>NC_059353.1:43182500-43517500 GCF_019703515.2 Myxocyprinus asiaticus
CCCTCAGGAATGATCCTGCAAGTTAGCTTCAGGGATCCCCACATCCCATAGACCACCACCATGAGAGAGATTACATTACATTTCTTCATAGTGTCCATGTGTTTAATGATGCTTCTCTTAACCCAGAGCTCAGAGCATGTGAGCTGAGTGGAGATCACACAGGAATCTCAGATCCAGACAAGGGCCAACAGGAAGAGGAATTGCTTGCATGTCCAAATAAGGTCAGAAATGTGTCGATCTGGCTGTGCCCTGCCTGCTTTTGTTCTTAAGGATGGGGTTTCCCCCTCTTTAAATGCTTATTGCCAAATAAGTCAGCAATATTAGAACATTGAAACCACTGTGACTCCATCAAACCAAGCAAAACAGATGTTTTTCATCATAAGGTCTCAGTGACACCACTGGCCCATTTATAGGGGAAAGGTTGTGTTAGGCTTAAAAAAAAAAAAAAAAAAAAAAAAGCGCTTTCAATGAATCGGGTACAAAATAGAGCCAGAAAATTAAATTATCACAGGGTTGCAGATTTAGCATAAATAATAATGGCATTCAGTTGGGACTAACTAGTTTGGGACCAATGTTGGTTTGTAGTTATTGATAAATGTATATATCCCATTAAGGAAAAAAAAAAAAAAAAGAAAAAAAAATCATCAAATGCATTTTGTTGTTGTTGTTGTTGCTTACAATAGCTTTTGTTGAAGGTTGAATTTGACAAATGCAGCCATTCAGCACAATAATTTGTGTAATACTTGTTCAAATAGAATGAGATTTTTACTCCTCCCGCCATACGGAAAGGGTGCAAATGATGTTATTTCTTGGGTGTCACAATTTTAATGAATATTACATTTTTTTTTTTCATTTTTTTTTCAGGGAAAATCATGGAGTAACAGGGCTGTATGCAAATATTACACTTTTGGTCATTAAAATGAGTTAATAATGAAGAATACATTTTTGTATGATATATATGTACAGTATGTTGTATAATTCTAATTATTGGAAAAGTTCTGGAGTTTTGGGGGTGTTGGCAGTTTAAAGGAATAGTTCACCCAAAAATGAAAAAATTAGCATTCTTCGCCACTTACTGGACTGTTGTGCGAATATGATTTATTTATCCTTTATCCCTCCCTTTTTTTTCCTTCCTGCCCAGTAGGTGGCGATATGCAAGAAAAATGTGAATTGCCAAAAAAAATTTGCATATGCGCTTAAAAGTAATAGTAAATAGTAAAGTGTTGATTTATAGTAAAAAAATGTCTTTAATATTGATCTGTTCCTCACCCACACCTATCTTATCGCTTCTGAAGACATGGATTTAACCACTGGAGTCGTATGGATGAATTTTATGCTGCCTTTTTGTGCTTTTTGGAGCTTCAAAGTTTTGGATCCAGTTGACCTGCATTGTATGGATCTACAGAGCTGAGATATTCTTTTAAAAATCTTCATTTGTGAACTATCCCTTTAAAACTAGCTACTTATATACAATATACGTTGCCTTTAATGCTTAAAAAATTGTAACAAAAGTGGACACCATGGTGTGATGCTGTGACCTTATCATGACCCCACCTCGTTCAGTTTAGAGGAAGTATTCTTCTCACAGTCACCTGTACCTTGAAGTCATTTCAGGGACTACAGCGGTGTCCGGAGCCTGGGGTCTGTGTTTTAAATTAGTGCCGTCCGCTCTCAGGTGACTCATGCTGTACTTAACATAGAGTGAGCCACTCTTCCCAGAATAGCACAAGATTATAGAAATCATCACATGGAGATAAATAAACCCACAACCCACAGCTCAGCTTTAAGAGAAGCTGGCTATCCTGCCAATTACAGAGAACAGGTTTACCTCAGCCTTGTGCATGATCCATCAGCCATACCAGCTTTACATTTGCTTTCAGTCTCAATTATTTTATGACCACGTTTTTAAAGGCCCTGTGAAAGCAAAATTGGAGTTTTGTGGCTTTAGCAAAATTCTGTTAAATTTGAGGCCATTTATATGCTAGCATTCTAGTCCTAACAGTTGATCAAATTGACATTTAGCAGATATATACAGTGTCTCCAAAAAGTATTTAAAACTGCTCTCGTCAAGTGATTCCATGCATTCTTTAAAGCTCAACTGGAAACAATAAGGTTCAATTGGTTAACATTAGTTATTGCATTAGGTACCATGAACCAACAAGGAACAATATATATTTTTACAACATTTATTAATCTTTGTTAATGTTAGTTGATAATTGTTAGTTCATGTCAGATCATAGTGCATTAACTAATGTTAACATATACAACTTTTGCTTTTAAAAATGTATTATATGTTAAACTATATGTTAAAACAAACACTAACCAAGATTAATAAATGCTGTTAAAGTATTGTTCATTGTAAGTTCATGTTAACTAATGTTAACAAATAGAACCATACTGTAAAGTGTTACAGTTCAATTCAAAGTCACTCAGGCCATTTCCTGCTTAAAGACAGGAAAAATGCTGTATTGATGACAGTGTTTTGTGAATCTTCCTGTCACACTTTACGCCATGAATCCCTCGAGATCAACTGGTATGATTCATTGAGAGTGAATCATCAAGAAAAACGAGATGTGTCAGAGGAGCTTGGAGCTTGAAGGCAATTCAGTCGACACAATGGATCCATCATACCTCCCTACCCCCCCCCCCCCCGCAGAGCCCCAAATTATTTCAGGAGCAATTAAAAAGGAAGCTCATTTTCAGGCAGAACACATTAAAACTATCAGGGAAAATACAGTCTGATGTCTAGCAGAGACTTTTCACTTTGTATCTCAGCAGCCGTTTGAATCCAACAGCGCTGATGACTTTAAGAGAGGAGGACGTGTGTCAGGAATTCTGGAGCCTGGAGTTTCATCATTGCAGATTGCCAATCTTTATATGCTGAACACGGGTCCCTTAGCCACTCTTGCGATAAATGCCATCAGTGGCAGGCAGGCAGCAGAGGGTATGAGCCTTAAAACTAATGCAAATCACTAGAGAGAGAAAGCAAAGCAGAGCCTGTTTAGTAAACAACAGTATATTACAATGGAGAGAAGACCACATTCCCTAAGAACATTATGGTGTCACTGAATGAATGCACAAAAAGTAAAAACATTCTGAAGCATTGTTAGAAAGTATTTATATATATATATATATATATATATATATATATATATATATATATATATATATATATATATATATATTAACCCTTTAATGAATGGTTGTTTCGCCAAACAATATTACATACTCTGTCTTTAGAGACCCGGCACGTTTATTTATCATAAATGGAACTACAAAATTTGATAGTGTCAAATTTTCAAAACATTATTAAGACAATTATAAAATAAAAAATAGAATATTTTCTGATATACAGTGTTTTGATGCTTTATTTTTCATATATCAAAGAAATAATGCATCAAATATAGAACAGGTTTCATTACTTCCTTATGCAATTGGCTGTCAAACACATATTGAGCTAAACATAACACATAATCTACACATACAGTATGCTACACATTATCAACACGTAAGATACACATATGTTTTTTCTCAGGCACTTCTTGAATCTAAATAGATGCACAACTTACATTATTTCAGTAGTACACCCAAATGACAATAGCCAAATCATAATGTTCATGTGTTAAATTTCCTGTAGTTTACTTCCATGTTGATTCTTCATAAAATAGCAATGTTAAATGTAAATCAAGCCAATCACTGACACATGAGCTCTACCTTGAGGAAGAAATGACATATATCAAATGTATGTGTACATGCATATGGAATACTGATAATTCACCATTGTTGCACAGAACATCAACGTGTTATATTAGTCATTTGTATGAAAATATTAAATTATCATACAAATCTAGGGTCTTTAATGGCCCTATACAGTTTTGGTGACTAAGCAGTTATAAAAAAAAAAAAAATTGTTACACTATTTAGAAGAGAAAGGTTGAGGAATACTAAAGAGGAGTGGGCATAACTCAAAAAAATGGATGAGGTACAGGGGGTGGAATGACGTTCTGGGTCACAACAGAGCTGAGGTATATATTAAAGGGTTTAGGAGCAATATTTACCTTCTAGAATTGATTTTGAGGAGCGTTTTACCTTTATGAGAGTATTTTAAAATAGAAAAATCTGGGGCATTTTTGCCTTGAGTGCTGATTAATTTCTGACCCTGTTCTCAAGTGAACCTACTAATAATAAATAACCCTGGCCCTGGGTCACAAACCTGGGTCACCCTGGGTATTTAATGACCCTATACACTTTTGGTAATTATGCAGTTATAAAACTTTTTTTTGTGTATGCAATTTTGCTTACACTATTCAGAAGAGAAACGTTGAGGAATACTAGGCCCTGGGTCACGGACTCACTTCAGCCTTGCCTAAGTTTACTGTTATGACCTGATATCTTAGCTTTTTGCTTTTATTGCAATAGTTATGATTAATGACTACTGTATGGATTTTAGCCTTGTGTTATTGGTCATTGGTGATTCCCAGCAAAGAGAAAAAAATCCTCTCAAGACTGGATGTCCTCCTAGAGTCAACAACAAATATGACTAAATTTCGTTTTTTGTTTTGTTTATAGCTAGCTACCTCAATAATATCAGATGTGGTTGACTGGCACAGACATTTGAAGGTAACTCTATCACCCCCTTGAGTACTGCAGTTTGTTACCACCACAGTAACCCAAGAATGCACAAGAATGCACACACTATGTGCTGGTCGAGCATTTGCATCTGCGTTTAAATATACTACATTTAGAGTACTATATGATTCTGGCATAAGAAAATCACTAAAATGGTTGAATGCTTTGGTTGGGTGCATTATGAATAACTTAAAGCTGTTCCACTGATGTTGTTTGATGTTGTCTTAATTTACTCTGTGGATTATTGATGTCATTTAAAGTTAAACCAAAGGTTAGGATTGGGGTTATATGCCACGGCTTTAATCTTGACATGGTTAGGAGGGCAGGGCCCCCATAAACCTGCTCTACAACAGCTTTTTTTGGAGGGAGGGCTCTGTAATTCACCGTGACAGGGAAAAATGCTGTGTAATGTCCAGCCTCAAAGCACTCTCTGAGATATCTGATAAATCAGGCAGACACTCAACAGAAGCCAATGAGGTGAGATTTCACAGAATCTAGCATCTACGCATTCACATTCCAAGAGACTGTTCTCTCGTCAATCTCTTCTTCCATATTTAGTTTGGACGCACTTCAGGGGTGAGTCCTTGGGGAAGGGCCTGACAATTTGCTGTCTTTTTTGTTCAAGCGATCAGGGTTTGGATGGTTAGCATGTGCCATTTAACCCCTGCTGATAGAAGCTAACTACACCATATTTTTTTTTTTTACTGAAGTACTTAAGTCCAAAAAGGAGAGGAAGCTTGCACACAATGTGTAGAAACATTCTTACCACTTTTTGTTATTATTATTTTATTATTTTATTGAGAGGCCAAAAAATGCAAAAGTGTAAAAAGTGCTCAGTGCAAAGACAAAACATTTTCGATTTACATCGTTATCAGTGTCCCATTAACAATAGCACACCTGATTTATAAAGAGGGAGTATTTAGTGTATTTCTCCTAATAGAATAGACTTGCTAAATGTTATAGACATATATTGACTCTTTATATGGTATACTGACATTCACATAGATTACAAAAGTAACAAAGAAAAGTCACAGTAATTTATTATTACTGGATGAGGATTTTTTTAAATGCTTTAACAGATAATACTGAGGCAGATTTCATTCACAGGTATGAATCCTTGCAATTTTCAGTTTTTATTAAAAATAACTATCCAGTGTAAAATGTCTCCAAATGGATATAAAGTGTTCTTAGATTTAAATGCGTATGAATGGAGGATTCGGTTTTGAAGCGTCAAGCGCCCCCTGCAGGAATAAAACACCCAAGACAGTCAGTGGCTGACAACGTGCAATTTCAAGTCTGTAGGTCTGTAACCCACACAAAACATTCGTATGAACTTAGAAAACATGAAATAGGCTATATCACATGAGTCATATGTGGAGTCAGTGAAGATATTAAAGGCGTCCATAGAAATGATCAGTTGTTTTTCATGGTGAAGAAAGCAGATAGGCATTTCAGATGAGCAGGTAAGAACTGCAATTTTTGGCCTCTCAATAAAAACAAAAACAAAAAAAAACAAAAAAAAAAATTTACGAATTTTTCTACTCATTGTGTGCGAGCTTCCTCTCTTTTTTGGACTTAAGTATAATTTTTGGACTTAAGCACCAAAGCTACTTGAAAATATAAGTCTTTTCAGTATTTGGCTTGGATGCTGTTGGTTTACTACTGTTTTTTTTACTAAAGTAAATATAGTTGAACTATGGTATTTGTAGTAAAGCCATAATAAACAAATTTTACCACGATTTTACTACAGTAACTATAGTTCAGACTATGGTATTCTTAGTAAAACCATATCCACAAAATTGACCATGGTTTTATTACAGTAACCATTTTTAATGATGATATTTGTTATTAAAGCTGTAGTAAAAATGCAGGAAAACCAAAACTACAAAAATCGTAATCATTCTGCCAAAATAGCAAGGTTTGTTTTATTGTAGTAACACCATGGTTAATTTGTGGTGTTTGTACCATGGTTTTTAAAACAATGATTCTTACCGCATAAATGGTTACTGCAGTTTTACTATAGTGAAACCATGATTCATTTTCATAAGGGCATGTGTTTCTGGTTTTAAAACCCATGGAACTTGTATCACAAATATACGTGGTGTTACTATAGTAAAATTGTAGTATCCATGTTTTTTTACAGAATGATTAGAGTATGATTATTATTAGCATCGTTTTGGTTTTCCTGTATTATTATTATATTTTTATTATGAATATCATGGTTAAAATATGGTTACTGTAGTAAAACCACTGTAAATTTTGTGGTTACAGCTTTACTACAAATGCCATAACAACAAAATTTGCCATGGTTAAAGGGATAGTTTACCCAGAAATGAAAATTCTCTCATCATTTACTCATCCTCTTGTCATCCCAGATGTGTATGACTTTCTATCTTCTGCTGAACACAAAGAATTTTAGAAGAAGATTTCATCTCTTTAGGTCCATACAATGCAAGCGAATGGCGAACAGACCTTTTAATTAAAAAAATCACATAAAGGCAGCCTAAAAGTAATCCATATGAGTGGTTAAATCTATGTCTTCAGAAGTGATATAATATGTGTGGGAGAGAAACAGATCAATATGTAAGTCCTTTTGTACCATAAATCTCCACTTTCACATTCTGAAAGTGAAAGTAGAGATATATAGAAAAAAAGATTGAAATATTGATCTGTTTCTCACCCAAAGTGATTGCATCGCTTCACCACTGGAGTCGTATGGATTACTTTTATGCTGCCTTTATGTGCTTTTATGGCATCTATGTTCTAGTCACCATTCGCTTGCATTGAAAGGACATACAGAGCTGAGATATTCTTTTAAAAATCTTTGTTTGTGTTCAGCAGAAGAAAGTAAGTCATACAAATCTGGGATGGCATGAAAGTGAGTAAATGATGAGAGAATTTTCATTTTTGAGCATGTTAAGAAGCTTGGGGTTGCACACAAAATTGTGCATTGCCATACATTTCAACTGCCACTGAGATGTACAGTGTGGGAATGCTAACCAAAAGCATTCTCCAGGTGTTATACACCTTGCTGCTTTGTTGTTCAAGGTTAGTAGCTTAGAACTTTTCTTAAGAACTTTTCTAAATGAGTAAGAAACTTCATACTGAGTGAAATAAAGCTTGCTGCTGTCTAAGCTAAAGCATACCAGCTAGCTCAATGCATTTTGTGGGTAATTAACAAGAAAACGCTCTCTCTGCTATCAAAATCCATTTCCAGAGCCGAAGCGTGCTGTTTCTCCCTCTTGTACGCGTCTGGAGCCGAACGAGCTCTGCAAATGACTGATGGAGCTGCTCCGCATATTACGGTATAAATAAATGCACTGATACATTAATTACCACCTCCGACTGGATCTCGCCCCGATCACACTCCCATCTAATGGCACAGCCTGTCAAAGTGTCTGTGGGAACCTTGACACCTTCCTGTGAGAATAAAGTGATGAGAACAGCATGCTATCCACTATCAGAGGCTGTGGTAAAGAAGTGCCAAAGTGCTTAGAAGAGATGAGATGAGGTGCAAACCTTGGCAACTTTCTGGGTGTGGGAGGGTGAAATTGAGGGGCTAGACATGTTGTCATGAATCAGTCATCATCCCACTTGTCGTGGATCCACACCTCCCCCCCCCACCCCTCCATCATCCTGCTGCACGATGACACCTGTCTCAGCAATCGTTCTAACATTGTCATCTGATTACCAGTTAACTTATCAGTCAAATATTCCTTTGCTACTCTCTGACTATATAATGATAACACCTGCTTTTCTTAAAGCATAGGTTTATTTATTCAGTTGTAAGGATGTGTTTATTATAGTTTGGACCTTTTTTCACTTGCCAAATCTAATTTAGCCAAGTTTTAGTTAGCTTTCAGGAGTTTTTTTGTTAGTTTCAGTTGGGTTTTTTGTTTGTTTAATTAATTGTAGTTTTAGTGTAAAGGTAAAGTGTGTAATTTCTTTGCCACTGGCATCACCAAACGGAATTGCAATAATTAATAGCTTCCATTGTTTGGATGAACAAACTGTCCTACCCCCAAACTCAACAAGGAAATGTCTAAAAAGGAAATTCATGAAAGAAATGTCTGATAATAATTATTAATCCATTACCTAATGTGTGAACAACAGTATAGGGCCTGATTTAAACAAAAACAAGTCATTATATTTTACAACTAAAAATAATTCTTACCTTTATATTCTTTTCTTTTTATTTCCTTTTTTTTTTTTTTTTTTTTTTTTTAGTAAGCAATTCTGCATTACAGTTTAAGGCCGTGTCTACACTTATTTGCTTTAGTTTGAAAATCCATTGTTGTATTCCATTCTTTCTGACCGCCAGAGGCAGTGCTTCACACTGGATATTATCTCTCTTCGCACATGCACAGGTCGAGTCTAATATCAACAAAGTCACCTGTGACACAAGATGACGAGGGGTCCTCCCCTATTTAAACCCGTGACTTCCTGCAGACTGTCCCTATAATCTTCTCGCTAACGCATGCGTGCAAGTATTGTAGGTCATAAAATTTAATTTAAAAACATTGTAATCCGTTCTTCACAGCCTCGCAACAAAACATTTTGTTGGGATCTCGCAGTAACGCGTCCTCCAGAGGCTGTGGTGGATTGCAAGCTGAATTCCATTGAGGAAACAACTCATTCATGGTTTGATACAACTGACGGGTGGCGAATTCATGTGAGTAGCTGTGTATGTCAGAGGCTGTCTGCGGGAGACAACGGCTCTGCTGGTGAGTGTTGTTTATATATATGCGGGTTTCATTCTCGTTCTCTTAGCATTGTATTGTGGTAGGTAGTGAGAGTGTTTTATATATATATATATGACCCCTGTTCAAAAGTCTGCATACCCTTAGTTCTTAATACTGTGTATTGCCCCCTTTAGCATCAATGACAGTGTGCAGTCTTTTGTAATAGTTGTCTATGAGGCCCCAAATTCTTGCAGGTGGTATAGCTGCCCATTCGTCTTGGCAAAATGCCTCCAGGTCATGCAAAGTCTTTGGTCGTCTTGCATGAACCGCACGTTTGAGATCTTCCCAGAGTGGCTCGATGATATTAAGGTCAGGAGACTGTGATGGCCACTCCAGATCCTTCACCTTTTTCTGCTGTAACCACTGGAGGGTCAACTTGGCCTTGTGGTTAGGGTCAATGTCATGCTGGAAATTCCAAAAGTGTCCCATGCGCAGTTTTTGTGCAGAAAAATGCAAATTGTCTGCCAGTATTTTCTGATAACATGCTGCGTTCATCTTGCCATCAATTTTCACAAGATTCCCCGTGCCTTTAGAGCTCACGCACCCCCAAAACATCAGTGAGCCTCCACCATGCTTCACATTGGGGATGGTATTCTTTTCATTATAGGCCTTGTTGACCCCTCTCCAAACATAGCGCTTATAGTTGTGACCATAAAGCTCTATTTTGGTCTCGTCACTCCAGATTACACTGTGCCAGAAGCTGTGAGGCGTGTCAAGGTGTTGTCGGGCATATTGTAACCAGGCTTTTTTGTGGCATTGGCGCAGTAAAGGCTTCTTTCTGGCAACTCGACCATGCAGCTCATTTTTGTTCAAGTATCGTCATATTGTGCTCCTTGAAACAATCACACCGTCTTTTTCCAGAGCAGCCTGTATTTCTCCTGAGGTTACCTGTGGTTTTTTCTTTGTATCCCGAACAATTCTTCTGGCTGTTGTGGCTGAAATCTTTCTTGGTCTACCTGACCGTGGCTTGGTATCAAGAGATCCCCGAATTTTCCACATCTTAATAATAAGTGATTGAACAGTACTGACTGGCATTTTCAAGGCTTTGGATATCTTTTTATATCCTTTTTCATCTTTATAAAGTTCCATTACCTTGATACGCAGGTCTTTTGACAGTTCTTTTCTGCTCCCTATGGCTCAGTATCTAGCCTGCTCAGTGCATCCACGTATGAGCTAACAAACTCATTGTCTATTTATACACAGACACTAATTGCAATTTAAAAAGCCACAGGTGTGCGAAATTAACCTTTAATTGGCATTTAAACCTGTGTGTGTCACGTTGTGTGTCTGTAACAACGCCAAACATTCAAGGGTATGTAAACTTTTGATCAGGGCCATTTGGGTGGTTTCTGTTATCATTATGATTTAAAAAGGAGTCAAACAACTATGTGATAATAAATGGCTTCATATGATCACTATCCTTAAATAAAAGACTATCCATGATCAGTCATATTTTCAAAATCAATGCCAAAATTTCACAATTTCTGCCAGGGTATGCAAACTTCTGAATAACTGTATTTATATATTCCACTATATATATATATAGATATATATGTGTATAAGCACAGGTATGTATGTATACACTGCCGGTCAAACGTTTTGAAACACTTGACTGAAATATTTCTCATGATCTTAAAAATCTTTTGATCTGAAGGCATATGCTTAAATGTTTGAAATTAGTTTTGTAGACAAAAATATAATTGTGCCACCATATTAATTTATTTAATTATAAAACTAACATTTAATTAAAAAAAAAAAAAAGTTTTAGAAATTGATGACTTGGACCAAATAATAAAGAAAAGCAGCCAATAAGTGCCCAGCATCGATGGGAACTCCTTCAATACTGTTTAAAAAGCATCCCAGAGTGATACCTCAAGAAGAGAAAATGTCAAGAGTACATGTCTACAAATTCTATGCAAAGGGTGAGTACTTTGAAGATGCTAAAATATAACACAGTTTTGATTTATTTTGGATTGTGTTTAGTCACAACATAATTCCCATAGTATAATTTATGTTATTCCATAGTTTTGATGACTTTACTATTATTCTAAAATGTGAAAATAAATTATAATAAAGAATGAATAAGTGTGTGAATATTATATATACTGTGTACAATTTGTTGGCTGAGTAACAGTGACAGCCAGAGTGTTTCTGCTCGGCCTCCAAGATTTGCTGTCCATACCAGAATGGAACAATTAGTTCACGCCTGCACTGTGTGCATGGTCCCTGTCCTGTTTGGGGTTAGAGCATTTGAGCCAGGGCCTCACAGAGGATGCCTGCATGAACTGTATCATCATGCCTTGGGAGCTGAGTACTTCCAGGTTAACATTGGTGGAAGGACTCTTGGGAGAGTCATTATTACCACCACGTAAAGCAACTAATAAACACAAGAGAGCTGAAGCAGCGGGTGCCTCCACTGGCAAGAGCCCTAAGTAGGATCCTTTAACCAAGAGGGTAGATGCGTTGACTTCTGAGTTTGCTCAGATTTAGTCTCTGATACTAAATCTGCAACTAGGCGATGTGCTCACGCCTGCAGCTGAAAATCCCATCATCTCGGAGGATGATGTCCTGTTGATGACGGCTTCCCATTGCCAGTTTCATGAGGAGGAAGAGGAGGCATTTTCTGATCTCCACTCTCACCTCTCCCATGATGGCTCCCAGGACACCATGCACAGGTCCGCAGAGGGGTTAGAGTCAGATCAGGATGTGGTGAAGCAAGCTCTCCACGTTGCACTGGCAAGCTTACATCTCGACAGCCCCTACAGTGACAGCCCTCACTAGTGCTTTTTTCAGAAGAGCTTTGCAACCCTCTGATCTTAGTGTTCCTCCATCCAAGGACTACAGTGCATCCGGAAAGTATTCACAGCACTTCACTTTTTCCACATTTTGTTATGTTACAGCCTTATTCCAAAATGGATTAAATTCATTATTTTCCTCAAAATTCTACAAACAATACCCCATAATGACAGCGTGAAAGAAGTTTGTTTGAAATCTTTGCAAATTTATTAAAAATAAAAAACGAAAAAAATCACATGTTTTTGCCGCAGTTTGCTGATCTGAGAGTTCCATCCCACTTTCAATACCGGCAGCCCCCTGTGCAGCGTGACCTGGCTTGCTCTCAGCCTTTAACACACTCCGGTACTGTTCACAGGAACCAGCTACAGCACTTGGAATGATCTGTTCAGTGCCCCCGGGCACGAGGATAAAAGTTATTTCAGGCACCAAGAGGCAGAGTGCCTGGCCAGCGACCCATCACAAGAAATAGCTGTGCTCCTAGAAAAAGGCGCCTTCGAACCAGTAAAGTGGTCAGCACGGCTCGGTGGGTTCTATTCAGTCTATTTCATAATTCCAAAAAAGATGGTGGTGTACGGCCCATACTTGATCTTCATGGCCTCAACCAGTTCCTCAAGGTGTTGCCATTTCAAATGTTGCGCTAGGCAGATGTTCTCCAAGCAGTCATGCAGCTGCAGTGGTTCACCACAGTAGATTTGAAGGATGCTTACTTTCACATTCCAGTCACACCACAACACAGGCCATTCCTCCACTTTGTATTCCAGGGCCAGGTCTATCAGTTCCGTGTCCTCCGTTTCAGCCTTTCTCTATCCCCACAGGTCTTCACCAGGTGTATGGCTGCAGCTCTGTCTCCATTTAAAGCCAGAGGGGTACAGGTACCCCCGTTCCTGGACGACTGGCTGATCTGCGCTCCATCTCGAGCAGGCGGTAGAGGAAACCACCTTGCTATTTTCCCATGTTACCCAGCTTGGCCTTACTGTGAATGTCAGCAAGAGTCTGCTAACTCCAAGTCAGTCTGTGAAGTTCATAGGTATTGTTCTGGATTCACGGCTGATGAAAGCCACACCATCGCTGCAGCTGGTGGACAGTATCCAGCTCCTCCTTCAACAATTTCAGAGACAGGTCAAGCTCACTCAGATGCTTCCTCAGACTCATGGGTATGTTGACAGAAGCGGCTTCTGTGATACCATTGGGCTTTCTCTCATTGTGCTCTTTCCAGATCTGGGTAAACAGTCTCCACCTGAACCCCAGGTGGCACAGGAACAGGCTGGTCAAGGTTATGGAGCAGTGCCTCCTTGCCATAAGACCATGGAGGAGGAGGTCATACCTGACCAAGGGCATTGTCCTGGGCATGATTCCCTCTCGCCGAAGATAGTTTGGACTGATGCTTCACTTACCGGCTGGGGGGCGGTCTAGCAGCACAGAGCTGTCAGGGGTCACTGGAATCCCCAGCAAGCTTCCAAAAATATAAATACTCTGGAGCTACGAGCAGTGCTGCTAGCTTTAAGGCTCTTTGGGCCATCCCTGAAGGGCAGGCATGTCCTTATCAGATCGGACAACACTTCGGTGTTTTATAATATAAACCATCAGAGGGCACCAGGTCCAGCCAATCACTGCGGGTGGCACAGGAACTTCTGACTTGGGCATTCCCTCGATTTGTGAGCATCAGAGCGATGCACCGCCCAGGTGTGTCAAATGTGGTGACGGATTTTCTGAACACACCACAAGGTTCCCTCGGGAGGTGGTAGAAGTTATCTGGCAATGGTTTGCCAGAGCGGAGGTGGACCTCTTTGCCTCAGCGTCTTCGACCCACTGCCTGGCCAGACCTGTTTCTCTTTGCCCGACCCCCTTAATCCTGGCGACTCATTGCCGAGTCCTTCAGGGACACCACAGGGTGCTCCTAGTGGCACCAAATTGGCCTGGGAGGCCATAGTTTCCAATAATGTACAAGCACCTCGAGGGGGAAACCTAGAGACTGCCCAGAAGGCAGGATCCCCTCCACCAGTAAGAGGGTCAGATTTGGCACCTGGATCCAGACAGTCTGTAGCTCTGTGTTTGGCCTCTGAGGAGCCAGAACCACTTTTGAAGGCCTGTGACCAAGATGTGCAAAAAACTATCATGAACCCTAGAGCACCTTCCACCAGGAGTTTCTACGCTTGTCGGTGAAAGTTGTTCTCTGATTGATGTAGGGAACGAGCAGTGGCCCCAGAACACTGCTCGGTATCCCTGGTATTACGTTTTCTGCAGTCCCTGCTAGAAAACAATAGAGCAGCCTCTACCCTAAAAGTCTTTGTGGCCGCAATATCAGCACATCATGTAAAAGTGTATGGTTAGCCATTGGGGTCTTATGTATTAATTACTCTGTTTCTTAGGGATGCTCAGCGATCACGCCCCCCTCAGGCCATTAGGGTGCCTTCGTGGGATTTTAACCTGATTTTAAAGTCCCTTACACTCACTCTTTTTGAGCCCCTGGAGCAGAGTGACCTGAAGTGGCTCACATTGAAGATGGCATTTCTCCTGGCCATTACTTCAGCTAAGCATGTAAGTGAGCTTCATGCATTGTCAGTCAATGCATCCTGCATGTGCTGGAATGCTCAGCAGTGACATTTTGGCCCAAGCCATCATTTCTCCCCAAGAGAACCAGGCCATTGAACTGACAGTGTTTAATTCTCCTATGTCAAACACACATGAGAACAGTCAAGTCGAACTGTTATGCCCAGTGCAGGCTATCCATGGCTATCTGAGGGCCACAGAAGGCTTACGGCAATCAGACCAACTCTTTCTCTGCCATGGGGGTTCAAAAAGGGGTCAGCCCCTTTCAAAGCAGAGGTTGTTACACTGGGTGGTAGAGGTGATCACCCAAGCTTACAAGGCCAACAACTATCCACTGCAAACTGGCATAAGATGCCACTCGACTAGAGGTATCTCCACATCTTGGGCAGCACTGAAGGGTGTTCCTTTAAGGGACATTTCTGCTGCAGCTACTTGGTCATCTACAAACACTTTCTCCAGATATTACTGTATTAATATGGCTGCTCCCTGTGCTTTGGAGACAGCTGTATTTTGTGGCCTTCAACTTGCTCTTAAGGGTAAGTGTGGCCTCCTTGTGACCTTGTAGTTTTGAGTCATCCAATGTGAAGCACTGCCTCTGGCAGTCAGAAAGAATGAAATAGAACGAGAGTTATGTATGTAATTGCGGTTCTATGAGTTCTGGATGACCGCCAGAGCTTTCTGTCACTCGGAGTCTGGGCGAGAAGATTCCCTAGGGACAGTCTGCAGGAAGTCACTGGGTGACTTTGTTGATATTATACTTGGCCTGTGCATGTGTGAAGAGAGATAATATCCAGTGTGAAGCACTGCCTCTGGCGGTCATCCAGAACTCATAGAACCGCAGTTACATACGTAACTCTTGATTTTGCATACACACTAGAAAGGCATTTTCCTCCACTGAAAATGCTCTCCATAACCACATACTTTGGAAGACAATGAAGTTAGGAAACTGAAAACTGTCCTTTTTTTTTTTTAGGTGAAAATGGATGTGTAGACGTGGCCTTAGTTTATTTATCTTGGTAACACTTTACCATAAGGTTCCATTAGTTATCATTAGTTAACTACATTAGTTAACATGAACTAACAATTAATGATTCTTTTAAAGCATTTATTAATCTTGATTAATGTTAATTTGAACATATAGTAATACATTTTTAAAATTTCAAAACTGTGTGGAAAGGTGTGGGTGAGAAACAGATCAATATTTAAGTCCTTTTTTACTATAAATAATCCTCTCTTCCCAATAGGTGGTGATATGCACGAAGAATGCAAATCGCCAAAAAACAAAAGAAGAAGAATGTGAACGTGAAAGCGGAGACTGATAGTAAAAAGGACTTAAATACTGATCTGTTTCTCACCCACACTTATCATATCGCTTCTGAATATATGGATTAAACCACTGGAGTCTTATGGATTACTTTTATGCTGCCTTTATGTGCTTTTTGGACCTCCAAAATTTTGGCAACCATTCACTTGCATTGTAAGGACCTACAGAGCTGAGATATTCTTTTAAACATCTTCATTTGTGTTTAGTAGAAGAAAGAAAGTCATATACATCTGGAATGGCATGAGGGTGTGTAAATGATGAAAGGGAACTATCCCTTTAAGGAGAGTCTTTGACTGAAGGCGTGCTGTAGATATGAGTCGCATTCAGGTGCAGCAGGGGACAAACCCTCCTCAAACTTCTTTGACTGTCCCCATTCCTCTAATTTTCCCTGTTCACATTCTGGCAGAACATCTTTAAATTATGTTTGAAGATCTTTAAAGCCTTTATCCTGAGATTGGAGCTGATTCACTTTCATTCTCAACTGAATCAAACAAGCAAAAAGATTATTATTGAAGAATGCAATCAATCATGTTGTAACAGATGGCTTATTTTACAGACTGTTTTTTAAAATTGCAGGAGCAGTGTTTGACAATTTTGCAACACTTTTGATAGTAATCAGACCTCTGCACCAGATCCCTGCGCACTTCTTGTGAAATCTTGTGAAAGTGCATCCTGTTCAGAGAGCCTCCCTAATGTGTAGTGTAAACATGCATATTTTACTCAAAATAGCTGTATTTTACTTTATTACGTGTCTTTTACAATTTTATGTTCCTGCATTTTTGAAGCTGCCCTTGCAGGTTAGTATCAAGCCCTTTCCTCCAGCCCTACATTATTTACCAAACAGGAAGTACCAAGGAGACAAGGTTCACAAAAGCTCACTGACCCAATGGTGCACAGCCCATATCCTTCCACTATCACTTGAACATGTGGTCACTCCCTCTAAATACTGCAGCCATTTAGGCTTAATGTATCATCCGCCCATCGCTGAGGAAACACTGGACTTTCCCAGCCAAATTTTAGCCTACTCCTTGACCCTCCAAAACACAAAAAATATTTTACCCAGAAAAACATTGAGTCTAATGCACTATAGAAAGAAAGTCTCTGTCTAATTATATAATTATAATGTTTATAATTATTTACTGTAAATGCTTTCCCATTAGTGCATAAAACTCTATGTCTCTGGGATTTAAGTGACTTAAAATGTCACAAATCTAACACAATTTAGTGAGGATTATGCTTAAATAAGCTGAACATTTTTTATTCTTTTAAACAACCTTGTAAAATTTTTCTTGATGTATGGGTCTTTTGATATTTTTAATGGACAATAAAAAAAAAATAATAATAATTATCCCAAAAATGACTGTTTGCAGTGTGAAAGTTGTTTTGGCTTGCATAGTGTCCGTCCCTTGTTGCTTTTCTGATATGTGTATGCAAATTCAGGTGGATGAGTTCCAAGTAAAATTGAAAAAATTACTAAATGATTATTGTACCTATTGATTTCGGTGCATGAATGCAGTCACAAACATTATTATGGATTTGGTGTTGCTGTTTCAAAGATGTAAAGACATTATTTGATTTCAGTATGTTTGTACAGAGCGCACCCTCTAAGGTATTGAATATTTCAACAGCCATATAAATAATGCTCTGGTGGCCCTGTTTCCACAGGCATTTTACACACAATAGCATGAACAGAAGGGAAAACAGACTCAGAGGGATCGGGCTGACACTCCATCAGAGAGGCTTTTAAAAAAAGAGTATATAATAGTAGGCTTGCAATAAAAGTACAAATATAAATGGAGTAATGAGTCTAGGGGACATGAGAGAAAGGGGCGTGGTGTTTTTATAATGCACAGCCTCAGTCACCATTCACTTTCATAGCATCTTTTTTTCATCTCCATTAAAATGAAAGTGAATGGTAACTTGGCTTAATATTCTGTCAAACATAAATTTACAGGTGAAGTAGTGTGTTGGAAATAAGGTAACTTTGGGTAACAGGCCTACATGTGAAGTAAAAGAAGTATGGTACTGCATGCATTTATGGGTGATTCCCACAAAACTTGTCAAAAAATGTCCTGGTCATCAGGGGCGTCGGACCACGGTTAATGATGGACCTGAGCAACAGGGGCCCTCACTGGAGGGGGGCCTACAGAAAGGCTTAATTGATATTCCATTATATTATCATTTGTTATATAGGCTATATATATTAATGACATGCTATTGGTAGGAATAAAACATTGCAAGACTGTTTTCCACCTGTAAAAATGGGGAGTTCCCCTATAATCAGCCTTGTCTCCTCCCATGTCTGGTCATTAACGACTTGCAGTCCAAACTGAGTACACGTCATGTGTACATTGCTCCGTTAATGTATCTATAGAAATGAATCCAAAATCTGACATTCAACAGAAAAAGGAGCAGAGAATTTTGGAGGTAGCAGACAATTTATGAGTTTTTTTTTTTACAGAGGAAAAATAAGCCATACCTGTAAACATAGCTGCTTAGGTGAATATTTGTTTGATATCCATGTAAAAATGTTCCAAAATTAACAACTGGCACACACCAAATGCGAGAAAAAAATAGCTTTTGGCGAGAAAATGAAAGGTAACATTATTAGCAACTGCATCATTACATGCTCTTCATTAAATAGTGAACAACAATCAGATGCTTGCTTAATAAAGTGACGTTCACAATTCAAATCAAACTGTCAACATCTGCCGCTCCTCACGCATCTACTGTATAAATATATTTTACTTCAGTGCAGAATTTACCATCAGATGTTTATCTATGATGCCTAAATGTTATTTTCTCCAGAACACCATGAAATACATGTGAAATTTTCCTCACATTAATCCACCAAAAGAATATGTGTGGAAAAAAATCACTTGTTGTTGCATTCGGATGCCATTATCTATTTAAAGAGACTGTATCGATTAAGCATGTGTTCTGAGTAGCAGTGTAAATCATTGTAAAAAGAACAATTGATGCATGTAAACTATAAACATCCAACACAATAAATGCAGTTTCAAGACATTTATTGATGAAATATACTGAATTTGACAGTTTTTCAAAAGCTAAAATGCAACCGATATGATGAAAAACTGACAAAATACAATTTGTAAAATTAATTCATTAGTAATTAATTATCAGCATGAGCTGAGAAAAAATTTTTTTTACATTTAAGTTAAATGGATATTGTAACCAAAATATACCTATGAATCCATATAAAACAAATCGAAATTATAATCGAATTGAGAGCTTTTGAATCAGAATCATATCGAATCTGGAAATCTGTAAGAATACACAGCCCTAATTTTAAGTTAATTTTGGACCCTGTGTAAATATCAGTTAGCAAGTTAAAACTTTCTAAAACTACCTGAGAGTAGAAATGTCTCAGGATAGACTGAACAACCTGGCACTCTTCCAGTTTCAAAAATGTGAAACTTTTTTAAAAATAATGTATTTCTTGATACAAATAATATTTGCGTTTGAAAATATTTGAAAGTTTATGAATTAGCACTGTTAAATATCCATTTAAAATGTTTAGACTGGATATTATCCCCACCACAAACCCAAATTGGTCAGGGGGCCCTAAAATAGTTTTGTGCCCAGGGCCCAAAATTTGGTGCTACGCCCCTGCTGGTCATATTTAAACCCAAATATATATATATATATATATATATATATATATATATATATATATATATATATATATATATATATATATCACACTGGCAGCCAAATGTTTGGAATAATGTACAGATTTTGCTGTTTCGGAAGGAAATTGGTACTTTAATTCACCAAAGTGGCATTCAACTGATCACAAAGTATAGTCAGGACATTACTGATGTAAAAAACAGCACCATCACTATTTGAAAAAAGTAATTTTTGATCAAATCTAGACAGGCCCCATTTCCAGCAGCCATCACTCCAACACCTTATCCTTGAGTAATCATGCTAAATTGCTAATTTGGTACTAGAAAATCACTTGCCATTATATCAAACACAGCTGAAAGCTATTTGGTTCGTTAAATGAAGCTTAACATTGTCTTTGTGTTTGTTTTTGAGTAGCCACAGTATGCAATAGACTGGCATGTCTTAAGGTCAATATTAGGTCAAAAATGGCAAAAAAAGAAACAGCTTCTCTAGAAACTCATCAGTCAGTCATTGTTTTGAGGAATGAAGGCTTTACAATGCTTGAATTGCCAAAAAACTGAAGATTTCATACAAAGGTGTGCACTACAGTCTTCAAAGACAAAGGACAACTGGCTCTAACAAGGACAGAAAGAGATGTGGAAGGCCAGATGTACAACTAAACAAGAGGATAAGTACATCAGAGTCTCTAGTTTGAGAAATAGACGCCTCACATGTCCTCAGCTGACAGCTTCATTAAATTCTACTCGCTCAACACCAGTTTCATATACAACAGTAAAGAGAAGACTCAGGGGTGCAGGCTTTATGGGAAGAATTGCAAAGAAAAAGCCACTTTTGAAACAGAAAAACAAAAAGAAAAGGTTAGAGTGGGCAAAGAAACACAGACATTGGACAACAGACATTGGGAAAAAAAAAAAAAACACACAAAAAAAGCTTTTGTGGGATCAGCTAGACTGTAAGGTGCATGAGAAGTACCCGACAAGACAGCCACATCTATGGCAAGAGCTACAGGAAGCGTGGGGTGAAATGTCACCTGAGTATCTGGACAAACTGACAGCTAGAATGCCAAAGATCTGCAAAGCTGTCATTGCTGCACGTGGAGGATTTTTTGATGAGAACTCTTTGAAGTATTTTTATTTTTTTTTTCAAATTGTAATAGTAATATTTCACATTATTAATGTCCTGACTATACATTGTGATCAGTTGAATGCCACTTTGGTGAATAACAGTACCATTTTATTTCCATAAGAGCAAAATCTGTACATTATTCCAAACTTTTGGATGCCAGTGTATGTATATATATATATTATGGTTCATTCATACAGAAATGGTGCAAATTCAGAGTTGGATGAGTTTTAATTTTTTTTACTTTTGTCTTTCCAAATTTATTCTATATTTGTATTTCATTGTATCTGAAATGTATAAATTTACTATGGGTACACTGAAATCTTTTAATGAATTTTAAGAAACAAATTTTAGACAACACCCCACAATTGGTCAATACTGAAATACAACTGAAAATGTACAATAAATAGGAAACAAATAAGAATTTTTCATTTATGTTGATTTAGCATAAAATAATGTATTTATTTTATTTACTTTTTTGGATCTGTATTAGCTGTTAAGCTATTTCAGAACTGTTTTCTATTCCCTGTTATACTTCAGTTTATACAGCTAGTGTGAAAATCAATCTTTTCTTTTTTTTTGGTAAATGTTAGATTTTGAAGATATCAGTTTCAAATGTATACAATGATAATGTGTCCCATCCTGGTCACCATTTAAAAAAAAATTAAAAAAAGAATCATGATATTATATTCATTGAAAAAAAAGAAGAAAAAAAAGTGTGTTTTGGTAGTGACCTTAATTTTTATGGCACATCTTTTACTCATTTGCCTCAAACCAAGTCACTTAATGAAAATGTTAGGTACTATAACTAGTTTTCACTAAAAAACAAGGAGAAACAGCAGTTTTTTATACTTATGTCATCAATTTATTTGAATCAGAAATATTGTGAAGAACCAAAAACTTGGATTGATAATGGAGACATACTCTGTTACTCAATCATTAAACATATCTAGCAGGCCTCTGCTGATATTCAAAACATTTAGAAAATGTTACACAATGAACAAGACATGAAAACTACAACATCGGTTTCTTCATTGTACAATAACAGAGCTTCCTTTTAACAGGCTATATTGAAAAGTCTTGTGCTGACACAATAGGTCTGTTTGATGCTGATATTCAGAACGTCAACAATACTGTGGAACAAATCTAGTCTTCGGTCTTGTAGTCCTTGTCTAACAAACAATATTAGAATGATCAGAAAAACCAACAAAACTTACGACAAGATTTATAGTAATGTTTATCAATGCATTTCAACATTAAAACTGGAAATGAAAATGTTTCTATTACTGATTGTGACCATTTCTTCACTCTATTCTATATTCAACATCTTGCAGACAACATCAAACAGTTTTGGGTTGAATTGTACATGCCTTTTTGTCACATTTTGAGGTGGAGGGATTAAGTTCAGGACTTTGTCTACTGTGTACCATATCTTGTCCTCCATCCTTGGCCAGAAGTATTGGTTTTTGCCAACTTTGTGCATGGTTTTAACCTCTAAAGCTCCTTCCTCCACATCTTCAATTGTTCCTGGGTAAAAGTCATTGTCATATTGCACAAGGCACCACTTTCCCACCAGGTTGTCGGTGACATCTTCAAGTGGTGACAATGTCTCTTCAGTTTTGTTGTTTGTGTCATTACTCTCTAGGGCATTTATTTGTGATGTTCTAATTTGCTCCTCATGAGAATTTGATAATTTCATTCCTACTGCCTACTGACGGAAGGCAAGGACAGGAGTTCTCCCGTTGGCAGAAACAACTAAGATCACGGTGTTGAATTGTGCCATGGGTAATGCTGATGACCTGATGTATGCCCAGAGTGCCTTTCACTGATGGAAGATCATTAGGAATTAGAGAAGATACTTCCTGAATCTCCTTCTCCTCTACATAGAACAGATTTATTTTTGTCAGGGACAGAAGTGTTTCAAAGAGGATTTTAGCATTGGGGAGGTCAATGCCCTTAGCCACCAAAGAATCGGCTGATTTCTTGATAGTTGCTCCGACCCCATCAGCAGGACCCTTCCCATGCCCTGCCTCCAGAAAACTCCAGTTAACTACAGTGAAACCCATCTGAAATGGAAATTTTGACAAAAGGTAAATGTTTTTCTTTCCTCAATACTGCATTGTTGGACCATCACTAATGAAGAACAGCTTTTGCACACTTGAATGCTGCTCTTTGAGATATTGGAGAACAGGTTTTAGCTCTGCCCAGATAGCAGCGGTGTCATGCTTCATTGAGGGAGAGATGGAACAGAATTATTCTGTACCCTTTGTAGTGTATACAACACAATTGTGCAGTGTTGTCTGTCTGTGGGATGCTCCAAAGTGTATTTGATTCACCTCTGAAGCATACTTACATTGCCAGTTTTCAGCATAGTCAACGTGCAGAATGGCATCATTGTCTCTCAGGGAACGTTTCAGTGCTTGCAGGTTCGTATACTGATGCTGAATATTAAAGAGATGTTTGCAAACTTTTGATTTCATGTCTTTTTCAAATGTTTTCAAAAGCTCTTCAGCTGTGCCCTCAATTCTTTGCTTGACTGTTTTTGACACTGTGATCTTTTCTTTCTGTCCATCCTTCTCCTTTTCATAGTCTTCTCATTTTGTGACCCATTCATTCCACCAGGTAGCTTCTCCCAATGTGCTTGACATGAAAGGGAGGGGCCGGTTTTTACATGACACACACTCTTGGCACATGCAGGTTTTTCTGCTATTTTTCTGCCACATTCAACAAGTTATTAGTGCTGATTATGCCAAGCTGCTGTAGTCTGTCTGCCTTAAATTGAGCATTTTCATGCACTTTGCATAAGCAGGTGTCTCTGTTGTTGATGTTTGGACACACAATCCAGAATGGTCTCAATCTACAGAAATAGGAGTATTAAATCTTAAATTGGGGCATCTCCAAAATCAGCTTTTGGTGGAGATTTTGCATAGAATCAGAGAGATATCTTTTCTGCTTTTTTTTCCTGCAACGCATGATAGTTTCTTTTTTCCCTAAAGACAGCCAGCTATTGTCATCTGGACTCAGAAAGATCCTCACTGTGCTCATCATTTCTTTTGTACTGAGATTCAACCCTCTCCTTGATATAAATGTAAGGTTTGTGTTTTTTGAGTTTTTCTTATAGTGGTGATGTGAAATGCCTACTTGTTCTCGGACAGCAGATATGAGCCTGTACTTCTTCAGCATCTTAGCTGAGAAGACTCTACCATAGATGTTTGATTCTAAAGTTTTTAGAGCTATACTTGTGTTTCAAATGGTCAATGAGTGTATTGTGCAACAGGATAGACTTCCTGACATGATGGGGAACTTTGATATTTTTCAGTTGTCTTTGTGTTTTGGTTTTTGGGGATTCACTAACTGACTGCTCTGGCTTCATTCTTTGTAATCTCTTCTTGTATCTGAAAACTCTTCTTTTCATGGACTGTAACTCCCTCTCTAACAGTTTAATTTTCCTTGTATTCTGACTCCTTCTTCTGGCCCTTCTCTTTTCTGGTATGTTGTGATCTGGTGTACATTCACCCTCACTTGATGTACCAGGTGGAGTTGTTTCCCTACAGAAGGTCTCTAGCTCTTTCTGTACTTTCATCCATGACCTATGCTGTTTTTGACTTGCTCTCCATTTTACACGAGTGGACCTCTTTTCCCTTCCAGTCAAGTCCTTTAAGTATTTAAATTTCCCCTCTTGCTTGTGCCTTCAATTTCTATCTTTTTGTAGGTATTGCTGGTATCTTATGGGGTCATCCCTGATCCTCTGCCTATATTCGCTCAGGCGCTCAGCTGTACTTTTTGGCATATTTGCATGTCTCTTGTGTTTCTCTGTCTGTATCAATCAGTAAAAATATAAAATGTTATGAGTTATTATACATAAAATGAACAACTGAATATCACTACCAAAACAAATATGTCAATACCAAAACAGCATTGCTTGTTCGGTACTGAAAAAAAGTGTTTCGGTATTGACTGTTTCAGGTTTGACAATTCTACATTAACTTGTCTTTACCTTAAAATGTGAGCAAAGTAGAATGCTGGACATCAATGCTTTGAACAGAAAAACACATATAATTTTTTCAAACATTACATCTTGTTTTTATAAGCGTAACAAGAATTTCGGTAATGACACTTTTTAAAAACACATCCAAGTTTTCTGAATTTACAACAAATTTATTTCAAAATGTTAAAGAACATCTATTCACCATGTGCTCCAGGAGGGGAAGAAGGCCTTATGTGTCTTCCTGGTCAAATGGTTTGGGGTGTGGCTAATGTTGCATCAACCCAGAGACTTTTTTGTTTGCGTTTCGGTATTGACAAAAAAATTGGGGGACACATCTTTTCTATATAAATAAATTCATTAAAAAAAAAAAAAAAAAAAAAAAAAATGGCAGAAAAACTCATGTCAGCTAAATTTAGGTAGGACTTGACAAGGTAAGTGTTTTATAAAATATGAAAAAAATATTTAGTTGTTTAATTTCTAAGTGCAGTTTTGAGGGTTAGACTGGGGGACATGTGCCGCTCAATAGAAAATGAACAAGTCATGAACTTGACTTTTATAAATATGTGTCAGTTGCCTATATACATCTTTAAATATATATATATATATACAGGGGGGACAGCATTTTGCACCACTTCTCTAAAATGACCCATATATATATATTTATCAATTAACATCATACAAAGTCCAGTAAACATAAAAAAGCTAAATCAATATTTGGTGTGACCACCTTTGCCTTTAAAACAGCCCCAATTCTCCTAGGTAAACCTGGACACAGTTTTTCTTGGTTGTTGGCAGATAGGATGTTCCAAGCTTCTTGGAGAATTCACCACAGTTCTTCTATCTATTTAGGCTGTCTCAATTGCTTCTGTCTCTTCATGTAATCCCAGACTGACTCGATGTTCAGTGGGGGGCTCTGTGGGGGCAATGCCATCTCTTGCAGAGCACCCTGTTCTTCTCTTCTAATCTTTTCTATTTGCAAAAGTAATGTTTGGGAGACTAAAATGTATTTTTCTGATTGACACACTAAAGCTGAAGATATAAATAACCATCTTAAGACAAAAGTTTTTGTGAAATATCTTAAGTGTCTAAAAGTTTTGCCAAGTATTGTATATTCAAATAAAATCAGCAAATGAAAAGCAGTACCAAGAAAGTTCTACTGCAATGTATTAATTCTTTATAATTAAAATAATATATAATATTTTCACATTGCGGTAATGAGGATATCATAATGGCCATCTTTTTTGCTTTGTTAAAAAATAATACCACAATCTAAAAACTCTTTATGGCACTGAAAATAGGCTTCATTTTCTATATGCAAAATATTATATCTTATTTGTTTCTTTTGACTTTGATAGGACAAGGACATTTTCTTGACAGATTTTGTGAGAATCACCCTTACATTATCCAAGCAACCCTCTAAAATCTGTCCTGCCTCCGATGAAATGAACTTTACAAATAATTTTGTTACTTTGTAAATAACGCATTGATTTTGTCCAGCTCTTTGGTTGTGAACAAGTGACTTATAGTACTTTTTTTTATTTTTTATTTTTTTTTAAATATATTTTCACTTTGTTTTTAAACAAATGTTTAATGCTGCTACTTGCATTATACAGTATGCCTATAAATGAAGGGTAATTTTTATTGGTCTGTGGGCTGGTTTGGGGCTAGTTTTGATTGGTCATTTGGCTGTCATTGTCACACAGACTTGGCAACCCTGGTCTTTCCCATCATAGACCAACTCTTCTTCAGAAACTCTCATGGGGAGAAAGAGCATTGGGGTTTTTTGTGAGGGTTTGGGTGGGCTAGGTGCGAAAATGTAGATGGAGGTGGGTGGAAATTGGCAGGAAGTGAGGGATCTGTATTTATGGGACCATTATATATATGCCTACTTATTCTCCCAGTAAAAAAGAAAGAAAGAATAAAGAACATATTTCAAACATTCTAAAGAGAGAGATTTCAAATAACGTCAACATCAACAACAACGACAGTCTTTCTAGCAAGTGTCGGCCATATTTTGAACGCTCTCGGGAGGCTATTTCCAGTCATGACAGAGCAGCTCATATCTATTTGATTGGGGAAAGACTGAAATCTACAAAACGGTCAGTCAAGATTATGATTATGACACTGGTATCATAAATTGTGCTTCTTATGCTAAAAAAAACACAACTTTCCCGGCTTGTACAGCTATTGTGCATGCACATTCTAGAGTTGATTGACAGGCAATGTCTATATCTAAAAGTGATTGGCTCTTTTACATGTAAGGCGGGACTTCCTTTCTACATCCGATGACCTTTGGCTGTCATTGGGCATTCCAATTTCTCCCATTAATTTAAATAGAAGTGGCCTGTCTCTGCTAAATAGTCTCTGCTCAAACTTACCTAATGTTTATGTAATGTTTAGATTTGTTGCATTTGTTGTTATTATACAAGCATGTGTGTGAATATGCCATCAAGAGCATGAACTGTTTGTGCATATTTCCATCCTTACTCCATACAGACAAATTGCTATCCACATTCACAGCAAAAGAAGGCACATCTAGCATGTCTGGGTCAGTCTCAGAGACACAGCCTGCCCTGAGTCATGTTTACCTAAGCATCTCATGCATCTTTTGTGAGTAATATGAGCTTGCATGTATAAAGCCAGGGCTATTCTCTCAAAAGAAAAGACAAATGGATGGGAATGCTATTATCAGTACTTAAAAAAGCAAAGACCTTTTCAAAAATGTACTAAATCCAGACAAGCTGAGTAACATCATCAAATGTAGCAGATGCTAATGTTCAAATAAAAGGTTATGAAGTTGCTTAAGCTAATAAATCAGAAAGTGTTGTGTGGGTGTTGTTATCATACTTTTGATTTTCAGCATCTCTAAATCAGGTTAAACGCTTGAGAATACTTTAGCAAATATTTCACAGTCAAATTAATGTTGCATGAATACTGTGAAAAAGTGTATCCCTCAATAGAAATATTTACCTGTTACCAAAATTTGGGATATGTCTAAAACCAGTTTAAAAAATAAATGTCAGAATAGGTATACAGGGTTGCAGATTTGGATGGATGATAGATGGATGGATGATAGATGGATGGGTGATAGATGGATGATAGATGGATGGGTGATAGATGGATGATAGATGGATGGTTGTTTGATGATAGATGGATGATAGATGGATGGTGGTTGGATAATAGATGAATGGATGATGGTAGATGGTGGATGGATTATAGATAGATGGATGGATGGGTGGATGATAGATGAATGGATGATGGTAGATGGTGGATGGATGATAGATGGATAATGGATGGATGGATTATAGATGGAGGATGGATGGATGATATATATATATATATATATATATATATATAGAGAGATATAGAGAGAGAGAGAGAGAGAGAGAGAGAGAGAGAGAGAGAGAGATAGATAGATAGATAGATAGATAGATAGATAGATTTGTCTTTTTTTATACAATCGATTTATATTTCTTTTCTCTCTCTCTCTCTTTTTTTCTTTTCTTTTTTTTTTTGTATCTGCCATGCTGTAGAAAGAGTCCAAATGTTGTTACTTCCTGAGTGTCACAATTTTATGTAGTGTTCCATTTTTCATAATGGATGAAATTAATTTCCTCACAAACTGTTTTACAGTATATAATATATATGTTTAAAAATATACACAGTTGTATATTTTGGTAATTGAAATAAGTTAATAATTAATTGAACTGAATATACCTTCAACAGATTATCTTAAAGTTATGACATTAACATATTATTTTAATTGTTGGATACAGTTGCATATTTTTCTGATGTGTTTGTAAATGTATGAACAACATTCATTCATTGCTTAATGAAGGAAGCATATAAAGGCCATTGCTAACCATTAGCAGGTGTTTTGCATCATAAAGGCATGTTGAAAGAATTATTTATATGCAAACAAAATAAATAACCCTAGCGATGTGTAAAACCACAAAACCTCTCATGCATTGATAAGGATACTTCAAACCCAAAAATGAAACATAATTTACTAACACTCATTTTGTTTCAAACCCATATGATTTTCTTTTTTTCCCCCTGTAGAACACAAAAGAAAATGTTAGCCAGAATGTTACCCTCAGCCACTGTGCACTTTCATTGTATCTTGTTTACATTTATGCATTTAGCAGAAGCTTTCATCCAAAGCAACTTACAGTGCACTTATTACAGGGACAATCCCCCTGGAGCAACCTGGAGTTAAGTGCCTTGCTCAAGGACACAATGGTGGTGGTGTGGATTGAACCAACAAACTTTTGCTTACCAGTTCAGTGCTTTAGTCCACTACGCCACCACCACATCTTGTTACCAAACAATGACAGAATTTATAGTTTTGGTAGATATTTAAAGTTTTTTTTTTTTTTTTTTTTTTAAGTAATTTAATTAAGTTTTAATACAGCAAATGTCTTAAATTGAGTGTGGGTGGACATGATTTGTGTTTACAAAAAGATAGTAAAGAACAACTGTGAAAAGAGCAATGATCTACTTCCTTTAATGCATGTAAAGGACAGATTCAGCATTGTTCCTGGGAACTGCTGGTGGGTACCAGTCTATGACTTACATGTGCATTGTTTTCAGTAGACCTTCCCCAGCTGTGCTTTTGCACAGGTCCAATTAGCACTGTGAGCGCAGACACTCGACCCCTCCTCAAACACACACTCCCACATACACAAACAGAGGCGACCCCCCTGGACCCCACCTTCCAGCTTCCTCTTGTTCTTCTTCCGCCTACTCATCTTCCCATTTGATAAATTACACACTGCGCAAGTCATCATACAACTTTTTTGAAACGGTCTCCTTTATTTTAAGCGTCAGCCTGACCGTGCCTCTTTGGTATTCCCTTACTCATCGATCTCTTACCTGAGTGCACATTAATAAACTGGTGCCCTCAAGTGCTTTCTTAACAAAATAAACACATTATTGCTGTCATTACAGAGCAGGCAGTGCAGTGCTGTGGCCCTGACAGCGCCAGCCATCCTGCTTTTGATCGTGGTGATAAATGAAGCATTATTTCTCATCCACACAGGGGTATTTCATTTAGATTACTCTTACTTTAGTGTCGCTGACAGTGGGGAAACGCTGTGGGTACAGGTTAGCATTGTTTTGTTACGTCCCTGTGGTACATTTGTATAACAAACAGATAGAATAATAGAGCACTGTTGTCACGCTTGCTGCTTTTGGCTGCATTTTTACGATTATTATTCTAAGCCATGGAAGGAATGAGGGGGTCAGACCCGAAGACCTTATTTCACACCCCGCATAGGGACAGGGTCAATGCAAATGCAAATGCGGCATGGCTTTCGCCTTTTTCAGCCGGTTTCAGCCTGTTCTGTTGCACCTGCAACAAGACATGGCATACAGCTCATATCTATATAGACCATAAGATTTTGAGTAAAAAGTCCAATTACACAAATGTAGGTTTTCTCTAGCAATGGTTTTGTATGTTGATTTCAAACAACTAGTTCAAAAATGTCTTGACCTTTTTGTAACGATGTTGGATGCGGCAATGATGAAGATGAGAACCCAAGTGCAGTTTATTTACAAAAGTGAATCCAAAACCCTAACTATAAACGTGATTTAACAAAAACATGAACTTGACAAACTAGACTAGACTTGACTATGGCTTGACTTGACTACAGCGTACCAAACACATACCATCACATTCAATACTTGACAACCAGACAATGCAAACATGAGGGCTTAAATACAAGACATGGGAGAACATAAACCAATGAACAAACAGAACTCATAACAAGCTAATTAAACAATAACCCAATGAAAACATGACACAAGAACATGGAGGGAAAACAGAAATCACATGACAAGGGAAACAAGAACACATGACATGAACCAGGAACTAGAATTTCAAAATAAAAGACATGAATCAACACAATTCACATGACATATCCCCCCCCACTAAGGGGCGGCTCCCGACGCCCCAACACAAACAAAACACATAAAACATGACATAAATTCAAAGTTCTTTAGGGAGATGCAGAGGGGGGTGTGTGTCTTGAGGCGTGGGGCGTGGCGTGGCAAGAAAGGGCGAGGGGCATGGGACCATGGCAAAGTCCGTGGGGGGTGAAGCCATGAGAGGCTCGATGGGCGGAGCCATGAAAGGTGGTGCCCGGAGAGTAGCCGAAGACTCGAAGGGCCAGGGTGGAGCCGATGGCAGGGAGGACCAAGGCGGTGCTGGAGGCTCGGAGGAGCAAGGCAGAGCTCAGGGATCAGAAGACTGAGGTGGAGCCGGTGGAACTGAGGACCAAGGTGGAGCCGTAGGGAAGGAGGTCCCTGGTGAAGCTGACAGATCGGAGGGACGAGGCGCAGCCAGAGGATCGGAGAGCCAAAGCGGAGCCAGGTGACCGACAGACCAAGGAGGAGCCGGAGGGACGAGGGACCCCGGCACAGCCGACAGGCTGAAGGACCGTAGTGGAGCCGAGGGAACGCCGAGCTGAGGCAATGTCGAGGGACCGACAGGCCAAGGTGAAGTCCAAGGCTCGGAGGGTCCAGGCGGGATTGGAGGGCCGAAAGTTCCCCTTGCCTGCTCAGGAGAACTAAGGGTGGGTATAAGGGTGGGAACCATCTCCAGGTCCCACTGCTCAGGTGTGGCTGTGACATGGCATGGAGCAGGCTGAGGCGTTGCTGTGACGTGGCGTGGAGCAGGCTGAGGCGTTGCTGTGACGTGGCGTGGAGCAGGCTGAGGCGTTGCTGTGACGTGGCGTGGAGCAGGCTGAGGCGTTGCTGTGACGTGGACCTCTGGCTCGGCGGCGGCCATGTCGTGGACCTCTGGCTCGGCGGCGGCCATGTCGTGGACCTCTGGCTCGGCGGCGGCCATGACGTGGACCTCTGGCTCGGCGGCGGCCATGACGTGGACCTCTGGCTTGGCGGCGGCCATGACGTGGACCTCTGGCTCGGCATCCGCCTCCCCCACAGTGAACGGGGAACCAATGAACCATAGGGCGAGGTCGATATATTGAGCCAGGCTGAGGGAACTGCGACAGCCAGGCATAAAAAAAGAAATGGACTCATTCAGTCCAAATCTAAAACAGTCTTTGAGGGCAATCTCATTAAAATCCACCTGGCTGGCTAGACCGCAGAAGTCCTCAACATAGTCCTCCAGGGGACGATTCCCCTGACGTAGGCGCAGAAGTAAAACTGCTGGGTTCATGGTTGGGTCAAGTATTCTGTAACGATGTTGGCTGCGGCAATGATGAAGACGAAGACGATGATGAAGATGAGAACCCAAGTGCAGTTTATTTACAAAAGTGAATCCAAAACCCTAACTATAAACGTGATTTAACAAAAACATGAACTTGACATAGACTAGACTAGACTAGACTAGACTAGACTAGACTAGACTAGACTAGACTAGACTAGACTACAGCATACCAAACACATACCATCACATTCAATACTTGACAACCAGACAATGCAAACATGAGGGCTTAAATACAAGACATGGGAGAACATAAACCAATGAACAAACAGAACTCATAACAAGCTAATTAAACAATAACCCAATGAAAACATGACACAAGAACATGGAGGGAAAACAGAAATTACATGACAAGGGAAACAGGAACACATGACATGAACCAGGAACTAGAATTTCAAAATAAAAGACATGAATCAACACAATACACATGACACTTTTAAAGCCTAACATTTGAAATAATAGGCAGAATATCTATATCTTTCTATCTATATAAATTTGCCATACATGTATATGTAATTCTTTTTGTATCATACATGATACATCAGGCTTTAAATTGAATGATGATATCACAAAGTAAAAAAGGCACCACTGACAGCCAGGGCCGCATTAAGGTGGTCCTGGGCCCCAGGGCTTATCGTTTCACTCAGTGATCATGCACTACACGGATGGGTTTAGCCCTTGCGCACTATCTCTGTGTTTACATCAGCGTCTTTACCAAGAAAATACCACGAGTGACCCCCATAAAAAAAAATTTAAAATAAAAAAAAACATAAAAAAACTATCACATGTGCAGTGATACTCAGTATTTTCCCAAAGCTTAATAGCACAAGTTTTTATTTAAATGCATTAATATTTTCACTTTTAACCATGAGGTAGATAGACAGCGCAAAATAATTATGATGACTCCAGCGCTGTATGCGCTTCTCACTGTAGATGCTAGAAATGTCCCGCCCCTTACTGAAACAGAAAATGTGATTGGTTAGAAAATATCCAATCGTGACTAAAACGAACGTTCTGATTGGTAGCTCAGCTAAGTCGAACTATCTTATTACGCCTGTGCCTTCAGATGCAGTCCCACCTCCTGCTGCTCCGTGAAGAGAATCTCTGTACACTTATTTAAAAAAAAAATAATAATAATAATCACAATTCACTCAACGGTGCTGCGGGATCACCTCAGTATAATTAAAAGTTATGGGTCAAAAGCCTCCTCGCTGTTCTGGCGGCCATACGTATCATAACTAATTTCAGGTGGGCATACGCAAAATCCTTTGAAAGATAGGTGGGCATATGGCGTATGCCTGCGTATGCCCTAGATTACACTACTGGCTGTTGGGTAAACAAGTGAACACAATAAAACCACAGCATGCATTCAGGCAAGGGTCATCAACTATATCCACAATATTCTCAGTGAGTCCACTGTATACAAATGACACTCGGTGGGGTAGAAGAAGTGATGCTGGAGAAAGTGGTAGTTTGTTCTGACTCAGTGGTGGCACTTCTGAGCATTCAAATATTCCAGACATGTCGCAGTGATATTTTAACAGAAACAATTATTACAATATACAGATTAAGGCAGGTTGGAAGTCTAGTTCATTTTATATGGGTACCAGCCAATGTTGGAATTAAGGGAAATGAAGAAGTAGACAAAATGGTTAAAAATTCATTAAGGATGAACAATCCAAATGTGAAAATCACACTTAACAGAGCAGAAGGAAAGCATTTAATCTCAGAAGCATGTAACAACAAATGGCAGAAGTACTGGGATACATGTCAGACAGGATGACATTGTCATTGGGTACAAAGGAACATTAAACAAAGCAAAATCTCTCATAATATCCGTAGAAAGGAACAGGTCATTTTTTTCTCACTTGAGAATGGGACATTCAAAACTCAGTGGTACTCTACATATTATGGGGAAGCATAATACAGGTTTATGTGATGCATGTCAGGAAGTTGAATCTGTAGAACATGTTTTATTGGCATATCCTAAATACGAAAGAGAACTAGTTGAATTAAGGAAAGAATTAGAAATTTCAGGATGTCATGAATTTAAAATATCTAGCATCTTAAATAATGGTCCAGGAGCAGGAACAATAATAAAAACAGTTATGAAATTCACTAGGTTCAGCGGTCTTAAACATAGGATTTAGGGATGTACAATAAACACTTGAGTTCATTCTCTTCACACTCCAGTACAGCAGGTGGTGGTATGCTCTTATTCAGTTGGTTTGCGACCTGCCAATAAACCCACCAAAGAAGAAGAGACCACTTTATTTCGCAAGGTGGGCGGAATTTCCAGTTGGCTAGCGGAAGTGCAATTGGTTGCTTGCATGTCATGCGGTTAGATTCTTGCTTTTTAAATGTTATAAGATGTCTTCAAAATTTCCCGGACAATGTGTGCAGTTAATGGTTATCCTAATAATCAAGCAAAACTAAAGTTTTGTCTAAAACAGCAATGTTATGATCAGAAACCACTCACAAAGCAAAGCGCTCCTGTCCCAGATGCTGCTTCTTTCATCAGCTGCCAACAGAAGGATTGACTTAGGAACATCTGTTTGAAAAAGCTTGGAATAATTTGTTTGTGTGCTCTTTTCACTTTATTGGCAAGAAGTCAACAGCGGGGATCACTTATAATATCCACCGTTACGGTCCGGCTACGTTAGATGTCCAGAAACCAAGCACAATTAATTACATATAAACGATAGCATTATTGTGCTAACAGGTGTGTGTACATGTGCTGAAAGTTCATTAGAAATTTTGAGAGTTTTTTCATTTCTATTTAGTATCTTTTTTTGTGAATGCTTCACATGTTTTGAAACATGTGAGTAGTGACAATGTTTTCAACTGTTTTCATGCTGTGATGCTAAATGGATAAATTCTACAGTGGAAGACCATAATTATTAGATGAGACCTGTACAGTAGTGAGATGTTTTATCACGTTTGAAATTAACAGTATTATGATTTTCCTCCTTCCTGCATTTTTCCTGCCTGCAATTCACTTTCTTTTGAGTGTCTTTGCAGAATGTGCATGTCTTCCCTTAAGGGGAAAATATGATTTGTAAAACAGTGTGGACATTAATTCAGTATCAATTAAATGTATTTGTACAGCTAGTGCTTTTAATAATACATACTGTTTTATAGTTGTTTTACAGAGAACACTGAACTTTTGTTTTTTTTGTATTGCATTTAGTTCTTTTTGTATGGTACAGTTTATTGTGTGGCTGCTAATACATTGTTATTTCCTACACAAGAACAATAAATTCAATCTATCAACAGGATCGGTTGTTCAGTCAACTCTAAAACATTTAATGTAGGTTATAGCATTTAGACATGGATATTGTGTATGTAAATTAACAAGTATAAAGCTAGATTGTGCTTACTACACATTCATCTCCCACAAAATAACTGTATTTTATCAGAAAAACAGCAGCAAGACAGTCTCATCGCTGCTGTCTGGATCTCCCCTGTATCTGCAGTAAGTACATAATCTCGATACAACAAACTTCAGGTTCTGACTAGAACCAATATATGCTTTAAAATAAACATAATTATCTACAGTTCTCAAAACATGTCCAACTTTACAGCTGTGAAGGCACTAATAGACTACATAGCTTTTCAGGTTAGTCTGCTCAGGTTCTTCCATCGATGGATAAAGACTCAAAAAAATAACTTAAATGCTTCTATTTGCAATATTTGGCTATCATCCTCAAACACATAATCATTAACAGATAGGTGGGGAAGAACAATATCGCCTCGCTATAATTCTGTGATCAGTTGTTCTCAAATTTCTTTCATTTTTAACACTGCGTGAGTACATATAACAATTACCATAACAATTTACGCTTAACCTGAAGTTCACAAAGCATCATGGGACTCAGGAATATAGTAGATAATGAAGGTAGATTTTAACCAAATAGTGACTGTGTTGTGAGGACAAGGGTATTTTTTTTATTATAAATGTCAGGTCAAGGCAAATTGTCACAAGCTTTTTTTTAATTTATTTTTTTATCCCTTTCTCCCCAATTTGACATGCCCAATTCCCATTACTTACTAGGTCCTCATGGTGGCGCGGTTACTCACCTCAATCCGGGTGGCAGAGAACAAGTCTCAGTTGCCTCCGCTTCTGAGACAGTCAATCCACTCATCTTATCACGTGGCTCGCTATGCATGACACCGCGGAGACTCACAGCATGTGGAGGCTCATGCTATTTTCCGCGATCCACACACAACTAACCATGTGCCCCATTGAGAGCGAGAACCACTAATTGCGACCACGAGGAGGTTACCCCATGTGACTCTACCCTCCTTAGCAACCGGGCCAATTTGGTTGCTAAGGAGACCTGGCTGGAGTCACTCAGCACACCCTGGATTCGAACTCGCGACTCCAGGGGTGGTAGTCAGCATCAATACTCGCTGAGCTACCCAGGCCCCATCACAAGCTTTTTATATGTTATACATTTATACAATTTAATAATGATAATATTTGTTGCCCAAAACAATAGTTTGACTTTTTTGAACATTCTTTTTACATTTGTGCTGTTTCAGGAATTTGCAAGTTAATGTAATGCTGCAGTGAAGATAGCGTAAACATATGTGGCTTGCTGTCCCTGGCGGAGGGCTCGAGGCTCAAGGCTTGACCAGAGCTCGAATCCCCATCAATACCAATCCAGCCCCCTGGACTGGATTGGTATTGATGGGATAGATAGGAGGAGATGGGGAGGTGGTGGAATGACGGAAACTCTCAATGCTACGTAGAGGTAAGCAGTTTATTTGCTCTTACTCTGGCTGTGTAATTGGTCAGATTAAATGAACTTGCTCCTCCCGAACTTTGTTAAAGAAACACCATTTCATGAATTGTTTTATTTCATAAAAGTTTTACTGTTTAAATTTGGATGAAAAACCTATAAAAGGGTGTTTAATGGCAGGATCCATTGTAACTTTTCACCCCATATAGCGTAACAACATACCCCTATTATTTGGGCTAATGTCACTGAAGGTCACTGTGTGTTCAGTGAATCACTGTATCTTTTTCCTGTGCAATAATGGTGAAAATGTTCAATAGGTTGATACAGAAATTGTATAAATAAACCTACCCTGAGAAATATCCAATAGAGTAAAAAGTGTAACAATTAGCCCAAACCTTCCCTATGCAAGAGTCTCTCTCAATGGTATTCTCTCCATCTCTTAAAGCAGTGTGCTGTGGGACTGTGTCTGTGGGCCTCATTTGAATGAAAGTAAATGTTAAGTGAATCAGTCCTGCTGAGGCACCCCACGGAGCCGGATTATGCCCTGTTTTGGTTGTGGAACTCCATCATGGGCTCAGATGTGGCTCCTCCAGCATGGAGATAAGCTTGCCTCTAAGCCATGCTGTCAACACAACATAAAATTACAGTCTTTGCTGCCTCATTTTAGCTGCTCAAAGAAGTTCTTCGCATAAATCTGAGACTTGTAAACAGTTTTCAACCAGGGATTCATGAAACATCAAATTTTTTTATATTGGGAGTCCTTCAGGTTGGCTGAGAGTGGTCGGCTCATACTGTATGCGCTGAGGTTAAAACATTAAAGCTAGCTGTCTGCTTGTGCTGTATTCACCAAGAGGCACGTTTTTTTTTTTTTTTTTGCATTTCACATTAGTGTGCCACGTTTTTTAGACACTGTGTCAGGTTAAAAAGAACTTTAACTTTTAAAAGCGTATCTCGAAAAACACATTCGGTTATGTTTGCTGTACTGCACCTAGCTTTTTTAAAGGAGGAATAGACCAGTATCTGGCACCAAGACATTAGCAGCAGATCCCTCAAGTCCTGTAAGTTGCAAGGTGGAGCTGCCGTAGATCGGACTTGTTGGTCAAGCACATCCCACAGATGATCAACCAGATTGAGATCTGGGGAATTTTGAGGCCAGGGCAACACCTCGAACTCTTAATCATTTTCCTCAAACCATTCCTGAACAATGTGTGCAGTGTGGCAGTATGCATTATTCTGCTGAAAGAGGTTACTGCCATGAAGGTGTGTTCCTGGTCTGCAACGATGTTTAGGTAGGTGGCACGTGTCAAATTGACATCCACATGAATGGCCGGACCCAGGGTTTCCTTAACAAAATCTTAAAATGTATGAAATCAGCTGTATTGGCTGTAATACAGTGAAGAGGAATGCAAATTTGAGGATCTGTACCCCAAAATCCAAACTCCAAACCTAAACCTAACCATCAGTGGAGTATAAATGTAATGTTAGAAGGAAAAATGCAACCTATGGATTGCACTCGTCAATGATTATGCAAATGCAATTACTTCCTGGCTTCAACTTGGGATCCAAACCTGGGTCTCCCACGCTGCTGACACAACATGCTTTTTTTCCTCAGAAAGTGGGGTGGACGAATGTTGTAATTTCTAAGAGTAAATGTTGTTATGGTTGCAACTAGCACCCACTTATCGATGACAAGCAACGTCACCATTGCATTACCTAATTAATATTTATGGCCAAGCTGATTAAGTGTCACGGTCCAGTCACCTTGTCAGGCTGAGGTTCTACCTGACTGCACCATGGCAGTATTGGCCTGCCTTTGTGTTTTGTGTTCCCCCTTTGTGTAAGCACATGGGTCCGGTTGTTTGGACCGCTGCGCACACGTCACCGCCGTGCGCTCTCCAGTGATGTCATGGTTCTGTCAAACGGTCAGGTTGGGCTTTGTCTGACAAGGACCATGACATCATCGTCCCCTGTCTGTCATGTGATTTGTGTTCGTGTTTTGTGTGGGCGCACGGGTCTGGCGGTGGGTTATCGCTGTGTGCGATTTGCCGCCATGTGCCCTCCGGTGATGTCACGGTCATGGCACCTTGCCAGGTTGGGTGTTACGTCTGTGCAGGACCGTGGAATCATAGTCCCTTGTCTGTTTTGTCAGAACATGTGTAAGTTTTGCCCTTATGGTTTTCAGCTGCCGCTGGCATGCTGAATCAGCACTTCCATGGGAACCCTGATTGTTTCCATGGGAACGCTGATTTGTTACAACCTTCAGCTGCGAGCGGCAGCTGTCTCTTATTTGTTTCCCCCATTTATTTCCCCTCGTGTGCCATGTTCGATGTTGTATCATTGTTTCCTGCCGTGTGAGTGTAAAGAGTGTGTCTGTTATTTGTCAATGTGGATGCATTGCATGTTTCTCACCTTGCAGTTCGCTGTCGCTCTTGCCAGTGTTGCACCTGTCTGTTGGTGGAGGATTCCTTGGATCTGTGCCCGTGTGTCGGGAGAATCACTCACCTGGGCTTGAAACGCACACACCCATCTCACGAACTCTCATCCCTTGCTCGCTCAGCAGCTTTTCTTATTGAGCTCGGACGAGCTGGCGCTGGAGCACCTTTTGTGTTTTTTGTGTTAAATAAAAGACTGACATTTATCTCCTCTGCTCTTGGGTCCTGTTTCCCCAGCTTCTGACAGAATAATCCAACCAAACACGAACCCAGCGGAGGGATCGTCTCTTCATTCCACCCTATCACAGCGAGAAGCCCACTGAGGTTGCACCAGATTCAGATCTCCACTTTGAGCCTTCCTCTGTGGAGGATAGCATCGCAGCTGGCGGAGCTCACCTTGGCAGTTCAGTGGCTCCGCCCATCGTCTAGTCCCAGCTTGCCTCTGGACACGCCTACACCTGCCACGGTCAACAGGCCAGCGTCCACGCCTGCCACAGCCAATGAGCCAGCGCCCACGTTTTCCACGGCCAACGAGCCAGCGCCCACGCCTGTCACGGTAAACGAGCCAGTTCTTGAAGCCTCGTCCGTCTGAGAGCCAGTGCCTGAAGCCTCGTCCATCCCAGAGCCGGCGCCTAAGGTCTCGTCTGTCCCAGAGCCAGCGCCTGAAGCCTCAGCCATCCAGCTGCCAGCACCCAGAGCCATGAAGGCTGTTCCCTTGCTGCTGCTGCCAGCACCCAGAGCCACGAAGGCTGTTCCCCTGCTGCCACTGGCAGCACCCAGAGCCATGAAGGCCGTTCCCCAGTCGCTGCCAGTGTTCCCAGCCACGGAGGCCAGTCCCCTGTCACTACCAGTGCTCACAGCCACTGAGACTGATCCCCTGTCCCTGCCAGTGCCCCCAACCATGGAGGTTGGTCCCCTGTCACTGCCAGCGCTTGCAGCCACTGAGATTGTTCCCCAGCCACTGCCAGTGTCCACGACCACGGAGATCATTTCCCTGTCCTTGCCGTGTGTTCACCACCACGAAAGCTGGTCCCCTGCCAGTGCCCATGACCACAGAGGTTGTTTCCCTGTGCCTGCCTGTGTTCACAGCCATGAAGGCTGTCCCCCTGCCGCTATCAGTGTCCACATTGGAGCTGTCCAAGGCATCGCCCCCTGAGCCGCTTCCCCCTGAACCCTGTCCGGCAATGGTCACCCAGTTCCCTGTCCTTGACCTGAGGCCCCCTCCCAGGCTGCCAGACCCCTCCCCTGTCCCTAAACTCCCTCCCTGGTTTCCCTCCCTTCCCCCCTTTCCTTGATGTTGTTTGTTCTTTGTTAAGTGTTTGTGTTTTGTCTTTTTTTCTGTTATTGATGTTCCATTGGGATGCCAGGAGGCATCCCTTCGAGGGGGGGTACTGTCACAGACCAGTCACCTTGTCAGGTTGAGGTTCTACCTGACAGGACCGGGGCAGTATTGGCCTGCCTTTGTGTTTTGTGTTCCCCCTTTGTGTGAGCGCATGGGTCCGGTTGTTTGGAGTGCTGTGCGTGCGTCACCGCCGTGCGCTCTCCAGTGATGTCATGGTTCTGTCAACTGGTCAGGTTGGGATTTGTCTGATGAGGACCATGACATCATCATCCCCTGTCTGTCTTGTGTTTCATGTTCATGTTTTGTGTGGGCACACGGGTCTGGCGGTGGGTTATCGCTGTGTGCGATGTGCTGCCGTGTGCCCTCCTTGCCAGGTTGGGTGTTACACTTGTGCAGGACCGTGGCATCATCGTTCCTTGTCTGTTTTGTCAGAACATGTTTAAATTTTGCCCTTATGGTTTTCAGCTACCGCTGGCATGCTGAATAAGCGCTTCCATGCGAACCTGGATTGTTTCCATGGAACGCTGATTTGTTACAACCTTCAGCTTCGAGCGGCAGCTGTCTCTTGTTTGTTTCCCCCATTTATTTCCCCTCGTGTGCCATGTCCGATGTTGGATCATTGTTTCTGTTAGTGCTTGATGTCGTGTGCTTGTTAACAGTGTCTCTGTTATTTGTCAATGTGGATGCATTGCGTGTTTCTCACCTTACAGATCACCGTCACCCTTGCCAGTGTGTCGGGAGAATCACTCACCTGGGCTTGAAACGCACACACCCATCTCACTAACTCTCATCCCTTGCCCGCTCAGCGATTTTCCTTATTGAGCTCAGATGAGCTGGCGCTGGAGTGCCTTTTGTGTTTGTGTTAAATGAAAGACTGACATTTATCTCCTCTGCTCTTGGGTCCTGTTTCCCCAGCTTCTGAAATTAAGTTTATGATATGCCTACCCCCACTTTTCAGACCATTCCTTTTTCTAAAACTATTTACAGACTTCTATTTAATCAGCAGGGGAACAACAGTGTAGTTGGCCAAGTAGACATCTCAGTCTCTTTCTCTCTCTCTGTCACCATCCCCATCCATCTCAAATCCAACAGCATATCACTTTGTCAATGTCTCCTTCAGATAGTATGTTTTATGCGTGTGTATGTGTGTGTAGCACTGGCCCCTCAGGCTAATAACCTCCAGCTGTCAGAACAGTGATGGCTTGCAGGTTTTCTGAGGGACACAGCGGTCGGCAGCACATTCCATATGTTCCTCCATCGTTCCCCCCATTTTCTCCTACTCATTTCTCCTCCTCTGGCTCCTCCTGAGAACAGCTGGGGCCGAGCTGGGTGTGCGCTGCTCTGCCATGTCTCAGTGCCTTGCCTCAGGACCCCTCATTTGTTTATGTTATTGCTATCATTTCACAAGAAGCACATTTATAACCCTGTGACAGAACAGAGTAGAGAGTGAATTACTTCTCGGTTTCCAAATAAACAAAGTGATATGTGCATCACTCATAGATGTAATGGTCAGTGTCTCCTGCTGGAATGTTGCGATTTTAACAACTGTCATTGTTTACCTGCCCATGTTGTTCCAAACACGCATTACTTTCTTTCTTCCAACACAAAATGAAATCATAGGCAGAATGTCTGAGCTACTTTTTTTCTGTACAAGGAAAGTTGATGGTGATTTAAACTTTTATGGTCTTTTTTAGAGCTTGAAAGAGTCATAAAAGTAGCCATACAACTTGCTTACTATACTCCAAGTCTTCTGAAGCCATATGATAACTTTGTGTGAGGAACAGACTGAAATGAAAGTAATTTTAAGAAAAAGAGCAGCTTGGACATTCTGCCTAACATCTCCTTACTGTGAGTTTTTTACAGAAGAAAGAAAATAATTCAGAATTAGAATGGCATGAAAGTGAGTAAATGACAAATAAATAAATGAACTATTCTTTTGAATGACACACACAAGACTGGTGCTGAAAGCAGCTCACAGAACGAATGCGAAAATATAAAATGTGCTAGAATAAAGACAAAAGAGAAAAATTTTCTTTTCATTTCACTGTATAATATGAGTGAGTTTCACATCTCTGCATAAAACAGGATGGACATGTGTGTGTGGGTGTATGCAAGTGAGTATGTATAAGCTCACACTCCATCAACAGAGAACTAGAGATTGCCGCCCAGCCTCTTGCTGTGTTTTAGCTAGTTATAGATATGTAGGGTATGCACACTATAAATCATTGCTTTATGCCTGAGAACATCAGAGTCTTTCTCATTGCTCAGGTCAGGTCTTCATCATTTGGTTTTGACCCAGCACTGGCTTTTGCCCCAAAAGAGAAGTGTCACTGGATGCATAAAACTGAGAAAGTGCAGATCCAGAATGCTCAGTCAGAGCTTGCAGACTGATCTCACAGTGAAATTGGAAACAGTAGGTTAACTTTTCTTTCTCCAAAATAGGTCTGTGCTTGCCCAAATTCGAAACACTGCCTCCAGTGTCCAAAGTGGTAAGTGTTGTTGGGAGTATGGGCACATGTAAGCTGCATTTTTCAGGTGAAATGTCCACAGAGGGGCGCCAAAAGCAAGTTTTGATGCAAGTTGTTTTCAGCTGTATTGGCTGTAATACAGTGAAGAGGAATGCAAATTTGAGGATCTGTACACCTCAAATCCAAACTCCAAACCTAAACCTAACCATCAGTGGAGTATAAATGTAATGTTAGAGGGAAAAATGCAACCTCTGGATCGCACTCGTCAATGATTATGCAAATGCGATTACTTCCTGGCTTCAACTTGGGATCCAAACCTGGGTCTCCCACGCTGCTGACACAACATGCTTCCGTTGATTTCCTCAGGGGAAGGTAAATACACTGGAGCTGGTGCAAAAATGTCTGATAGAAGATGCCGCTTATTAGTGAGTATGTGGCCGATCGTAGGGTAGTAGAACTCTCGGAAACAACATGCTGACTTCCCATGTGATCATGTTGGAGCTTAGTTATGTAGGTCGGTCGGACAGTCCTGGTCCTGTGGGAACCAAGAAGAAATCGCATTCACATAAACAATGATGAGTGAGATTCTGAGGTTGCATTTTTGCTCTAAAATTATTAATTTTTTTACTCCACTGACAGTTAGGTTTAGGGTTGGGGTTTGGGTTAAGGCATTTACAACTACAACTACAACACTCTTTTGGTGCCACTCTGTGGACATTGCACCCAAAATACTTGAGCTCACACATGCTCATTGGTTCAACAACACTTCTAGTTCTAGTCTAGTTTCGGTAAGCACAGATAGATTTAAGCTGAAGAACTTTTGACCTACTGATGCCAAATTCACAGTGTCATCAGTCTGGTTCGCGACCCTGTCGGAGCAAAACCTGTTACATGTTTTTGGTTTGCAACTCTCCAGTTGAGAACTACTGCATTATTTTTTATAATGGTTGGAAAATATACACATAATAAAGTAACGTTTTTGTCTCATTATTATTTTTATTTCAAGTAATTTTTTTTATGAGAAGTTTCTTGTCTTGATCAGATTTGACTAACTGCAATGTTATTAGTAATGAGGTGTCACATTGTAATGCTGGTTGTCTAGCATCCTCCACTGGATCTGTTTACTCTCTTCACTGTGTTGGCACACATGAAAAATGCTCTGACCTTTGTCCACTCAAATCCCGCCTTATTAGGATGTCCAGTACAGTTCCACCGCCCAAGTGCACACTACAAAGAGGAAGGAAAGTCTTAAAAGCAGAAGAGAAAGGAGAAATGGAAAGAATCTGCTGAAGTTGCCTGTAGTTGTTTGAAGGCCTTCAAAAACCTCTTGCGTATCTGATATGTACACACCCTGTCGCAAAGCAAATCTATTCATATAGTGTAGACTATACAGTAGAGTTGGTTACGAGACATGTGAAAACCAATGGTATTTGGCATCAGTGATGTTAAGTGGCAACAGCACACCATTCTTGTAGTCCAAACAACCTTTGTTGCCATTTCAGAGCTTTAGCAGAGGGGAAAGTGTTAGAGTTTTTGCTTTAATGTTTTAATTAAAGTTTTAATCCTGGCTCTGACAGAATAACCAAGCAAACATTGTGAACCCAGAGATGCCTAATGCTCAGGAACTCCTGGCCACAATTGCTCAGCAGGAGTCCACAATCCAATGCCATTAGTCAGCACTAGTTCAGCAGGAGACTGTGATGGCTAAACACTCACAAGTGCTGTCTGATCTCATGATTTCTGTCTGTCAGATCCTGGACCGGCTGCCCTCTACTTCAGCTACTGCTGCCTTGGTACCCCTTCTGGATTCTTGAGTGCTCTCTCCTCTGAGTGAACCTCGCCTACCTCCACCACAACATTTCTCAGGTGATCCCAGTGCATGTGATGGGTTCCTGACTCAATGCTCTCTCACATTTGAATTACCACCATCTTCCTTCCCCTCATATCGGGCCAAGATCACATATGTTATCACCCTCCTTTCTGGCAAGGCTCTTTCTTGGGCAACAGCGGTCTGGAAGGCACAGGCACCCTTCTGTTCAAGTTATTCTGTGTTTGAAAAGGAGTTCAAGCGAGTCTTTGACCACCCCCTCAGTGGCCGGCAAGCCTCTAAGAGACTTCTCACCCTCCGACAAGGTAATGGCAGCGCGGCTGAATATGCCATACAGTTTCGGACGGTTACAGCAGGGAGCGGCTGGAACGACGAGGCCCTCATGGTGTGTTTCCTGAATGGTCTGTCTGAGGCAATCAAGGATGATATGGCTATCAGAGAACCTGCTCGTGATCTCGAGACCCTCATGGATCAAGCAATCCGGCTGGATAATCGCCTGAGGGAGAGAAGACTGAACCTTGCTCAAATGCTACCAGTGCCCCACGAGTCCTCGGAACCCATGCAATTGGGAAGGACTAGGCTTTCCCCATCAGAACGAGACCGCCACATGAGAGAGCGCTGTTGTCTATATTGTGGATTGTATGGTCATTTTCGCTCCGCCTGCCCCGAGCTTTCGGGAAACGCCCAGTCCCGTACAGGCAAGGAAGGACTGTAACGGGAGTTACACGCACAGCTTCACCTTCCAACTCTGGATTGTTCCTTCCCATCACACTTACTTGGGGAGATCAAAAACACCAACTCCAGGCATTGATTGATTCTGGTGCTGCCGGGAATTTCATGGATATTATTGACAAAAGTCTCCAGATTCCTATTAATTCCCTTCCTGCCCCCCTAACTGTGACAGCCTTGGATGGAAGACCGTTAGCTCCAGGGAAAATAACCCACCTCACCTCTCTCCTTTGTCTCATCACTTACCAGCACCAGGAGAGAATGTGCTTTCATCTTATACAGACTCCAGAGTTCCCTATTATCCTCGGTCACCCCTGGCTCCTCCAGCATAACCCACAATTTGACTGGTCCACTGGTGCTGTTCTCAGTTGGGGTCCCACCTGTCAGACTACATGCTTGGCCCAGAACTCCCCTGATCTTGTTCTCGAGTCCCAAGAAGCCCTAGATCTGTCTCAAGTCCCTGCTCAGTACCACCACCTCAAAGCAGTGTTCAGCAAAAGGTAGGCCACCTCCTTACCTCCTCATCACCCTTATGATTGCGCCATTGAGCTGCTCCCAGGAACCTGTCCCCCCAGAGGTCGTATATTCTCTTTGTCTCCCCCCGAACGAACTGCTATGGACAAATACATTAACGAATCCCTTGTGGCAGGTATCATCCAACCATCCACTTCCCCTGCTGGAGCTGGATTTTTTTTCGTTGGGAAGAAGGATGGCGGACTCCGTCCATGTATTGATTACAGGGGCCTTAATAAGATCACTATTCGAAACCGCTATCCCTTGCCGCTAATGGCCACTGCTTTCGAAATTCTGCAAGAAGCCTCCATCTTCACTAAGCTTGACTTGCGCAATGCCTACCATCTTGTGCGCATCAGACGCACAAGATGGTAGGAGATGAATGGAAGACCGCCTTCAACATGCCCACTGGGCACTATGAATATTTAGTTATGCCCTTCGGTCTCACTAATGCTCCTGCAGTATTTCAAGCTCTCATCAATGATGTTCTCAGAGACATGCTCAACCAATTTGTGTTTGTCTACTTAGACGATATCCTCATCTTCTCGAGTTCCCTCCAAGAGCATGTAAAACATGTCAGTAAGGTTCTCAGATGTCTTCTTGATAATCATCTTTATGTTAAACCTGAGAAATGTGAGTTCCATGTGACCAAAGTTCAGTTCCTGGGGTTCATTATCAAGCCTGGCCAGATACAAATGGACCCTCAAAAGGTTCAAGCAGTTGTGGATTGGCCCTCCCCCTCGTTGGTAAAGGAAGTACAGCGTTTCCTTGGCTTCGCCAATTTTTATCGCAAGTTCATCCGGAACTTCAGTACTGTGGTGGCTCCTTTATCTGCCCTCACCAAGGGGAACACAACCAGCTTTAATTGGGGACATGAAGCAGAGTTGGCCTTCAGCAAACTCAAAAGCCATTTTACCTCTGCACCTATTCTCATTCTCCCTAACACAGATAAACCCTTCATCGTGGAGGTTGATGCTTCGGACGTAGGGGTTGGAACTGTGCTGTCCCAAAGGGGGGAGGACAACAAGTTGCATCCATGTGCATTCCTTTCCCACCGCCTTACACCGACTGAGATGAACTATCATGTAGGGGATCGAGAGTTACTGGCAGTTAAGCTAGTGCTTGAAGAGTGGAGGCATTGGCTTGAGGGGGCCAAACACCCATTCCAAGTATTCATGGACCACAAAAATCTGGAATACATTCAGCAGGCAAAGCGACTCAACCCCCGCCAGGCACGTTGGTCCTTATTCTTCAACCGATTCAAGCTCATCTTATCCTACCGCCCCGGCTCTAAGAACCTAAAACCTGATGCTTTGTCCTGAGTATATGTAAACACTCCTCAGGAAGATTCTATTGCATCGATTATCCCCAGTTCCAAGATAATAGCTCCTATCAGGTGGGATCTGGAAAATACTGTAAAACAAGCCCAAGCCCGAGAACCTGACCCAGGAGGGGGGCCAACCCACTGCCTGTTTGTCCCTAAAGCTGTCCACTCCCAGATCCTCCAGTGGGGACACTCCTCTCGTCTCACTTGTCATCCTGGTACCTCTCGCACTCTTGAGTTCCTCCAAAGACGATTTTGGTGGCCAACTATCAAGGAGGATGTGACAACATTTGTGAACGCATGTCCCACGTGCAACCAAAGTAAGGTCCCTCACCGTTCTCCTCAGGGGCTATTGCATCCTCTCTCCATACCTCATAGACCTTGGTCTCATCTTTCCATGGATTTTATCACTGGACTTCCGCTATCACAAGGCAACACCACTATCATGGTCATAGTTGATAGATTCTCCAAGGCCGCCCGATTTATTCCTCTGCCCAAACTACCCACCGCTAAAGAAACTGCTGAATTGGTTATAAACTACGTCTTCCGAGTCTTTGGCATCCCACAAGACATCGTCTCTGATCGAGGACCCCAATTTTCCTCCCGATTCTGGCGGGCATTTTGTCAATCTCTGGTGGCTACAGTGAGTCTATCTTCTGGGTTCCACCCGGAGTCCGATGGGCAAACGGAGAGGCTTAACCAAGATCTTGAGACTACACTGAGGTGTATGGCAGCTAACAACCCATCCTCTTGGTCTTCCTTCATCATGTGGGCAGAATACGCTCACAATACCCTTCGCTCCTCTGCTACAGGCATGTCCCCTTTCGAGTGCCAGTTGGGATACACCCCTCCACTATTCCCTGAGCAAGAAGTGGAGGTTGCAGTTCCCTCTGCTCAACAGTTCATTAAACGTTGCCGCCAGACATGGAAAAAAGCCAGACTCAAGCTCTTGAAGGTCTCTTAGCAGTATCAGCACCAGGCCAATCGCAGACGCAGACCTGCCCCCACTCTGCGCCCCGGCCAAAGAGTCTGGCTCTCCACTAAGAACATTCCCTTGTGGGTGGAATCCCGTAAACTTTCCCAGAGGTTCATTGGCCCCTTCAAGATTGCCAGGAAAGTAAACCCAGTTACTTATCATTTATACTTGCCTAAGTCTTTGAAGATAAATCCCACTTTTCATGTCTCACTGTTAAAACCTGTTTTGTCTTCTCCTTTTCTTGCGACAGGTAAACCTCCCCCTCCTCGTATCATTGGTGGCCAGCCAGCTTACACAGTCCACAGAATACTGGATGCCCGTCGAGTACGTGGGTCCCGGCAGTATCTTGTGGACTGGGAAGGCTATGGCCCTGAGGAGCGCTCCTGGGTTCCTGCCAAGGACATCTTGGACCCCAAACTAATTCAAGAATTTCATGCTCGCAAGTCCAGTCGTCCAGGAGGGAACGTCAGGAGCCGTTCCTAGAGGGAGGGGTCCTGTCAGAGTTTTTGCTTTAATGTTATATTTTGGCCACTAGAGGCCCTCATTGTGTTTCATTTCAGTTTCCCGCCATTGTATCATGTGTTGTTGTTTTCACATGTGCCTTGTTCTGGGCTGTGTATTTAAGCTGATCACTTCCTTTTGTTTCTTTGCTTGGTTATTGATGTTCCTAGCTAGTTACTGCCGTAAGTCTGCTCTAGTTCTAAGTACTAAACTTTGAAAGCCTTTTGGATTGTTTTTTCCCTGTGTTTATTTTTGCTGTTTTTTGGTGTCTTTTTCCTGAGTTCTTTGGAGATTATTTTTTCCAACTTTTGGATCCTTTTTGGACTAAAGATTTTTCTGTTTTGTGGTTGTCAGTAAGAAATTGCTTTTTGTACCCTTTTTGCTATTTTTGTTAATAAACTCTTCTGAGTTCAGTTAAGAACACGTCTGACTAAGGGATTCAACCCCCTTCTGTGGCTCAGTGGTGGAAATTAAGACTTTTGCGCCAGAGACCCAAGTTCGAATCCCGGCTCTGACAGAAAGAATATCAGTGAATAACTACTTAAATTTTTGTCTGTTTCAAGACCAATGGACCACTTTTATGGTACTTTTTATTTATTTATTATTATTTTATTTTGGAGGTTGGGAGCAACAATGCCCTCTCCCTCTCACGTTATATGGAAAAAGCAGCTAGGATGTCTTCCAAAAGTGTTAGAATGTCATATGGTTTTGAAACAACATCAGGGTGAGTAAATTATAACATTTAATAAAAAAAAAAAAGCTAATAATGAAGTCTAAACAACAAATTGATTCACAAAAGAAAAGCAGTTAAATTATTACAGAAGTCTTCTAAGATACACAGATACAAATAAAATACAAATCTTATAATTTTACAGTACATAGCCTTTGCAAATAGCAGTTTACACTCCTATTTAAAATGCAGGCTTGGATGTATGCATTTGCCATTCTGTTAAAACAGTTACTGATGTGTGTGTGTGTTCACGCTTGACTGATGTGTGAGTGTATTGTGGTGCAGCACAAGAGGATATGGTGGTGGCACTGTGTTTAGCATGACTACAGCTGGTTTGGATGGGTGCAGAAGACAGTTGCTCTCCAGCACAAAGCCCATGCAGTCCTCCCACCTGGCACACCCTGCTAGAGCTGCTCTGCCTGGGAGAGGCGAACACATCACATCAGCTTTAATGCTCTACTTCCCTCCTCCAGAGGCCACAGAACAGATCCTCCAGCGTCAGCCAGTGAACAGCTGTAGTATGTCCTTCATGAATGCACACAAATGCACATGCACACATAAACTCATGTGCGTGTACACATGCTCACATGCATTTCCCGTAAAAATCACTACTGTTTGCCACAACACTCAAGGCTAGCTGACACATACTGTTTTTTTGAAGCGCATTTCTAAAAAATTGACTAAAGAAAATACGAATCCTTGCAAGTTTTCATCTACTATGTCATGAGAGAGCCCTCCTTGTCATGATGGAGCAGCTGAATGACCTCCTTGCTTTGCGGACAGTTTTATTTGCAGGATCGGAGCAATTGTACCTAATTTTTTAAATGCTGCCAGGAGACGCCGCAGAATGTAATATCTGTGTAATATCTGAGTGTAATATCTTATATAATGAGGCTGAAATGGCTGCGATTCCCACACACTGCCAGCCTCTGCATATCTGGGAGCGCCCACTCTCAAAACTGTTTCTGCGGATTGTTAGGACCCACTTTAATGACCAGCTGTGTTAAACACTTCTGAATGTCTTCTAGAGAGTTGTGTATGTCTGCAATCATTTTATTGACTGGTCTAAAATCTCATAAAGCTGAGATGATATTATTATTATTATTACTACTGCTACTGCTACTACTAATACTATTATTGTTATTATTATTATTATTGTTATTATTATTACTACTACTACTGCTACTACTAATACTATTATTGTTATTATTATTATTATTGTTATTATTATTACTACTGCTACTACTACTACTGCTATTACTACTACTATTATTGTTATTATTATTATTATTATTGTTATTACTACTACTACTACAACTATTATTATTATTAATATGATTGTTTCAAATTGTCTTGATATCTATTTATCTATCAATCACTCAGTGAGTTTAAATATATATCTTTTTTCTCTCTCCTCAACATCACCAGAAAAATGTAATTAATAATAGTGATTACTATTATATCACACTAAATTAACCTATTGCTCAAACTTATCACTGTACCTGTATACACTACTATATATATATATAAATAATTTTTATATTTTTCTTATATGTGTGTGTATATATATGTGTCATTGGTCTCTTTGTATAAGCTGCTATGTCTTCTTAATTTGTGTGTTTTTTTCAATAATAATATAATAATAATAATAATAATAATAATAATAATAATAATAAAATAAAAATAAAAAAAATAAAAAAAACACTTCTGAATGTCAAGGCCTATGTTCAAATAAAGTAATCCATAAGACTCCAGTGGTTAAATCCATATCTTCAGAAGTGATATGATAGGTGTGGGTGAGAAACAGATCAATATTTTAGTCCTTTTTTACTTTCATTTTCACATTCTTCTACTTTTGTTTTTAGCGATTTGCATTCTTTGTGCATATCTCCACCAACTGTTCAGGGAGGAGAATTTAAAGTAAAAAAGTACTTAAATATTGGTCTGTTTCTCACCAATACTTATCATATCACTTCTTAAGATATGGATTTAACCAGTGCAGTCTTATGGATTACTTTTATGATGCCTTTATGTGCTTTTTAGAGCTTCAAATTTTTTTGACCTGAAATATTCTTCTAGAAATTTTTGTGTTCAGCGAAGAAAGTCATACACATCTGGGATGGTATGAGGGTGAGTAAATGATGTGTGAATTTTCATTTTTGGGTGAACTGTTTTTTTAATATTTTTAATTAATCTGTTAAATATTTTCGGATGGATTTACCCACAGTTGGTTGCAACCTCCAGCTTCTCCCATTTTCTCACAAAATACGAATTTATGGGTCAACTCAATATGGGTCAGCGCTATCTGATATAAAGAATGTGTGCTTATAAAGTCAAATGTTTGTTATAAATAGCTATTGGCATATTTACCATTCAAATTTAAGAATGGCTCCATCTGTTGAATTGTCACAACTATCAGAAAGAAGTGTTACTAGCTAATGGGACACAATATAATATAAAATTACTGTAATATAATTAAAATAAAGGAACTGAATAAAATAAAATGAAAGGCCACATTTCTGCAAAGAACATCCTAGTGATCATCTCTGATTAATTTCAAAGTGGAAATGTTGCTTTTTTCAAACCTAATGGCATGTAAAATTGAAGTAGGTAACATTTTGCCTCAAGGATCGTGAGTTCTGATATATTCTACCAAGCCTATTCATAGTTACACCTTTAAAAAGACAATGCATTAAAACACATGTTCAATACCTAGTTTTAAATGCTATAATCATGTGTTAACGTGTGATAATACATTTTACTCTTTAAATGACAAGCTGTAAGTCTGTGCAATGCATGGCGACACACAACGGTTGATCCTGCTTTGGCTTTGTTTGAAACTATTTTCAGGAGCAGAGCACAAATAGACACCATAACTGGTGATATTGTCACAAAAATGAAAGCTACTTGATATTAGCCAATTGTTTATAGAACTGTTGTTCTAAAGCAATATCACACTTTCTATGTGATCCCTGCGGATTTGTGCCAATGGCCAAATCATAGCCGTGCTACTCTTGCTCGTGTGATATTGCTCAAATATCTGTGGTTACAATTATTTACAAAAGATTTAATGTATTACAATTTGTAAGATAAGATATTATGTATACCTTTCTTCTTTAACCCTTAAAGCTTGGATGGGATGAAAATATTAATAACTACAGTCTTGACCATCACAAAATAGGTATTGTTTTAAAGCTTAGAAGCTGTACTTTACAATGCAAGTAGGCATTATGACCAAAACTGAACAAGTACTTTTTTTGCATACAAATTAGAAGTGTTCTGTTATTATAATTTATTAATAATTTTGCATTGCACATATCATTGTAATCGGTAAAAACATCAAACTGATCAAATAGCCATGTGTTGTATGACATTGGAAAGGTCTCAAACAGTAGAATACAGCCAGCCTATTTGTTTTACTCACAGACAAAAAATAAAGCGAGTAATAACTAAGTATATGTCTTTGACATGTTACATGTAAACAGGTGTTGCTTATATGCCACAATTTCATTTATAACTTCGTGAAAAGTAAGTGTAACATAAAATATCACATACCCTTACTTGCAGGAGCCGATTATCTTTGGATCAGATTTCTACATCGGAAATGATGTAGTACGTTGTCCAGCATCATGGAACGCTAAACTAATCATACTAGGATTGCAACCAGAGGTGGAAGTCATCCAAATATGGGCAGAGAGGATCGTTCACTCTAATTACATATGGCCACCAGGAGATGGTGCCAAGTACATGACACAGCCTCAATGATGGCTTAAATGGCACAGAATGGGACTGAATGAGATCTTTTTACTCATGCTTGCATGCTTTGGAGGGAAAGCATACCTTTAGTCATGGTTTTATTTGCATGTGTAAGTAGTTCTTATGCACAATTATTTGTTTGGAGAGGTTTTTGGACACAAGGATAAATTATTTTTGTAATGCAATAACTTTTGATTGCTTTGTCATATCAACACAAAATTTTAGTGTTACAGTTGGCATTATTGGGAAACAAAAGCAGTTCTTCTGAGCTACCATATTTACACCCTGAGATATATAATGTCAAATCAGAAAAATACAGAAAAAAGTTAATTTTTGGCTCAATTTTGGCTTTTGGCTGTGTGTGTGTGTGTGTGTGTGTGTGTGTGTTTCATCAGTTTCTTAGGCTGAAAGTCTCAGAATTTATCATAATCCATATCATTACAAATTATGAAACGTTTTCTTTAAAATTATACCAAACACTTGTCCCTTCTTGTTTTTTGTTTTTTTGTTTTTTTTTCCACCTTTAATTTTGGGTATGCCACTGAAACAATAAATCTTGAAAAACACCCTCAGAGCTTAAAAGGTTAAATACCTTTATAATGCATTATCTACAGTACACAGGATTCACGTAATGTGTTGCATACACTTCCATACAACACAAATTCGTATGTTTCAGTGGAGTTAATACCATGCCATGAAGCACAGGAGCCTGTCAATGTCATTAAATGCTTTAAACATAGACATGTGTCACAGCCAATAAGCACCCTTTAAAGGGCTGTTTAAAGAGCGCTCATAAGCTGCAATCACATCCTGATAAACAGCGACAGTAGACACTGGGGGAGAGGGAATATATGGATGTCTGTCTCTTTCAGTCACATAATGCTGTATCACATTAAAATAACATTGGAGGCAATCCAGATATAATTCAATTCGAGTCCAAATGCAACATAATTTACAATTCATCAAAAGCGGAGGAAGAGATTATTTAGGGTAAAGTAGACAACATTTGAGATTAGAAAGATTTTTTATAACTGGTGGGAAAATGTACTGCCATAAAAAGGCATAAAAAGCATGGGAACCATCTCCAACAAGAAGAGAGAATTTGGAATAAAATTAAAGCTTCCATTTATATCATGAACATCTACTGTATATAGGTTATGTATGATGCTGACATGCTTCTAAGATCCTTTGTAATAGCGGGTAGATAATTTGCAGAGATGACAACAGGTCAAATATAAATTTCTTACAATCATGTTTACGAGCTGGCAGTAGGCCCACCCTGAGCCCAGCCCTTCCCAAACTCTGCCCAGCTCTCAGGGACATGCCCTGCTTCTTCCTGTGCTCCCATTTCACTTAAGCGTGGTAGACAGGAAGGAATGTGCTGCTAAATGAGCTGTAAGGCTGCTTATTTCCTTTTTCAAACCTCTCTTCTTCAAAGTGTCTTTCTCGCTCTCTTACTTGATATCAGCAGAGATTATTATAAATGAGGTGTGTTGTCTATAACCCTGTGACCCAAAATTAATGGGTCTCATTCACAAAACATTCTAATATGTGTAAAATTGGATTTATTTGCGAGTTAAATAGACCTTCCCGAAAACTTTCTGGCAGATTCACAAATGCTGTGTACACCCCAGATTTGTTAGTTAAACGTCTTAAATAAGGGGGCACATGCACACAATTATCATAATCCACAACTATGATACCACCACATAAGGAAGGCATCAGACTTGCTATTAAATGTGAATAAGAAGCTTTTGACATCTATGCAGAACAGAAATAGTCCAACCTGGTCTCATAGAATCACGTTACTATTCCTAAATTTTGCAAAATTATTTTTACGTGGCTTGTTGTATGTAATACAGCAGTTTCCTGGTGAAATAAATACTAGAGGCGCTACAAAAACAATGACTTTGATTCACTTTCAGACAAATCATGGGTAAAAAAGATTTTTATCACTTCATAAGCACTTACTTTTCACCCTGTTCCTCTTATGACATCTAAGCACTTTTACTGTAGTGCATGACTTGAAAGACGATACATTTGAAAGTTTGCATCACATAAACAACTGCATTTACAAGCATATTCATTCTTTATACAGTACTGTGCAAAAGTCTTAGGCACATAAGATGTTTCACAAAAATATTTGTCTTAAGATGGTTATTTATATCTGCTACTTTAGTGTGTCAATAGGAAATATACATTTTATACTCCCAAACATTACTTTTGCAAACAGAATAGAATAGAATAGAAGAACAGGGAGCCCTGCAACAGATGGCATGGCCCTCACAGAGCCCCCTACTGAACATCAGGTCAGTCTGGGATTACACGAAGAGACAGAAGCAACTGAGACAGCCTAAATAAATAAAAGAACTGTGGCAAATTCTCCAAGAAGCTTGGAACATCCTATCTGCCAACAACCAAGAAAAACTGTGTCCAGGTGTAAGTAGGAGAATTAGTGCTGTTTTGAAGGCAAAAGTGTTCACATCAAATATTGATTTAGCTCTTTTTCTGTTTACTGGACTTTGTATGATGTTTGATTAATGAAAACTATTTATGTCATTATTTTTTTAAGAAATCCTCACTTGGAAAGTTTTTCACAAGTGCCTAAAACTTTTGCATAGTTCTGTACATAATAACCATCACTGTTCAGACTGGATTGCTGAGCAAAAAGGACAATAGTCTCTCATTATGGGAACTGCAGTTCTTGCTCATACTGAAAAAGGACAATGATTATGTTCCAACACAGAGCTCTAGAAGCACACATACTAACATGCATCCAGCTGTATCAACACAAAATGTTTAAAAATTCTAACTTTTCTGTCAAATTTTGTCACAACGTGGGAGGACAAAATAATCAATGGAAGTGTTTTTGTTCCACTGATGAAGTGGGAAAATATCAGGGCAACAAGTAGATAAATATACTAGCGAAAAAGAGCTATAGTTTGGTGCTGTACTCATAAAAGAGGAATCAAGTCTTTACGCTGATGTCATGAAAAATCCCTCCCAATGACTTCATCAAGAGCTCAAGACCTTGTTCTCTGAGGAAGTTCAGCATTGAGCACAATATTTTTTTACAAGGAGTCACAAAATCTTCCTTGTTAACTTTCCCAAGCAACAACTCTAACAAACTTTTTGTTTTTATGTGGCCTATGCAAATGTATGTAGGCCTCACTTCTTATTATTCACTATCATTTCTTTCTTTCACCAAGCTCCCCAAAACACTAAGAGGGTTGCAACACTTTACAATACAGTTCCATATGTTAACATTAGTAGACTACATTAGTTAACATGAACTAACAATAAACAATATTTTTACAGCATTTATTAATCTTGCTTAATGTTAATTTAAACATACGAATGCATTTTGAAATTAAAAGTTGTATATATCACCATTAGTTTATGCATTGAACTAACATGAACTAACAACAATTGTATTTTTATGAGCCAACATTAACTAAGATTAATACATTCTGTAAAAATGTATTGTTTATTGTTCATTCAAGTCACCTAATGCATTAACTAATGACCTTAATGTAAAGTGTTACCAAGAGGGTTGTGGGCCAATCAGTCAGCCTTCCTCAGATTCGGGTTCAGATTTAGACTTGGATTTGGAGCAGGATTTTGCTTAACATATGTTTTTTTTTTTTTTTTTTTGAATTTAATACTAGCTTACCATTAACTGAATACTGCACTGTACACTCTATAATGCCTACTATTCTTTTAAAAATAGTAAGTGAACCAGTAGGCATTATTCCATGATAAATGTTTCAAACAGAGGTATGGTTCAGTGTTGTCACATGATTGCATCACACTGCATGTGAGTGGAGTCCAGTTATCATCTTTGAAATTACACAATATTTAGCATTTTTTATTTCATTTTGAGCAAAAATGACGTTACTTTTGGCAGTCTGATCAAATAGTGAGTTAAATAGTAACCTGGTCTCATAGAATCACGTTACTATTACTACATTTTTGCAAAATAATTTGTACATGGTTCGTTGTATGTATTGTGGCACTTTCCTTGTGATTTAAACACTAGAGGCCCTACATTCCCATCACCACAAATCATCCCCACAAAATGGCAAATAATCAGTTCATAAGTTATCATAAACACTTTCTTTTCGTCCTATTCCTCACACATTACTCATCAACATCAACTACTACAAGCTTGTTCGAGTGCAATCAAATTGAGTGGTAGAACAACTGATAAAGGACCGGGGTACAAGTCCTGAAGAGCACACAAGTAGTCACGTGAGCTGAAGCACCACAAAATGATGATGATCAAATTTGCTTTTATGACACTACTAGTTAAGTTTAGGTTCAAGGTTTAGGGTAGGGAGGTCGGTTAATTTGATTTAAAACTCGACAGAGCATTAACTTAAAAAACGCCATTTGTTTGGGTGAAAATGTAACTCGCTTTGAGCGCCACACTGTGGACATATCACCTCGGAACTGCTGCAATGCGTGCAAGGAACCACGTAATTACGAAAATGCTCTCCATAACAGCATACTTTGGAAAACGATGATGTTAGGAAACTGAAAACTGAGTTTTTATTTTTGTTTTTTTTGGAATTTTCCCCTTTTTCTCCCAATTTGGAATGCCCAATTCCCAATGTGCTTTTAAGTCCTCGTGGTCGCATAGTGATTTGCCTCAGTCTGGGTGGAGGATGAATCCCAGTTGCCTCTGTGTCTGAGACATCAATCTGCGCATCTTATCACGTGGCTTGTTGAGCATGTTGCCATGGAGACATAGCGCATGTGGAGGCTTCACGCCATCCACCGCGGCAACCACGCTCAACTCACCACGTGCCCCACTGAGATGAACCACATTATAGCGACCACGAGGAGTTTACCCCATGTGACTCTACCCTCCCTAGCAACTGGGCCAATTTGGTTGCTTAGGAGACCTGGCTGGAGTCACTCAGCATGCCCTGGGATTTGAACTAGCAAGCTAGCGAGCTCCAGGGGTGGTAGCCAATGTATTTTACCACTGAGCAACCCAGGCCCCTGAAAACTGAGTTTTTAAATGAAAACAGATTAGTGTGGACGTGGCCTAAGATTCAGAATCAAGTTGCTTTTTTGACATGGCAAAAAGGGGTTTACGTTGCCAAAGCACCAATAAACATTATGAACAGTATTTAAATATGCATACACCGATCAGCCTCAACATTAAAACCACCTGCCTAATATTGTTTAGATCCCCCTCCTGCTGCCAAAACAGCGGCAACCCGCATCTCAGAATAGCATTCTGAGATGCTGTTCTTCTCACCACAATTGTACAGAGTGATTATCTGTGTTACCATAGACTTTGTCAGTTCGAACCAGTCTGGCCATTCTCTGTTGACCTCTCTCATCAACAAGGCATTTCCGACCACAGAACTGCACCTCACTGGATGTTTTTTGTTTTTGGCACCATTCAGAATAAATTCAAGAGAAAGTTGTGCATGAAAATCCCTGGAAATCAGCAGTTACAGAAATACTCAAACCAGCCCATCTGGCACCAACAATCATGCCACAGTCCAAATCACTGAGATCAAATTTTTTCCCCCCATTCTGATGGTTGATGTGAACATTAACTGAAGCTCCTGGCCTGTATCTGCATGATTTTATGCATTTCACTGCTGCCACATGATTGGCTGACACACAACAGTCTCTAGAATTTACTCCAAATGGTGCCAAAAACAAAAAACATCCATTGAGGGGCAGTTTTCTGGATGGAAATGCCTTGATGAGAATGGCCAGACTGGTACAAACTGACAAAGTATACGGTAACTCAGATAACCACTCTGTACAGTTGTGGTGAGAAGAATATAATCTCAGAATGCTATTCTGAGATGCAGGTTGGTGCTGTTTTGGCGGCACGATGGGGAGCTACACAATACTGGGTTTTAATGTTGTGGCTGATCAGTGTACATACATGTTTTGAAACATACAATTAAGGTGTCTATCTCTCTCTCCAGGGGTGGGATGAGCCCCTCCTTGTTTCTTGGGTCCTGACTCTGTCTCTTTGCCTGTGGCTGGAACAGCTGTTGTAGGAGCTGAGGATTGTGGGTACACAGCACTGGGGCACCGCTGCCAGTCATGCTCATCCTCTGCACAGCTGCCTTTCTAAACAGCTTCTAAATGCAGAAGGTAAAACTCAGGCAAAACTTAAAATGAAGGCATCTTATTGTAATGCTAATAAAGTGTCACAAACATACAGTTGGGTCCAAACATTTGAGATCACTAGCGATGATGCTTCTATTTGACATTTCAAAAAGTAGGGTACAACGGGGCTAAAAGGCACACTTTAGGGAAAATCTTATTTTTTCTGGTCACAAAATGTATCAAGATTGAAAAATACATTTATTTTTTATTGAATACTGATGGAGCAACATAATTTGTGTGAAGATAATGACAGAAGGTTGTTCTGATTAAAATTCCTTTTTAAAAAATTAAATAATAATAATAAAAAGGATGGCAAGGGAGCCTTTTTCCTCACATTTATTGTAAAAGTCCCCAGGGGGGTTATATTGATATTGTGTAAATATAGGGACAATAGTAATACTGTATATAGTGCAAAAGTTTTCAACTTAGGCAAATACTTTTAAAACTGCAAAATGATTAATTAACAAATTAAGATAATACTTAATACCACTTCAGAAACTGTTTAACCATTTTCTGTTAATTTCAGTCACATTTGACATTTCATAACATCTCAAGTATTCTGTAAACAAATTAATTTCCACTGTGATTGGATTTTTTTTATTTGTTTTTTATTTATTTTTTACCTCAAATACTATCCTTTCACTAATTGGACATTTATTAAAAAAAAAAAAAAACAAAAAAAAAAAACTTTTGATTTAATCCCCTTGAACAAAACTGAAAACGACAAATAATATTTTGTCTCAAAATAAATGTGATAGTTTCAGGGATTCTCAGCAATATAAATTTGCAGCATTTTAAAAATGATTAAATATTAGATCAAATTACCTCAAAATCAAACTTTAGACATTGCACGCATTGATCTCATGGATCAGGACTATTTTGCAATGTATAGTGACAAACAGGTGTTAAGAAAAGAAAGGTAACAATTAATTTTACAGTGTCCCTGTTACAGTGTAATTACCCAAGTAAGTACAGAATACTAAATAATGTAATAACATTAAACAACATGTAATTAATATGTATTTAAGTGATGGAACCGCATGTACTTACACATTGTAATAATGTATGTGTAATAGACAAGTATTATTACATATGTGTAACAGGCCAGTCTTGTTGCATACCTATTTGTGTAATAGGAATATCTAGTTACATACATGTAACAGACAAATCTTGTTACAATACAAGTAATAGCTTCATAGTTACATGAGAATTACACAATATTACATAGTATTATTCACTGTAAAATAAAGTGTACCTAGACTGTGCGTAAGTATACTTCATGTGTAACTACATACCTTAACAAGCTGTGCTTAAGTTTAAATTAACTCACTAATACAAATCTGAATACAAGTAATAGCTTCATAATTACATTAGAATGACATAATATCATATAGTATTAATCACTGTAAAATAAAGTGTATCTAGACTGTACGTAAGTGTACTTCATGTGTAACTACATACCTTAACAATCTTATCTTAAGTTTTAATTAACTTACTAATACACAGCTGAATACATGTAATAGCTTCATAATTACATTAAAATTACACAATATCATATAGTATTAATCATTGTAAAATAAAGTGTATCTAGACTGTACTTAAGTGTACTTCATGTGTAACAGTTCATTAAGTACAGCCAAGATACACTTTGTTTTAAATTGATTGATACTATGTAATATTGTGTAATTCTAATGTAATTATGAAGTTATTATTCAGCTTTGTACTAGTGTTAATTTTAAACCTAAGCACAGCTTGTTAAGGTATGTAGTTACACATGAAGTAAACTTAAGTACCGTCTAGATACACTTTATTTTACAGTGATTAATAATATGTAATATTGTGTAATTTTAATGTAATATGAAGCTATTACATGTATTCAGCTTTGTACTAGTGATTTAATTTAAACTTAAGCACAGCTTGTAAAAGGATTGTTTATTGCCGTACTTGCAGTGTATTCAAACACTGTCAGAGGAGACTGGAAAACATACACTTAAATGCATCTTGACACATTTAATAGGACATAACACTTAGTTACTTTAAAAAGAGTATGAAGCCATTGCATGCATTCTGCTTTGTAATGTTGTGCTAACATGTTACGTTTGGACAGGCTGGTGGAAGTTCATTGCAGACTTTATACCTAATATTATAAGTTGTGTGTGTTTTTATTTTTTATTTCTTCAGATGTAATTTCTCTTTGGAACAAAATGTTACAGTTGAACAGTAAAACCAGTTTTGACACAACCTGACTTACACACAATAGAATATTCATACTCAAATATATTAAAAATATTTAAAAAATGTAGGTATTTGTACATCGTTACTTTACACCTCTGCAAAACCTGATGATCCATGTTATCCTAGCATGATTGGAGTTTTGTAAAAAGGAGTTAACTGTCACTTATGTGCTATGTGCTTACATTTGATTAGAGAGTGACTTTTAAGTTAGGGATGGGCATTTTGAATAGTTTTGTGGTCGAGTACTCTAACACATAAGAGAATGAGTAATCGATTATTTGAAATTTAGAATGAATATTAAACCTTTAACTTTTGAACCTGTTTTTTCCTTATTTAAAAATGAGCACTATGCATAAACAACAACAACTAGATAAAAAAAACAACAACATTTGCACTCACAGAGAAAAATACATTCCAAGTCTTTAAAATGATACAATAACTTGAAATAATGACATAATTTTATTTTTGGTTGAACTATTCCTTTAACACTGTCATGCATCCACAGCACCAACCAATGCATTGAGTTGAAAAGGCAAGATTTAGGTAAGAAAAGCAGTTTTAATTGCTGCCCACGGAAGGCAAATGTACATAGAAAAATTGAATTACAATATTCGAGTAGTGTTTTTACTAGTTGGATATTTAAAGCTGAATGAGTACTCGATTAATCGATTACTCATGCACATCCCTATCCGAAATAGTGCTGAATCTTCAATTATGTCATGCTCATTTTACAATATACTGTAGCATTTCATTATTTACATTTTTTCAAAATCCAAAAAATGTGGACTCAAACATTTGGACCCCACTGTGAATTTGAAGAAGAAAACCCAAAAATCTATATTTTATTAATCTGGGTGGATTGGAGTCAGTCAGCACCCTTCTCTCATTAAGAAAAGGCAAGGCAGTTTCCAAAATATAACCCATGGGTCAGTCAGCTCACTGATTACTTGACAAGGATCTTCTCTCCAGCACGACAGACCTACCACAACTATTCACAACAACACAGCTGGATGCTGAATACTTTTGGATTCATGCAATTATCTAATCAGCCAATCGGGTGGAAGAAGTACAATGAATAAAATCATGCAGATAAGGGTCGGAGCTTCAGTTAATGTTTACATTAATCATCAGAATAGAGAACAAAAATGTGATCTCAGTGATTTCGACCGTGGCATGATTGTTGGTGCCAGATGGGCTGGTTTGAGTATTTCTGTTATTGCTGATCTCCTGGGATTTTCACGCACAACAGTCACTAGAATTTACTCAGAATGGTGCCAAAAACAAAAAGCATCCAGTGAGTGGCAGCTCTGCGGACGGAAACACCTTTTTGATAAGAGAGGTTAAAGAAGAATGGCCAGATTGGTTCGAGCTGACAGAAAGGCTACAGTAATTCAAATAATCACTCTGTACAATTGTAGTGAGAAGAATAGCATCTCAGAATGCACAACACGTCGAACCTTGAGGCGGATGGGCTACAACAGCAGAAGACCTCGTTGGGCACTTTATTAGGACCATAGTGTTCTTAGTAAAATTCTCGGTGAGTGTAATTTTCTGAATTTTTATGTAAATTTGTCTTTTAAGTAGAAGGCTTTCCCATCTAATCTTTGTTTATTATAATCTATTCTACTGCAGTTTCATTCAGTACACTAAAGCCATTTACTCTTTGTGTCTGTGCAACAGGAAGTCAGTCACCCCTCTTACTTCCTACACTCAAACTGTCCTCATCGCTGTAGGAAATTACAGCTTCATTTTAACAAAGCAAGGCCTTGCACACTGCAGGCAAACACATCCTTTCTGTCTGGTACAGGTTCTTTGTTTCTCAACACACAGCCTTGAGATAAAAGATTTCCTCTGCTCACTGCCAAGCTTAGTGTTAGCCATGCACTCACTGAAATTCCCATGTATCTCATTATACACTTGATTGTACGTTGAATTCCAATGACTCTGTGATGCACGGAGAACCCCTCCTTCTCTGCAGAACAGCAGTTTGGCCCACATCTGTCAAGCAGCGGTGTGATAGACAGAAACAGAATATCAAACATCACCAACATATGGCCATGAATTTTTGGGGAAAGGGACTTTGGCTCAAATGTGTTTCAGAGTTTTGGAAACAGGGACTGAACAAACATTTGCAAAATTTCTGGCCTTCCCTATAACAGCAATACATCAGAGGATACAGAGTCACCCAAAATAAAAGGGATAGCTTACCCAAAATGAAAATTCTATCACTCGCTCTCATGCCGTTCCAAACTCGTGTGACTTTCTCTCTTCTCTGCAACACATAAGGAGATGCCATTTTCTTAAGTGGATGTCAACAGGGTTAGTGACCTGTCTCTCCTGACTAACCGAGATGGATGTTAATACCAGGTGCAAAAAGGGCCTTTGTATTGGGTGTTGGTTTGAGTTCCATTCCATATGTAGGACAGCATGCATAAGCGGCGAACAGAGACCAGGGCTGTGTGTCAGGAAGAGGCCCCTGGGAGAGTATAGTGAGATAAGACTACAGGAAAGACTCTGAGAGCAGGACTACAGTCAGGGAATTAGCCAAAGATTGTTGTGAAAAGGAAATTCTCTTTTCTGATACCAGCAGAGGAACACATAACGTACAAAACAGTGCAGTGTATATACGCTTTGGAGGGCTTACATATATTTCAACTCCAGAGGCGGACTGGGAAGAAAATTCGGCCTGGGATTTTACATAGAAACTGCCCCAAAAGTTGTTGAGTTGGGGCTGCATATCGCTGCCCCCTTTCGCATATCGCGCCGCCATTTTGTGGCATGTTCTGCATAACGCGGCAGCCCATGCGGCCTCATTTCGTGACCGGCCCACGGGGAAAAGTCCCGGTTCTCCCAATGGCCAGTCCGCGCCTGACACACTCTCACAGCGAAATTGTAAGGATTCATATGACTTTTCTAAATTTGGCTAATTCGTATGATATCGTACAACTGCACTTGTATGAATTTGTATGATTTCCACTACAGCCAATGACGCCGCTGGACATCGTTTCCATCAAATACGCAACAATTACTTGCTTCTGTCACACACAACAGCTTCCTTTCATGTTTATGTACACTGCTGATCGGTTAAGTTTAGATAAGGGGTTTGTGTCTCCTTTTGTGTTTCATAGAAAAATGTTACACCATACGGGTTTGGAACAACATCATGTGGGTGAGTAAATAATGACAGCATTTTTAATTTTGGGTGAACTATTACTTTAAGGTATGTGGGAGGTTCACATAAAGCAGCATTCAGAGTAAGACATTTGTGAATATTCAGCGGAAGATTAACGACTCGGTTTCTAATCCAAATTACTGGGTTTGACCTCTAGCTATAAACACTTAAGTCATCAGATGGTGTACATCCAATGTAAATGCTATTGAGTTTTCATTTTTTCCAATTAAGGAGATGTAGGATATCCAATTTCTCATAACCTTAACAAACAGAAGACCAGAGGTATAGAAAAGAGATGATTCATTATCACAATGTTTCAAATCACAGTGAATGGCTCACAATGTCTTAATACTGTACATCTACACTACGTCTACACTACTTAAAAAGGAAAAGAGCTTCACATCAGAACAGTCTGTATGCTTCTTTTTGAAATATCACCATACAGCTCTGAATACCATGCTGTTAAAAGTGAACATGTGCAGTTTTTACCTATTTAAGCTATTTCTACCTGATCTGACCTTTAAAATGACCTTTGCTGACGTAACCGAATGATATAAATCAGTTAATTTTGATACTGAAGCACATTTTTAGGTTAGGTAACGCATGTTTCATTTTTCTTCTGTGCATACTTTACCTCTGAACTAAAATGTCATTATGGTAGGGCTATAAAATAAGCAGTGCTTTACAAAAGAATGTTGTAAACATTTGTTATAATTTACTGGAATCAATGAACAACTAACCTCACACACATGAAAAGTAATTGATATCAAAGTAAATAAAAAAGAAAAATCCCGCACACTATCTTAGCTTGCAAAGATTATTAAAAAATGTATTTATGGCAACGTTTCGGTCACACGACCTTCGTCAGGCATTTACCTGACTGTGTGACCGAAACGTTGCCATAAATACATTTTGTAATACTCTTTGTAAGCTAAGATAGTGTGCGGGATTTTTTCTTTTTTATTGACTTTGTTGTAATTTACTGGAACAATTTTGATTTTATTTGTCTAGCATACAGTTTTTAACATTAAATTCTGTCATCATTTCCTCACCCTAATGTAACTCCAAACTCCTATGACTTTCTTTCATTCGAACTTGGTTTTATGGTTGGGGGTTCTCGTTCTCGTTTTTGTTTTCTTTTTTTGTCCTTTTCGAACTTGACAGACCGGAATCACTATTCACTTGCATTATATGGCAAATAAACCCATATGAATACTTTTTTTTAATTTTTTTATTCACCTTTTGTGTTCCACAGAAGAAAGAAAGTTTGGAGGGGTTTGGAGCGACATTGGGGTGAATACATAATGACAAAATGTTCATTTTTGTGCAAACTATTCCTTTAAAGTGCAATTTGATCTATGTAACTAGGGACTAACCTTTTGGTAAATCATTAAGGACATCTTGAATTTAGTATTTTGATTTATAGTCCTTTGTGGAACATTTCCTCTTTGAGGTTCAACAGTTATTATTACTTATGACCGCAAGCTGCATAAGATCATCTCTGCTCTCACTGTTCTTTGTGGTAATAAAAAGGGACAAGTCTGATAATTTGTACAGTCACACATTTGGCAGATTCTTTTATCTAAAATGACTTACAGTGCATTCAAGCTATGTGTGTGTGTGTGTGTGTGTGTGTGTGTGTGTGTGTGTGTTTGTGTGTGTGTTTAGTATATGTAGTTGCTCATGCAATGCCTTACCATTAACATATACATTCAAAAAAACTCATATGAGGCTGAAACATGCAACCAAAGCTTCTGAAACTGAATGTACCCTTACCCTACATTTATACATAACTTTCGGCATTATGCATTTTATTCATGCATTTAATTATTTTATCCATAGCAACTTAGAGTGCTTTCAAGGAATAGTATAGTTATAGGAACCTCTTGGCCAAACCAGTTCACTCTCAATCCCTTGGTCATATCAGTTAAGTTTCACGTAACCAAACTTATCACCCTTGTAAATTCACCCTTCAACCTCTAGACCCAGAAACCAAGAGCTTAAAAGATTTCAGGACCAGGGCTCTGATTTTAATTTGAAATCTTTTGACCCTGCAGCTTTGTGCCCACTTGAGCTAAAATGTGTGGCCACTCTCTGTGCATCTCTCCAACTTCCTGTTTGTCTTTGAGTCTGTCCTCTAAGCTGTCAGCTTCCAATTAAAGTCTCGCTCGGCAGGATCCGTCTCTCTCCTGACCCTTCCCCTTTGTTGAGCCTGCGGGGACCCAGGCGATCTGATCCATAATCACAGCTTTCTGGGCCACATCTGGCATTCTTCCTCTCTCAAACCCCCCAGTCTTGTTCTTTGATGGTTAAAACAACCACTGCCAACATCCAGCAGACCCAGTTATTGAAGATGACCTCACAGGCATCAGTTCCGCCAATGCAAGCTGTTAAATTTGCTGACGATCATTGTCTTGCATTTGTTCTAATGTTGAAGATTGTTATTACAGTGTCATGGCTTAGTGTCTAAGGAAGTGCTTAGCAAAGAAAGCACATGTGTTGTAATTATGTTCTGACTGATCAGATGTAAAGCTGAGAAAGAAAGCAGCAGTCAGGGATGAAGTGAAATAGAGAGATAGAGTCTGTTTCTTATTCAACTGCTTAGTCAGGCGTACCACACCCATGAAACAATTTTTCCATTGCATCTGGCTGACTAAGATACTGCAGCCATGTTTATTTAAGAGCATTTTGATTCTGTAAACTGTTAGTAATGGTGAGAATGCTTTGTATTCAAAACTGAAACCATTAAAGGGATAGTTCACCCAAAAATTAAAATTCTCTCATCATTTACTCACCCACATGCCATCAGTTGTGTACAACTTATTTTCTTCTGCTGAACAAAGATGACGATTATTAGAAGAATATCTCAGCTCTGTAGGTCCATACAGTGTAAGTGAATGCTGGCCAGAACTTTGAAGATCCAAAAAGCATATTAAGGCAGTGTCACGAACACCGGTGAAGATTCCTCAATTGACCACCGCAGGGCTCACTCACCTGAATATTAACATTGAACTACATTTCCCAAGTGCCCATATGCCTGCCTCATATCACTCAGACTTTTTAAGGCCGGTGTGTGTGTTCGTTCTTTGCGAAGTCTTGTTTGCCCCGGCTACATTTCTGAGCGTTATTATTTACTGTGTTGATCTGCCTGTGTTTGGCTCTGCTTTGAATTACCCTTTACGATTCTTTGTTGCCTGCCTATCACTGTGTTTTGCCTGGACTATCACTATTGCTGTATTGCTGCCTGCCCCGATCCTCTGCCTGTTTGACTATATTTACTGCCCAGTCTCTGATATTGTTGGTTGCCTTGGTTATCCTACCCACGGCTGTTTGTACTTTGAACTTGTGTTCTAATAAACCGCACATGGATCCCACTCAGCCTGAGTCTGTGTTACAGAAGACTTTGCCACCTACCGATCCAGTGGTCCTCATGCATCTGTCCAGCGAACTCTCTGCCCAAGCTAACCTACTGGCATCTCACCAACAACAACTAAGCCGACTCACCACACTTATGGAATAGTTAGTGAAATCTATACAGAGTCTCCATCAGCCCGCACCTGAATCCGTTTCCCAAGCGCCTCAAGCGAGTCAGGTAGCAGTCTCAATACCTCACAGTACAGTAACTGCTAATCCATGTTTAGCCTTTCCAGAAAAATTTGACAGCACCTCAACCAGGTGTAAAGGCTTCCTCATGCAATGCTCTATGTTCCTGGCTCAACAACCCTCATTATACCCGACCGATGGTAGCAAGATCTCTCTTGTGTGTTCACTGCTCACGGGTAAGGCGTTGGAATGGGCAACAGCTGTCTAGGCCAATCAAGGACTAAACCGCACCACTTTTAATTAATTTATTCAATGTCTGAGAGAGGTATTCGAACATTCCAAGGGAGGAAGGAGTGCTGGGGAACAACTGCTTGCGCTTCGTCAAGGAAGAAATACTGCAGCTGAATTCGCACTGTCTTTTCGCACTCTCGCTGCGCAAACTGTGTGGGTGGAAGACACATTGAAACTGCTGTTTCATCAAGGATTAAACACTGACGTGCAATCTGAGCTGGCCTGTCGTGATGAAGGCAGAACCATGGACCAATTCATCGACCACGCTATTCGTATTGACAATCTCATTCGCTCCAGGAGACCTAATCGATTTATCAGCCCTTTCACTCAAACGCATCAATCAAGTGATGACGCTGAACCTATGCAGGTCAGTCGAACTCATCCCTCCACAGCGGAGCGTGAACACTGCATCAGGAACCATCTCTGTTTATATTGCAGTCAAGCAGGACATTTGAGAGCTGACTGTTCGACATGACCCCCTCAAACACACAATCGCAGGGTAAGTGTGTTGATTTCCTCTATTCAAACCACTGCTTGTATTGAAGTGCCAGTAAAACTAACGTTCCTGTCAGACACCATCATCACTAAGGCCTTGTTAGAGTCGGGGGCAGCGGGCAACTTTATTGATGAAAATTTAGCTCGACAGCATAAGATACCACAAATTCCTTGCGACTCTCCTTTGGCAGTGGCAGTGCTAGATGGGTGCCCCCTGGGGACCGGCCAGGTATTGTACACCACCACTGACCTCATTCTGCATGTTGGAATTTTACACACTGAAACAACACGCCTCTTTGTCATCCACTCTCCACACAACACAGTTATCCTCGGTTTACCCTGGCTGCAATACCATAACCCACAAATTTCATGGCGAGAGAAGCAGATCATGCGATGGAATCCCAGCTGCTTGTCCAAGTGTCTAAAATCAATCATCCCTATGTCTGTGAATACCACTATGGTGACTAACGAGTCCAACATAGCATCACATATACCTTCTGAGTATGCTGATCTATTTGAAGCCTTCAGTAAAACCAAAGCCTCGCAGCTACCACCACATCGATCTAGCGACTGCGCCATTGATCTGTTACCTGGTGCCTCACCACCTAGAGGCAGAATCTTTCCCCTGTCAGAATCTGAGGCTAAAGCCATGAAATCATACATTGAAGAGGAACTGGCCAAGGGTTTCATTCATCCATCCACTTAACCGGCAGCAGCAGGATTCTTCTTTGTGGGAAAGAAGGATGGGGGCTTTCGTCCTTGTATTGATTATCGTGGTCTAAATGATATAATGGTTGAATTCAGATATCCCTTACCCCTGGTTTCTGCAGCTTTGGAACGACTAAGAACTACTAAGTTTTACACTAAGCTTGATCTACGCTGCGTGTACAACCTCATTCGCATTCGAGAGGGGGATGAGTGGAAAACTGCCTTTTCTACCAGCAGCGGGCACTATGAATATCTCGTTATGCCGTTCAGACTGTCCAATAGTCCATCTGTGTTCCAGTCCTTCATAAATGACGTATTCAGAGACATGCTTAACCAGGGCTTAATTTTATATATAGATGACATCCTGATTTATTCAGACACCCTGGAGGAACACATCAAGCAGGTCCGGGCTAATGAAGCATCTCATGGAACACCAATTGTATGCCAAAGCAGAGAAATGTGAATTCCACCAAACTTAAATTTCCTTCCTCGGTTATATCATCAGTCCAGAAGGGGTGTCTATGGACTAGGGCAAGGTACAAGCGGTTCTAAACTGGCCTAAACCCACTACTGCAAAGGAACTACAACGATTCTTAGGATTGCACATTTTTACAGAAGATTCATTTGAAACTTCAGCACTGTTGCCGCTCCACTCACCGCTATAACAAAGGGAGATAATACCAAGCTTCGATGGTCTTCTGATGCCATCCAAGCCTTTAATGAACTGAAAAGTTGCTTCACTTCTGCTCCTATTCTGCATCATCCTGATCCCAACGTACCTTTCGTGGTTGAAGTAGACGCATCAAACACTGGTATTGGCGCTATCCTCTCTCAATGCCAAGGTAATACTCCTAAGCTTTTCCCTTGTGCGTACTACTCACGTAAACTCTCCTCAGCTGAACAGAATTATGATGTGGGCAATCATGAACTGTTAGCCATGAAAGCAGCATTCGAAGAATGGCGACACTGGCTGGAGGGGACCAGACATCCATTTCTGGTATTAACCGATCATCGCAACCTCGAATACTTGCACTCAGCCAAAAGATTAAACCCCAGACAAGCCTGATGGGCACTATTTTTCACTCATTTTAACTTCTCAATCACTTATCATCCAGGATCAAAAAACATAAAAGCCGACTCACTATCCCGTCAATTTGACTCCACTCCTTAGAATCCCTCTCCAGAACCCATCATCTCATCCTCTCTGATCAGTGTTTAAACAATGAGAAAACAGAACAAACGCACGTAAAAACACGTTCGGTGTGAACGGCCCCTAACTCGTCCGTTCGCGTATGTCTGTGAGTGAGAGCGCATGTGCGTAAACAAGTTTGTAAGCCTGTTTATTTTTTCATTAATTACAAACCTGAACCTGAAGTCCTACTTGAAAAACTGACCCGAACCTGGCATGAAACCTGTCGGGTTCTCGGGTCCCATCGGGCCCGGGTCGGGTTGCAGACCTCTAATGCATCATCATGTCATGACTTTACTTGGTGGGGCACATCATTATTAACTCATTGTTAACTTCTCATGAACTATCATCAACTGATGATTTGTTAATAGAGCATCATGTCATGACATTACTTGATGGAGCACATCATTATAAACTTACTATCACCTACACATGAAATACACAAGTATACTGTACATCCCAGTTAAATCACATATTGTTTAGCATCATTTGGTTTGTCATGAGGTAAAAGCTGAGATGTGGACATCGCCATATGGATGATGAGTGAACTGAGTGGTAGAACCCACAGTGGTAGGGTGAGTATGAAGGGAAAGGAATGGAAAATCACACAGAATGGGTTGAGATCAATTATTATTATTAAGAATAATTATTGGTGGCAATCATTAAAGGGTTAGTTCACCCAAAATTGAAAATTCTCTCATCATTTAATCACCATCATGCAATTCCAGATGTGTATGAATTTCTTTTCTTCTGCAGAACACAAAAAAGAATAAAAAACAACAGCTCTGTAGGTCCATAAAATGGTGAATGGTGACCAACATTTTGAAGCTCCAAAAAGCACATAAATGCACCACAAAAGTAATCCATAAGACTCCACTGGTTTAATCCATGTCTTCTGAAGTTGTCCAGTGGGTATTTGGTGAGATCAGACCAAAATATAAAGATTTTTTCCCAATACATTTCCTTGGCCATCATGTTTTCAAACTCGATTACAGTTCCTTGCATGATCTAGCACTCTGCGCATGTGTCAAGCACTATAAAGTGTAACCGAGCTTGAAATCATGATTGTGCCTAGGGACTGCAATGGAAAGATGTACAGTGAAAAATGAGTTACATTTTGATTTATTCTCACCCAAAACTGATTACTTCAGAAGACGTGGATTAAACCACTGGAGTCTATACATTACTTTTATGTGCTTTTTGGAACTTCAAAAATGTGGTCCCCATTTACTTGTATCATGCATTGTATGGGCCTAAAGAGCTGAGATATTCTTTAAAAAAAATGTGTTTGTGTTCTGCAGATGAAACAAGGTCATACACATCTGGAATGGCATGAGAGTGAGTAAATGATGGGAGAACTATTCCTTTAATGTGTTCAACATTTGATAAGGATGATACATGCAAATTATGCAGAATAATCCTGCGTCATCCAGTGATGTTTGTGGCATAATTGAAGACATCAAATGTAAAAAATTGTAATTATGACCATATTAAATTACGCTCATTTAATTCAAGGTTGAAGTACTTCAGATTTTTCTTATAAAGCCTGTTTGATTTCCTAATGTTAATTAATGCATTAACTATCAAACATGTACTAACATGTAATTAAGGTGACCATTATTAGAGCATGAATTCATATGACTCATATTGTAGTTAATGTTAGCTTTTAATTAGTGCCTGGTTAGTCCATTCCTTAACTCATTATTCATTTATGCAGAAGTAACTATTAATTCAGGTATTAATTCATGATTATTCATGTACTGTTATTATAAAGTGTTATCAGAAAGGCTTTTCAGTGTCAATCCAAACATACAAAAATATATGCGAACACTTGCGTATGAATGCCTACAAATGAAATCACCCTGAATAACGGAAAAAATATCTACATGTTTATTCATTCATTAATATATTTAAAGTTTTGTAATGCATATCTACAGTAGCATGGATGCAACCTCCAATCACCCCTGCAGTAATGACTAGGTCCTGAAAGGCATGCCAAATGCATTTGAATCTTTCAGAAAATTTGGGTAATTGCTGAGTCGTTCAAGATTTTAGTTTCTGTTTAAAAGTGGGTGGGGTGCAATGCCTCATAGGAACGAGCTTTCAAAGTGCCTCTTCCTTTGATGTGTATAATGGAGTGTGTGTCTGTAATTATTTACTGTTAGATTTTGTTGTGTCCGTCACATGACCCGATCCATTAGCAGGTGTGTGGACCACCAGCAGCTCAGTGTCTTTCATTACATCATCAGAAGAGTTTTACTGGATGGTGACACAAATCCAAGTGTGACCAAGCTTGTGCATGAGTTGTACACAATGTTATTTCTTTATGTTTTTAGCAGGAGAAAGCCAAGCAGTATGCACACATCTCCCTTGGGGAAGAGAATAAACCGCATGATGGTGTGCCATCCGCTCTAATAACTCACAAGAAATGTAAATTGATTTATAATGGATGAATTTGCCTGTTTACAAGGAAATTGTCATGTATTATGAAAAGGCAAATCACAGGCAAAATAAACAACCTTAAAAGGGTTTGGTATAAAGTGAAAACTGTTCTTTTTGATCGTTGACTGTGTTTAAATCAATTGTAACTTTTTAAACATGTTTCTTGTCTTAAACTTTGAAACATTTTTCTTGTCTTTTTAAAGAACTGTCTCATCGTAAAAGTTTTAAACAATATCTCTTCCTTCACTTTTTAAGCTTTTGTCTCATCCTAAACTTTTTAACGGTTGTCTTTTCCTTGACTTTTTAAACTTTTATCACGTTCTAAAATTTTCAATCGTTTATCTTGTTCTAAACTTTTTTAATGTTTATCTCATTCTAAGTTTTATAAACGTTTATCTCATTCTAAACTTTTCTAGTGTTTAACTCATCCTAAACATTTCAAGCGTTTATCTCATCCAAAACTTTTCAAGCATCTATCTTGTTCTAAACTTTTCAAATGTTTATCTCTTCCTAAACTTTTCAAGTGTTTATCTCGTTCTAAACTTTATAAACGTTTATCTCGTTCTAAAAATTGTAAACGTTTATCTCATTCAAACATTTTAAATGTTTATCTTATTCTAAACTTTTAAACGTTTAGCTCATTCTAAACTTTTTAAACATTATCTCATTCTAAACTTTCTAAACTTTTATCTCATTCTAAACTTTTTTTTATTTATCTCGTTCTAAGTTTTATAAACGTTTATCTCATTCTAAACTTTTTAACCTTTATCTAATTCTAAACTTTATAAATGTTTATCTTAGTCTAAACTTTTTAAACGTTTATCTCATTCTAAATTTTTTCTCAATCTAAACTTTATAAATGTTTATCTCATTCTAAACTTTTTTTAACATTTATCTCGTTCTAAGTTTTATAAACGTTTATCTCATTCTAAGCTTTATAAATATTTATCTTGTCCTAAACTTTTCAAGCGTTTATCTTGTTCAAATCTTTTAAAGCCTTTATCTCGTTCTAAACATTTCAAGTGTTTAGCTCTTGCTAAAAATTTCAAGTGTTTCTCCCATTCTAAACTTTTCAATGTTTATCTTGTTCTAAACTTTTCAAGCATTTACCTCCTTCTAAAAATCTTAAACGTTTATCTCATTCTAAACTTTTTAACCTTTATCTCATTCTAAACTTTATAAATGTTTTTTCTTATTCTAAACATTTTAAATGTTTATCTCATTCTAAACTTTATAATCATTAACGTCCTGGTTACTTGCGTAATATTTCCACTTAAATATACTTGGGGGATATTTAAGTGGAAAAATACGTCACATGGTCTTGACGACCAAGTGGAGAGTCTCAAGGTAGATCCTACCCAATGGGGGAGGAGTTACTACAAACATGGAGGCTGGGGCAGAGGGGCTCTGCCCAAGGAAGACGAAACGAATTAGTGGAAGATATACATCGCATGGGGTTTTACCTTACAGGGAACCGCCACATGCGGAGCACTTACCCCAGAACAGGGCTCTTAGTTAGCACGTGTACTGGGCCGGCAGCGAGTCTCTCCGAAAACTCTACTGTCACAGGGCTCGGAGGAAGTCAACCAGGGAACATAGTTTGTGAACACTACTGGGAATTAATGGCGCATGTCTTCAGCTCAAAATAGGTGGAAAGCGATATGTGCAAGCAATACACCCGGCCGGCTATCCTGGGCTTATCCGCTTGTATTGCATGCCACTACCTGGGACGAAACTGGTTCCACCCGGAGGTTGTAAAACCTTGCAAATGTGTTGGGTGTTGCCCTGCCCACTGCTCTGCAAATGTCTGTTAGAGAGGCTTATCTGGCTCCTTGTGACCACCCCCGGAACAGCCTGGGATGGGGGAGGAAGAGGCCTGTCCTCGTGACCCGTGGAGACTGTCACATCGGGGGCGGATTTGTGCCACAGCTAGGCGCTCAGGGGCAGATGACGGCCGTGCACACCGGATACGTGACCCAGGGAACAAGGAAACCGCTCTTGCTGAACTCTTGGGTACTGCAGCCACTTGGGCATGCAGCGCACTTAAATGCAAAGGTAACAAAAATATTCTCCTCCCGGCCTTCAACCAGGGGATGGAGAGGTCTGCTTACCAGCTCCAGAGCAGTGGGTTTCGTCGTCCCTGGGTCGCTCGTCTCAAGGGTGCTTTGAAGCTGGGCAAAGTCCTTGACGGTGTCGCCAAATAGGCCATCCTTTTTTTACATTTACTATCAGGCAAAACTTTGTCAAGCCAATATTCTTGTTTTTGTCTTGACAAACTTTTCTAGCTGTAAATTATATTTTTTTTACTATTGAATATCGAATATACAGTATATTTTTTTACTTTTGAATACATCTTAAATATGAGCCACCAGATTTTGTTTACGTTTCTAAGTAAACTGAAAAGGAAACTCCAGGATCTCAGTAGGACAAATTGGACTAGAAACAGACAAAACTACATCTCAAACAATAGCCAAAATCTCTGAAAATAATAATTTTACACAAACAGTGAGCTTTATTCAGTATTGTACAAATGTAGGTCTCAGTCCTGAACCTGTTTGCTTGTTTGGGAAGCTTTTCCTCCAGCCAGAATGAGAGGAAACCTTCTCAACACACTCATTGTTCGGCCTAATCCCCTTCAGACAGGACCAGGCCAGAGAAATAGAAAAGCTTTTTTCTAAAGCGTGCTCCATTTCTATTCATTCACAGAGCTCTCACTAACCCTCAACTCAGTAGACCCACAGTGTCGCGTGTCTCACCCTGTGAGCCCAACAACGCCTTTAGTTATGCTAAAGACCAATCTTTAGTTGCTTTATTTAGCTGAGTGGTGGTGTGGACATAGCTGGAATATGCATACATGGAGAGAGTACTGTATATCACAGGGTTGATAAACAGAAATTAGATCATAGAATGTTGATGCACAGTGAAGAAATGAACAGAGCTTATAATGAAATATAAAACATGCATGACAGGATCTGAATAAGAGGACAATCAAAAAGTTGATCACATTTTAACAGGACGTTCCATATTATTGCACTGTGATCTGAAGACAGTTTTGTTTCTTTGGTTGTTTTATTCAAGGCATAAAGTAAAATGAACCAAGCTAAAAAGTAAAAGTTGTAGATTCACTGAAACAAATTTTACTTTTATTTTCTTATTTTCCAAACCTCTATTACTGTACTTTGTAAAACTTTGTAAAATTTGTAAAAGATGCTGATGATCTGAATGATGTCAAAATTGTATGACACTAAGCAAACACAATTGGCAGTAAATAACAACAGTTATATGCATATATAGTATACAGTATATGTACTATATATAAATACTGTATATATATATATATATATATATATATATATATATATATATATATATATATATATATATATATAAACTACATATATAACTATATATATATATAAATATATACTGTATATATACTGTATAGTACACTACCATTCAAAAGTTTGGGGTCACTTGCCTGAAATGTTTTTTCATGATCTTAAAAACCTTTTGATCTGAAGGCGTATGCTCAAAAGTTTGAAATTATTTTTGTAGACAAAAATATAATTGTGCCAACATATTAATTTATTTAATTACAAAACTAAAATTTTATAAAAAAATAAATAAAAAAAAAGTTTTTGAAATGTATGACTTGGACCGAATAATTAAGAAAAGCAGCCACTAAGTGCCCAACATATAGATTGGAACTCCTTTAATACTGTTTAAAAAGCATCCCAGAGTGATACCTCAAGAAGTTGGTTAAGAAAATGCCAAGAGTACATTTCTGCAAAATCTAGGCAAAGTGTGGCTACTTTGAAGATGCTAAAATATAACATAGTTTTGATTTATTTTGGATTGTTTTAGTCACAACATAATTCCCATATTTCCATTTCTATTATTCCATAGTTGTGATGACTTTACTATTATTCTAAAATGTAAAAAAAAAAAAAAAAAAAAAAAAAGAAAAGAAAGAATAAGTGACCCTAAACTTTTGAACGGTAGTATATATATTATATATTGTTAATTGTGTTAGGAAACGGCCAGTTTACAGAGAAATTAAATTTTTTATATTGTGTACTCTAATTTTTCAGCATTTTGCAATAGTTTTGGACATGCATAGCTCATCCAATTAGAATCTTGACTGTACTGTATAGTTATCAATAGACTTAATATTAAATATATAAATATAATATTAAACATTGTTGTGTTTATCTAAACTGATATCGGTTTGCTGTTTCCGCCATTTTATAAAAGCAATTTTGATTTTTACCATGGTTAATGGGGTTTTAGGCTGAGAACACCTCTTGCCTGCAATAAATCACTGTGATGCATGTCCTCTAATGGGGTATTGCTTTTTTTAAGTTAGTAAGGAAGTATCAGCAAGATATCAGTACTATCCAAGTTTGAGATGAACACTAAATACATGCTGTCACTTTTCTGCATATCGCAGCGCCATTTTGCGGGCCATTTCAACTTATCGTGGCCTGTTCGGCCCCATTTCGCGGCCAGCCCACCACGAAAAGTCCCGGTTCTCCATAAGGCCAGTTCGCCCTTGGCGCTGATAGCACAGGCCCTTAGAAGGCTGACAGAGGTTGTCATAGAGAGCATGATGAAGGAAAGGAGAGAGGGAAAAGCAGAGATGAGTCAGCAGCACATCTTTTGCTGGAGCACAGGGGCAGGCCAGGGTAACAACAATCAAGCACAGATGGAAATCACTGTCAAAACTGAAAAGAAACAAACTGGAAAAGGGACGTACATTTTCAAGAATTTCTACTGTATCGTTGACTGTCTTTAAAATTAACGAATAACTAATCGAGTTATTATTAATATTAATACTAATACACAAAAACACATGTGAAGGACTTTTATCATTTTATTATACTTAAGGAATGCAAATTTTGTTATTATTCTCTTATGTTCACGCAGGGCCAAACCATGGAAAGTTATTTCTTTGAGCTTGATTTGTACTGTACCCGCAATTTTTTTATTTTTCCCGACCCCGTACAACGATGTGCTGGATACACAACCTGCCAAGTTCCACGAAACTCTGCCTTTGACATTGAACCCTCCTCAATCCCCAGTTGGCCTTGTTTGGCTCAAGGGTGATCAGCGAGGCCATTGGCCTTTGGCCCCGAGAAAGCCCCGAGGCAGCACGATGAGAACAGTGGGAACGCAACTGGCCCTGGCACACACTAGCATGCCCTCATTTGGCCCGATAGTGGAAACGTGGCTTTAAGTCAGTCTGGGATTGAGACAACTTAAATAGATAAAAGAACTGCAGTGAATTCTCCAAGAAGCTTGGAACATCCTATCTGCCAACAACCAAGAAAAACTGTGTCCAGGTGTACCTAAGAGAATTGGTGCTGTTTTGAAGGCAAAGGTGGTCACACCAAATATTGATTTGTTTTTATTTTTATTTTTTTATTTATTTAATTTTTTTTTATGTTTACTGGACTTTGTATGACGTTAATTGATAAATCAATACTGTTTTTGAAGACATCCTCACTATGCAAAATTTTTCGCAAGTGCCTAAAACTTTTGCACAGTACTGTATATATACTGTATACATACATGTATAAAGTTCTCTTGTAATTGCTACAATTAGAACTTGAACTTTAGATTTGATGCAAATGCATATTTGTTTTATGCGTATTAGTTAAATTAATTCCTTGTGAAATTAAAAGAGATTCAGAGAGCACACTGACCCAATTTAGTCTCGCAAAAATCACAAACTAAGTTACACTGCGTGAGGTCAGCAAAAGACAGCAGATCCAGTAAGTCTAGTTTGTCGCAACAACAACATAGATAGTAAAACTGTCCTGTAAAATGAGATCTTATCATTTCATATATGTCTATCATATCGTTTTGAACATATTTGTGTTGCCTACTGTATGCTTTATGCAAAAGAACATATGAGAGACCACAGACGGCTTGTACACATAGGCAAGCATGTGTTTTGGAAATTGGCAAGTAGCCATGTGAAACCCCAAGATGACTACTAATGAATTGGGCTCTCAATGACTACTGCAGTTTGGGAACTCCTCCCTCTGCTTTCATGCCAGGCTTCATGTATATTTGTTCTTGGAGGCCAATTTACATGTTTAAAGTTGTTCTAACAATGTTTGTGATAATCATAAACTAGTTTGTCTTCAATCATGCCTATCTTCCCTTTATTTTTCTGTAGTTCAACTGGTAGCGCTTTGCACCAGCGAAGCCAAGGTCATGGGTTCGATTCCCAGGAAACTGGAAGTACTTATACAATTAATACATTTTAAAAACACTTTTCAATTTCAACACACACAAATTAAAAACTTTAATTGCTGTTTTGATTTAAAGAGAAATTTCCCCCAAAAATGAAAATTCTCTTTACATTTACTTACTTTCATGCCATCCCAGATGATTATGACTTTCTTTCTTCTGCTGAACATTTTGGTTAACTATCTCTTTAAGTTAAATCAAAGTGGGTAAACCTGCAATGATAAGTTCATTGCACTAATTTGATCACTTTGAATTGAATTACTGATGAATAAAATTGAGAAGAAACTTCGAAAACTCATACAATTGAGTGGAACTGACAGAAATGATTTTGACCAGGAAAATAAATGTAAACAAAGCTGTTGTAATAACTGATTTTGGCATTTGTTTTCCAAGATTAACTTGAGGACAAATTTGGCCGACAGCCATTTCTATGTCAGTTCTAGTAGGTCAGTGGCTTATTTAGCAGAGCGATTTTCCTTCAACAACTACCAAACGTGCAAACTGTTTCTTTGTTACTTTGTAGGTTTTCCATTGTTTTTCTGAAAAGAGAGAATTGAAGTTGAATTTCAACCTCTGAATGGCCAGCTAATTAATAATCATTGGTTGGGGGCCAATAAAATTATTTTCAAAGGCATTTTCGGCAATGAACTCTGATATTAGCTAGTGAGTGTTAGCATGCAGAGCCTTGTGGATAAGTAATAAGACCCACTTAACTCTTCAATTATTTTTCAGTACAGGGGAGCCACGGCAGTGTTTTGCCTGCTCAGTTTATTGGTAATGCAAGGCTTCATACTGGGGAGTGTTAATTGGTAGGTGTCGGAGCTAGAGTGTTGTGGGTTATGTTTAGAGAATCTTCATTAGCGCATGGCTCCTTAAGTGTGACTCCTCACCGCGCACACATGTATGTGTATGAGCGTGTGCTTTTATCCATCGCGCTCTGCTGTTTCAAAGACAGTGCGCTATTTCAAACTGGTCTGCAAGCTGAGGCACTTTCAGAAAGGCGGAAAAATTATGTAAATTTTTTAGCATTAAACTGAAACTCTTTTATTGGGCGCAGCTGCATTCATGGGCATTTTCTTGATTTCTGTGGTCAGTAATTCAGTCTTTATTTTCCAAAGTACTTTGTACTTTATTTACAGCCACAGCAAATTTATACACACTCAGTGTCCCTGGATAATTCACACAGCCACATTTAATGGTCTTACTGTCCTTTGCTATTGACCATCAATTTCTGACTAAGGACACCACATTGTTGCTGTTTATTCTTAACTGATTATGTTAAAACAACATAATTTATAATTTTTTTAAAAAAAATAAATAAAAAACAAACATATTTCAGATTCAAAATTCTAATTGGATTAGCCATGTTTTGAAGCCTTTGTAAAACGTTTATAAACCTCCCATATATTAATATGGCACGTTGCTATGTTGCTTGGTAACTGTAAACAGACTACAGTTATGCCACATCCACACTTATCCATTTTTGTTACGTTTTGCTACCTTTACGCCTGTCATAAACACTGAAACGGCATTTTCCTCCACCAAAAATGGAGACTTGGAGAAAAAAACTCTCCATAAATATGATGAAAACGATGATGTTTGGAAACTGAAAACTGAGTTTTCAGACTTAAACAGATTAGTGTGTGGACATGGCCTTAGACTAATGAACTACATTACTTTCCTAAACCTTATTAAAAAATAATAATTGTATATTCCGATTATTAAAGCTGAAGTGTGTATTTTCTGTGCCTCTAAAGGCATCAAGCGGAACTGCAAAAATAATGAAAAATTATGTTTGTTTTCAGACAGGTTTCGCTATCACTCCCCCTGTCTTCCATTGGTCGGCAGACAGAAAGTCCCGCCCCAAAATTGCCCATTGGTTTAGCCAATGTTACTGTGTTGAGGAACAGTATCAAACCCAAAAACAGAGCAATTTGTCATTTTTTTTGTATCGCCAATGTGTTTATACTGTCGGGAAAATCAACCAACCAATGGCTTACTTATAGTTTTAATAATCAAATTTGTTTTTACTTCGATTATTATTTACAGTATGTTTGTTTATTGTCTATTACTTGTTGCTCTGTAAACTTGAGATCTTAGAAAGCCCAGTGTGATTAAAGGGACGTCAATAAAGATCAGAAGCATTTGTTCTGACAGAGCATTTTGGTTTTGTTAGGGGGTGTGAGGTAGCATATTACATTGATCCGTGCATCGACTCATCCCTTATTGTGTGTATGGTTTCATTAAACTTTAACTGCAGAGCCCTTCTGGCTTAAAATCTGTTTAGTTTAGCCTCAAATCTTTAACCCCCCATGTTACTGGACTGATAGATCCCATTTAAGCGCGGCCAAGTCGCCCTAGAGAAGTTTTGCATCCTTTGACAGACTACCCTTCACCGATGGCTCGTTTTCATTAAGGCTTGCAATTTGGACACTTTCCAAATCACCTCTATTCTTTCGTGCGAGAAGCACACTAATTATGCCAGCGTCTTAAGGAGAACTGGAAACACAATTACGCATCTTCCTTCTGGTGCCTGCGCACAGAGGTTTGTAGGTCAGGAGGACACAGGCCCATTTCATCACAATGAACGCATGAGCTGCATGGCTAATGTTTTAATCGTAATAATTAATACCACTTCGCTCTCATGCTGCTGCTAATTATGCATCAACACGTCACAGCGCAGACTGCGTTGCTATCTGGAGAGAGGGGATTTCAGCCAGGTTTTCAAAACCCCCAGGAAGTGAGGGTTCATTTGGCAAGCAGTCATTTCTAATACTTGAGCTGCAAGTTACATTTTTAAAAAGCGGATAGCATTTCTTACGTTCTACATTTTTAAGATATTTGCTGTCAAAGTGATAGTTCACCCATGAAAAATCAGTCATTATTTACTCACCCTCATGTTATTCCAAAGCCATATGCTGTTGTTCATTTTGTGTGTGTGTGTGTGTGTGTGTGTGTGTGGAACGTAAAAAGAGACGAAAGGCACCATAAATGTCTTCTGAAGATATTTGAAAGCTTTCTGTGAGGAACTGAAATTTAAATTGTTATACATTGAAAATCTTCCCTTCCACTGTAGCTCTCAAATCAAATACTGTTTGGTGCCATTGACATCAATGAAGTTTGGTCACGATTAACACCAGAACCAACTCGCTCCATTTCTGTTGTCCATAAGATGGATTTGTAGTCCATTTCAGAGCTTCAGCAGAAGGGAACATTATCAGTGAATAACCACTTAAATTTCAGTTTGTTCCTCATACAAAGCTATCAAATAGCTTTAGAAGACTTGGAATATAGGGAACGAGTCTTATGGACTACTTTTATTGTGATTTTGTGTGTGTGTGTGTGTGTGTTTGAACAGTTTAGAGCTTAAAAGACATGGCAATGAGCTGTCACTGAATGGACAAAATCTGCATGAAGATACTTCAGAATTCTCCTTTGTGTCCCACAGAATGCCATATGGGTTTGAAATGACATATATAAACATTTATGTAATTTTTAAATAAAGTTTCCATTTTTGGGTGAGCTACCCTGGTAAAAAGACATGTTTTAGGCTAGCAGGAATTTCCATGCTGTTCCAGGCTGACTTATGCTAGTTTTGGTGCTGGTCCAGCATAGCCATACAAAAAATCATCAGCAAAAAATGCTGGTTAACCAGCTTGGACCAGCATGGACAACAGCATCCCATGTTGGAGACCAGGATCCAAAACCGAACGGAGTATTCCATAAATGGGTATGTCCAATATGTCCAACAAACTACTTCCCTAAAAATCACAGATTTCTGATATCTCCTCACTTTCCTGAGGAAAAACATCACTTACCAACCAGGGTAAACACTTAAACGTTGAGGGGGGTATTGAGTCACATCAGGGGGAGGATTTTCTCCAGGACAGTTGCTGAGGAGATGAACGGAAATGTCCCTTAGTGGGCGGAGGTCCTCGGAGATAATAAGAGAGCAGCTCCACCATCCCAGATCAGGGCAGAGAGAGAGTAGGATGGCTGAAATCCAAACAGACACTCCAGAGCCAGATAGTCTTCAAAAGGCCTCTGATATTGTAGAGATATGCCACTTCATTCAGAGACATAGAATTCTGGTTCATACTCTGTTCAGTCTGCTGTAATTTTTAGCCCTCTAACTCACCTCTTGAGCTTCATGGAATTGCATAAATAAATTTGGAATGAGTAACCAATTGTGCTCACTTATGTTTCCTTTCTTAAAAGAAAGTTTTGGATAGGAGCCCAGCTAATATTTGATGCCTGTACTGTATCGATTTGAAATTCTGTATGTTGATTGGTTGGTTTCTGTGGGAATATCCATCTCATATGAATTTTTACAAGTAGTCATGTTTATGTAGGTTATTTATTTATTTATTTATTTATTTATTGACCCACTTAATATTAGGTGTCTTTAACTACAGTACTATGTACATTTGATGCAATGTACTTATTATGTACATACTGCTGTTGCATTGTACTTACATTTAAAGTCCCTGCATTTAATTGCATCTGTAGTTACACTGTTAACTTTACCCCTAAACCCTAACCTTACCCCAACTCCAACTCCAACTCTTAACCCTAATTTAAACCCTGACCCAAACCTACCCGTACCTCAACCTCTGTAGCAGCAAATGTGAATCTTGTGAGAATTTTGCAGAACAACATATAGTTATACAATGTGTACATTGTATTGTATGTATTTTAATGTTAATATACATTAGTTAAAGACACCTAACACTGCTAAACCTTGTAATTTTTGCATGAAACATGCAAGGATGCCTGAAAGGGACTGTTTACATTTAACTAATTCATTTCCCAGAAATTATGTCGTAAATGCATAAGTAGTCCTACCTTAAAAAGTATGTTTTAGACAACTTTATAGCTGAAATAAAAAAGTAACAAAATCTGTGCTTCACATATCTGCTTTTAAACCCTCCAGAATGCTGGGTCTGTTTGCTTCCATTGTAACACCATTTCTGTAACTATACATACAGTATATCCTTTGGTATTTGACATTTTGCCTCAAATGCCACTTACAAAATTAAACAAGATTATTATATCCTATGACATCACCAGTTGTTTTCCAGAAAGGACATTGTTTTTCCAAAAATAAAATAAATATACATTTTTCTGATCAATTCTTTCAATGACACACATTATTAATTCTAACTTGTTTTAACGCTTTGACTGTAATATCAGTTGGAGACTTACACTGTGCGTTTAATGTATCTATCTACCCAATTAAATAATGTCACAACCATGCAGTTCATTAACATGCAAATGGCATCTTACGAAGAGATTAGTTAATTGCAACTCATTTGCATAATTAATGAAAATTCAAATGAATATTGCTTTGGCGAATTTGTGCTGCACTGTCATGAAATAAATTATAAAAGACAGGCTGAGACCATTGTGTAAAATCCTGCATAAAATAATAAGCAGGTGAAAGAGCTATTTTAAAAGCAATATTTATCAGTGGAACATGAGACAAATATTTTCTTTATGGCCATGTGTACATATCGCTTTGGCAAACGTAGATGTGACCCTGTCAAAGTGACAGCACTCAATCAGAGCACCATCATGTTTCAAGCAATATATATCCCAAATAGTCCCTATAGAGTATCTGACTCTGTAATAAAAAAGACTGATTGTCATGAGGAAAAGTTATTATGGCCATTTATAATAGGAAAAATGACACCAAGATGCTTTGGCAACCTCCTCAATGTGTGGTCATAGAATTAAGCATGTACGATTTTTGCCCTTTAGTCAGAGGAAAAGGAAAAGAAACAGGAACAATTTATCCATTTTAAAACAGATATTCTCAGTCTTTATGAAAATACTTCTTAATAAATATTTTTGTCTTGTTTTCCAGTAAAAACATCTAAACCTCTTTAAAATAAGTTATATTTATAACAAGGCTTTTTTTCAGAGAATATATCTACACAGTCTATAGTCTATATTTATAAATCTATAGTGTCAGATTTATCATTAAAACAAGAAAAACTAGTATTTGCCAATGAGGTTAGAAAAATAAAACAAATTATTAAAGATTAAAAGAAAAATCTTAAAGGCTTTCAGAAATTGTGTTATTATCTGTTATTGCTATGGGGTTCAATTGTTAAAATCTAAATGATCTTATTTACAGTCAGTAATTAATGTCCTTTCTGTCAATTAGGACCGTTCACAAGGTCACTGTCCTGCTTTAAAACAAATGACCATGAAATGACCTCACAAAAATGAGGAAGGCAGTCTCTTCCTGTGTACAATTAAAGGAACAATTCAGCTAACAAAACCATTCTACCATTTTTTACTCACCCTCGCGTTGTTACAAACTCATATAACTTTCTTTCTTCCATGAAAAAAAAAGGCAGAATGTTAGCATCAGTCACTATACAAAAGGAGATGTTAGGTAGAATTTTAGCCTCAATCAACATTCACTTTCATTGCATGGAAAGAAAGATGCAATAAAAGTGAATGTTGATTGAGGCTAAAATTCTACCTAACATCTCCTTTTGTGTTTCATTTAAGTCATACAAAAATTATGAAGGCAACACTAAATATGCTATAAATGTGTGTTGGATGTAAAAAGCTTTTGGCTGTGTCTCGTTTGGAAGGATGCGTCCTCCGGAGGTCGCATTTGTTGGCCGCATATGTCATCGAGGCTGTCTCGTTTAAATGTATTTAAAAAAAAAAAAAAAATCATTTATTGGGAATGCAAAAAAGGTTAACAATTGTATAAGTGGAAGTGCATATACATAAAAGGCATTGACAATAGATAAAAAATAAGAAAAAGACAGCCTTGATGACGTATGTGGCCGAGAAATGCGACCTCCGGTGGACGCAGCCTTCCAAACGAGACACAGCCTTTGTCTTTACAATCAACTCTATATATCATGATTGCACTCCCTGCCCTACTGACACACACAAAAAAATCACTTCTCAAATTGAATTGCAATATCCTTCAATCCCCCTGCTTTTGTAAAGTCAGTGTGTCTGGGATTATAGTTGCTTTACTTGACTCTAATCCTTTATATCATTAATATTACATTCTTTCTAGGGATTAACGGAGTACAGTTTGATTTACCTGTGGCATGGAATTAAATTTCCCTGCAAATTTGCTCATAAATCACTAACATTATCATTATATGGTTGTTGTTCATTTGTTTCTTTGCATACGTTTTGTATATTGTAATTTTTTCTATGTTAAAAAAACTTTCTCCTATTGCATCTTAATATGCAGAGACAACTGTAAATAAGCCATTTGTGGTCTGACTCCCCTGAAATGTGTGAACAATAGAGCTGTACAGCTTGTAGACCAAAACCCGGAAGAGAATTCACCATGTGTTTCCTCTGGATTTTACTATGGGTTTTTATAATGGGGGTTTTTAACTTATGTGTAAAATAATGTCTGTGGTAAACATTACTTGACGATACGTGGACGTTTTGTTCTACAACATAAATTACACATCGTCATACCTCAAACATGAATTTTGAAGTCGTATTGAATTACATACTTTTTTTTAAAACACACGGTGGCTTCAAAATTCACGTTTGAGGTATGAAGTTTGTAATTTATGTTGTATAACAAAACATCCACGAATCATCAAGTAATGTTTACCACAGACCTTAAATTGTACACATAAGTTGAAAAACCCCATAGGAAAATCCTGTGAGTACCCATGGCGAATTAGACATCCGGGTTTACCTACAAATTGACGTCACGGCTAAACAGCTCTATATTTGTGGCACTTTAACATTGCTCTGTTTATTTGAGCGCCCCGACTAGCCCGGAGCCAATGACATGAATCGGGGGATGACTTATCTTTTTATTTGACCAACAGTAGACTGGGGGACTGTTTGGGAAGATTGTTTTTGCAATTCGATTTGGTGCATCCATTTGAACACTTCTGTCAATTGTTCAAATGGATGCACCAAATGTTGTTTAAGCAGTGGTTAATTAACTGTCTAGATGATTTGTAAAAGATTTCAAAAGCTAAGAAAATCATATCTCGTGCATTGGTCTGTGGTCAGGAAGGAAGCTTTGAATCCCTTGGGGGGGGACTGCTGACTGCTGGTTTATTTAGATGAGAAACAAGTAGATCATTGATCTATCACTAATTAGTGTTCCCCTCATATCCTTGTGTTTGTATAGAGACCAAGAAAATCTACAGCGATTTCAGTGTAATGAAACCAGAGCAAGGTCAGGTTTCTGGTCATGTTTATCTAGACAAGCAGCTTAAGGTAAACTGTTAAGGGAAGATATTCTACTGTAAATATTTTGCACTCATTAGCGGTGCTTTCATACAAAAGGCTTGTTTATACTTACTGGACAAACAGGCTTCTTTTAGTTCGCCATAAAATAATGACGCAAGGCTGTCGTTTTTGTTCTGGTAAGGTGTTTGTTTGGTGAAATTTCTCGTATTCGCATGCATCCCTGAAATTCAACCCAAAACAATCAAGATGGCGGTTCATGTTGTAGCGGCATTGTTGTGCCTGCTACTCACTTTGATAGTGTTGTTAAAGATAAATATTACTTTGTACAACCTTCACATTGCAGTCCTTCAAAAGAGATGGGAAGTTTACTCAGAATTGCTGTCTGGTGACAGAATACGAGGACAATTGCGTTTCAGAACATACATGGAATGGCAATTTTTCACTTGCAGAGTAAGGGGATTTTTGAGTGTTCATACATTGTAGTGTGGACGAGCAACTTTTGGAAAACAATTTAAAAAATAGTAGCATGGACGGAGAGTGTTTCAAAAACGGAAATGCTGTTTTCAAATGTATCTGGATTAATGTGGATGTAGCCTTAGTTCTTTCAGGAGAAAAGAGTTTGTCTTTGTCCATTGTATATATTTGGTTTTAGAGTTAAGGAATTGAACAAACCCCTAGCCCTACGTTTTAGCTTAGGGTAGGGTTAACTCGGGTATTTCATCCTGCACCGTTTATGCTACCCACATGAATTACACCTCAAATCTTGCAGCATGTTGAGGATTGGTGTACCATTACTTTTCTAAGCAATCAAACTTGAATTTCTTCCTTCAACGCAAAATCACAGTGTTGTGAAAACATGGGACAAAAATGGGACCTGTAATGAATGTCCAAAATGATGCTGCGTTGAACTTTACAAAATTATCCAAATGTAGACCTAAGCGGACGTTGGGGAACATCTCCTGTTTGCTGGGTAGCAACCACGCAAAACATCCTAGCAATCACATAGCAAAGTCTTGGCAAGCACACAAACACCATAGCATCGTAGCTGTAACTTTTGCACAGGCAAACACCACTCATAATTTCTTAAAATAACATCTATACTTAAAAGACCAGCAGTTTTACACTGCATTCCTCAGTTTCTTAATGACGGAGGCTATAATTAGACAATGTTGAGAAACGCCATGCCATTAAACTTCTAAAAATGGCATGATTTTACATTTGGACAAAGTTGTATCTCATTGACAAAATGCAGTTGAGTAATATCATGGCATGCAGGTTGTAGTGGGAAAACATAAATGTCATCAACCATGTACAGTTCTTTCATGTAACCTTTCTAGTCTCCTGCATTTATACCTCCCAGTTGGTTCTCAGTGACTGAACTGCTGGACTGAACACAAGGGAACTTTACTAAGAAGGTCTTAAAAACTTCATGAAGACCTCACTTGACAGTTTCACAGCTTCTGATACGATGTAGTGTGATGGAAGAGGACCAGGGCTTTAGTGTACATGACTGGCCCCAGTTTATTTATTTATTTATTTATTTATTTGCATTTTGGAGGATGCTGTGCTCCCTGAATTAACAATTGTATAATATAGATTTTTTGTTGGCTCTTATCCTGACACCATTATGCTGAAACCATCTCAACATTCAAGAACCAACTGAAAACACATCTGTTCACTGAGCACTTAACAAATCCACACTAATTGCACTACTACTACTACTACTACTACTAATAATAAACTTTTCTTGTCTGTCTCTTTCTTCTGTGCTAGCTTCTATACTACTCCAGCAACTCTGAGCACTTGGCAGTGCGATACTTGGCAGTGCGATACACAATTGATTTCAACAGAGTTTGTGTTAGAATGTTGCCAAGCTAATAACACCATACTCACAACTGCACATACACAAATATTAGATAAAAGTGTTAAAACTCTTTTTATCTATACTTTTCAGTATTGAATGAATTCTGAGTATATTTACAGTATAACTGCATCTTTTTCACTAAACTCTTCGTAATGCATTGTAAAACTACCTTCTCTGAGTCGGTTATATTCGATGCTGCCTTAGAATTTGGCCAAAAGAGAGTGTCTCAGAAGACAGCATACAGTGCTGTGAAAAAGGATTTGCCCCATTCTGATTTCTTCTGTTTTTGTGTATATCTCATACTAAATTGTTTCAAAAATTCAAACAAAATCTAAAATAAAACAAAGGCAATCTGAGTAAACACAAAATACAGTTTTTTATACAGTCAATAAATCCAGAGATCTATGAAACTGCATTCATAATGGGGTTCAGCTGGACTAGACACACCCAGGCCTGATTACTGCTAGCCCTGTTCAATCAAATAAACACCTAAATAGAACTTTTTCAGAAGCATGAAGTTGGCTTAAAGGTCTCACCCAGTAGCACACTATGCCAAGGTTGAATGAAATTCCAGAAATGATGAGGAAAAAGGTGATTGAAGTACATCAGTCTGGGAAGGGTTACAAAGCTATTTCAAAGGCTCTGGGATTCCAAAGAACCACAGTGAGAGCCATTATCTCCAAATGGAGAAAACTTGGCACAGTAGTGAACCTTCCCAGATGTGGCCGACCTTCCAAAATTCCTCCAAGAGCACAGCGACAACTCATCCAGGAAGTCACAAAAAAGCCAAGGACAACATCCAAGGAACTGCAGGCCTCTCTCGCATCAATGAAGGTCACAGTTCATGACTCCACTATCAGAAAGACACTGGCCAAAAATGCCATCCATGGAAGGATGGCGAGGCGAAAACCACTGCTAACCCAGAAGAACATTAAGGCTCATCTGGACAAAACACACCCTGATGATCCTCAAACCTTTTGGGAGAATGTTCTGTGGACTGATAAGTCGAACGTGGAACTGTTTGGAAGACAGGGGTCCTGTTACATCTGGTGTAAATCAAACACAGAATTCCACATAAAGAACATCATACCTATGATCAAGCAGGGTGGTGGTAGTGTGATGGTAGTGCGGGGATGCTTTGCTGCTTCAGGGTCAGGTTGACTTGCAGTCATTTAGGGAATCTACCAGAAAATCCTAAAGGAGAACATCCGGTTATCAGTCCATGAGTTGAAGCTCAAGCGCAGCTGGATTATGCAGCAAGACAATGATCCAAAGCATAGGAGAAAGTCCACCTCTGAATGGCTCAAATAAGAAAATCCTATATATATATATATATATATATATATATATATATATATATATATATATATATATATATATATATATATATTTTAAAACTGTATTTTGTGTTTACTCAGGTTGCCTTTGTTTTATGTTAGATCTCCTTTGAAGATTTAAAACAGTTTAGTATTAATCACATCACATCACAACACTGTAGTTATAACCATTCTAGTCAACTTTTGGAACAGTCTTCGCATCAGGAACGTGCTTATGATGCCTTAAAATGCTGCCTAGGTAGCAGTTGTGTCTGTTTTCTTGCCTTTGTCCATGTCTCATTCTCTCTTTTTTCCCTCTATAAACCCTAAATGCCATTACATTCTACACTGGAGACATAGTGTGTGTTAATAAGCTGGGACATCTGGTAACCAGCTTCTTTTCTGATTCATTAACTGACGTTGTATTGGCCAGAGGGGTTTACGGTGGATATTTTAGAGGAGGTTATGGTGGTGGAGGGGGGACATGCGAGAGAGGGGTTGGGTATGCCAGGAGCGATGGGTGTAGAGAGAATGTTCTGTGTTCCCTCTCATCAGTCTGTTAAACACACCACATGCATAAATGACACCGATTTGAGCTGTAAATCAAGTCTTATAGATATATATATAGTTTTCCTTAAAATTTATGGCAACATATGTGGACAGCAGGACTAAGTTGTGAAATTGTAAATAATACCAAGCTATAGAAAGTTTATTTATTTATTTTTTTAATCAATTTGTTTATTATTTTTCCTGGAGTGTTGGTTATTCATGTTTTTGAGACGTTACAGACATTACATCAGAAATTAGCATAATTAATTCTGATTCAAAATTATAGGGCTATCGGTTGCTCCCTTGATCCCTATTTAGTGAATGACTTAACCTCCAGTGTGCTGTCTCTCTGCACTGGTCTCAGAACAGTTCAAAATGAACCTTATTTTCATCCTAAATCCTTATAAAGCCTCTGTAAGTAAGATTTGTCAGCTTTTGGATGAACTGATTGATCTCAGTATGATATTATGCACAGTAAATATAGGATTTCTAAGGAAAAAATGTGCTAAAGTGCACATTAGTCTACATTGTGTTTAGCAGTGTGGTGTTTCACGATTAATCGCTCAAATTTAAAAAATGGCATATCGGATGAAACTAGAGACTCTTATCTTTTGACTCAAACAGGTTTCAATGTAAAAACTTAATTAAGTTTCTTACCAGATGTAGTTTTGTTGCCGTTTCTCCCCAAAGACAAACTCCACTGTGGTCAGCGCCATGTTGTTTTGTCACATGTGCGTTGAAAGTTTAACCCTTTACTGACAGCACAGAGTCTCCTGAACTGAGATCAATCGGTTTAAATGAATTAAGATTATGCGTTGCGTAAAGAGAAGCAAAAATACAACATCCACGCATGTGTATGAGGGGTCGCACGAGGATAAAAGCAAAATTTGTGGTTACAGTAACACACTTACCATGGAATTACATGAGACCGACATCCAATTTAATACATCCAATCTTATGGATAAATACAGTAAGATAGGGATTGTCAACATGGAGCAAACTGTACTCACAGGAATTACATAATTACCAGAAGTTTCATCACCAAGAAAAAAGTTCCATGATTAAGACAAATTTACTCTGGTATTATGTCAATTCTACATATATTGCATGAACTGCTCTGTTTGGCTTAAAAAGATAAATGGACAAGATCATTATAAAAAAAATATTTTTGTGTTTATCAACATTATTCCACAAATGCCTTTTAATCAAATGTGTTCTTTTGGGCTTTTTGATACTTGCAAGAGATGTTGCAAGTCAGATTCAAATTCACATCACCCTCATGAGCACCACATCTCAGTGACTCAAATGTAATGCAAATGTACATAATGCAAAAGCAAATGTAATGGTAGCCACAGTAAATAAGATTGTTAGGCAGTCCGTCTCATGGAAGCCCCTCCTACCGCTGAAGATGATTGAGCAGGAAAAATATGACTTGATGGCACACACTGAAGGATGAAATGGACAATGAAATTTCCATATGTTGTTTTACACAGTAATTAGAATCAGTCGTATGCTTTCTACACACAGACACACATACATATACTTATATTAAGGATTCTCTCGTGGGTGTGTGTGTGTTGTCCTCTGATTATTTAGGTCAACTCTTCTAACAATGCTAGTATGCATGTTCTCGGACCACTGCAACCCTATTACTGAAATGATAACATGGTAATGGATCATGCCCAGCAAAAAGGTGCTTCCTCATTTATGGGCACTTTTTGTTAGATTTTTTTTTTTTTTTTTTGTTAAATGCAAAATCACATCAAAACTGCCTTGTAAACTTTTCACCTTGCATTCATTCTTTTATTTTTGCTAATTCCTTTTATGTATAGATTTTTTGTTTTGTTTTACCCTTGTCCAGGCTTACCAACATCCAGGCTTTCACTCTTAAAATATGAAATAAATGTAAGCCATTTTGTTATTTATTGTGTGAAAGTGATTTATATAATTTTTTACAAAATGTATGACTTAAAATTGTGGCATCATTTCCACTATGACTAACAATTTTGCCACTAATCAAAATGTTTTTTCTTCTAATTGAAGTTTGTGTACTTGTTTACCAAGGAGACAGAAGTGTCAGTGGAAACCATGCTTGGGATTAAATATGAGATGTTGTATGCGAAGGAAACTAAGAAAAATCAAGGCAAGTAAATATCACTTGTTAACCGAATATTTTTATTGTTTGCCATTAACAATCAAGCTCTGATTTTATCAAATTAAGCAAAAGAAAACATATTATTTAATTGTGTGTTTTTAGGATGCATAAAATCCCCAGGATCACGCAGAGGTCTCATTCTTAGTTCACGGCTAAACCGGTTGGAGTGGGCATCCTCTGAGAGGCATTAAAACAGGATTATTCCCAGTGGTCTACTGGATGTGAAGAATGTCTTTGCCCCCTGGTTGGTTCTGTTTGCATTTTGTTCATACTGTTTGGCCTGCTTTTAATTCATTGGAAGGTATCACTTCCCCGAAAATAAACAAATAAAAAGATGAATGAAAAACAAAAGGGGAAAACAAAGAGCGCAAACTGCCTCATTTATTGTAATATCACGTCTGTTATTCATCACCATGACGACCTGCGAGAGAGCCTTGATGTGTCCCACTCACAGATGTGACCGGTTTGTATTCATTGGACATGCAAATGTGTTGATCGAATTCTCATTGTTATTCACTGCCCCTGAGACAAAATGAGGTTGATGATGTATGTGTATTTGCTGTTTTTTCTGTTTTTAGTCTCAAAAGGAGAATGTGCAGTACAACAAGCTCACTAGATGTTTCAATAGGACTGAAAATTAATACTATGGTAGATTTTCTAGAGTTTCCACAAAGCAGCTGTGAGAAATGCAAGAAAATGCGGCGGTGTGCAGCTTTGGCTTCTATCTTCTTTAATCTCATCTCCCATGGAGGGAAGCATTGGGCCATGAACCAGGCTGTGATCTGATTGGCTGTTGAGGTGATGGGGTGGGGGGCTGTCAGTGTGAGGGCAGCAGCTGTTTTGGAAGAGCCTGTGTCGGTATCTGCAGCATGTCGAAGTGTGAAGTACAAAAGATGAATCCTATTTCTCAAGAGAGCCCCACATATGTCAAGTATATTGTCCCATTATACCAATTCATTTATCAACCCACTGAATGCCAATTAGATTCACAGGATGGTGCAGGTATATGGTGAGTTGTTGGTGCCAACACTCTGCCGCAGCTGAGCTTCTCTGGTTGGCTACACCTTGAGCTGCCCGACTGCCTCCCTCTGTTCGATGGGGGCTTACCAGGGCGGGGTAACCTTCCTGAAAGGGCGAGTAGCCTCCCAGCAGCGATGCCCTGTGCCGAAACTAGAGGAGGCTTGGAGATCCCGTTGCAGCTTAGCCCCCCTGATGAAGATGTCAGGGAGAGACGCCCGAGCCACGTGCCAAATGTCTCCACAGCCTGGAGAGGAGATGAGCAGATCATCATTTAGGGCGGATGATGAAGCAGCCTGCTGCACGCGTTCAGCTGGGTATGTCGCAGTCGATGCAGCTGAGACAAATTGAGATAAGAAGGAGAGCAGAGATCTCGAGTCTGCACTCAAATCGCAAATTAAACTTGGCTTGGACACCAAATTAGAGACATGTGAACAACAAGGTTTATAAAATTAACCTTGTATATAAATTATTGCTAAAAGACTTTGAGACTTGACTTGGACTTGTGACAGGAAACTTGAGGCTGGAATTGGGCTCCTTTTCAAAGACATGAGATTCCACTTAGACTTGCAAACAATTGAACTGAGACTGAGTTGGCTAAATCGTATGAAATCGTACAAATTCTAGTTGTGCAAACCCGGATGTGTAATGCGGAGGTAAGCGAGAGTTCTGCATTTCAGATGTTGTGTACAATTAATTTTATCCCTGTAACAGATAACGGACAGGCAACGAGGAGGTGGGAACCGGCTGAAAAGTAAACAAAGTTTTATAAGAAACTCAACATAAAACAAACATAAACATACACAGACACACATGCAATGCAGCCACGTGCATCTCACTATCTCTCAAACTGGTGCCTCTGGCTCCCCTTTATCTCGCTCTCCTGCTGATCAGCTGATTCAGCACCGGCCATGCATCATCACAGCCCGGCCACGCCCTCCTCCTTGTCACACTCCTTCCCTGGCCGATTCAAGCCGGAGTGCCACCGGTCTGACACCCCCACCATCTCTAGAGGGGAGACGCTGCCCTTCCGGCCGTGCTGTCAGCCGGTGGTCCACCCCACCTCCTGTAAACCTGGGGGAGAGACGAGGGGAGGCGTGGGGAGAGGGAAAGTGTGAGCGGAGACACACAGCGAGAGAGAGAGAGAGAGAGAGAGAGAAGAACTTGCTCTCGGACACGTTGTCACCCAGTCCTCAACCGCTCCTCCGCCCTCTGGCGGACGCCATCTCGCTCCTCCCCGGCAGATGGCAGTGAGTCCTCCGGCCCCTGACAGACGGAACTGCTCCTCCCCTTTTTTGGCGGATGGCAGCGGTTCCTCTGGCTCTCGGCGGATGGCAGAGACCCCTCCGTCCCCAGGCAATTGATGGCAGTGGCAAGGACTCCGCAATAGTGCATCCCTCCTCCCTTCCGGGTTTCAGCACCACTGTAACAGATGATGGACGGACATGGAGTAGGCAGGAACCGGCTGAACAGTAAACATACAGTTTAATAGGAAACTCAACATAAAACAAACATAAACACAGACACACATGCAATGCATCCACATGCGTCTCTCTCTCTCTCTCTCGAACTGGCGCCTCCGGCTCCCCTTTATCTCGCTCTCCCGCTGATCAGCTGATTCAGTGCCGGCCAGGCCACGCCCTCCTCCTCGTCACAATCCCCTAACCAATCCATTTCTAAACCTAACCATACAGTAGAGTAGAGTCTGCAAAGATGATCTGAAGCATGAATAGTATGTTTTGCATGACTGAAGAAAGCAATTGTTGTGTTTTAGAAGGAGACGAGGGAGAGTCACCTGACTGGCTGTTGTAAAAGTCGTACGAATTAGTACGACCCAACTCGTACGATTTCATATGATTTAGCCAACTCATATGACTCTGTACGATTTCTCTGTGAGAGTTTTTTGCATTTGACTTAGACTTACAGTATGACAAAAAACTTCAGACTTTAAAGATTTGAGACTTGATTTGGACTTGTTTCGCTTTTCCACCACTGGGCCAAACCGTTACCGTTGTGGAACAGTGCTGTACCATAATTATTCGTGCTTTTTGACACAGTTACAGTTTCTTTTTCCATCGTGCTGCTATGAAATCAGGATTAGAATGAACTGACTGAGCAAGTGACCATTCATCAGTCACAACATTGCTAAAGCTGTTCCACCAGCACTGTTCTCTGTCCTGAGTACAGTTAAGTAACTGTGCTGAGAATTTCTAAGTAGTTATAGCTGCAGACCTGAGATCTCCTAATGGGGGTGGAATCTCCAAAAGAGGGTGTGGCTACTCAAGAAGGGGGTGGGATTACTCCAAAAGGGGTTGTGCCAACTCCAAAAGGGGGCGTCTTTTCCACTCATGGTTAGGGAAAGGGTTAGGTTAGGTGCGCCCTATATCTTTGCTGGTGGTTTGGAGCTCTTGCCCCTTTTTGGAGATCTGCCTGCAGCTATATCCTTCTCAGAATTTTGTCCGGGAATGGTTTGTAATCGTACCATACTAAACCGTGCTCAAGTGGATTTGCTACTAGAACCATTACTCTCCATGCTCAGAACTGCTCAAAAAGCCACTTATATCAGACACTTGTGAAGATGTCTGAAAGAGAGTGAAGAAAAGGAAGTGAGTAGGAAACTGAAAAGTTGGAGAATGTAAAGCAAAGGACATTGAAGAAGAACAGACATTATGACATCATAACAGACCATGTTGAACATTCAAAAAGACAGTTGGTGTTTAAAAAGTAATAATGACTAATTACTATCCCACGTGAGAGATCTGCCCCACTCCCTGGCAGAGTAATGACATGCGATTTAAGTAGTTATTCCCATCACTGTGGTTCACATTCTCTACGACTGTGCTCATGTGCTCATGGATTCAATTAGCAGGGCTGTATAAGTGCCTGTGGACAATTTAGTGACCGTTTGTTTGCCCAAAAGGCTTTGAGTTGCTGGGGTTTTATACATCCGGATTTATTTACCCTGAAATTCAAAAGCTCTGTTTGACACTGAGCTTTACTAACAAACATTTGCAATGAAGTAGTTTCTCAGAAATCCCCTGAAGTCATCTTTTTTTTTTTTCTCTCCACAATATTCATTCAGCTATGAATGTCCTGAAGCAAAACCAGTTGAGTACTACTGCGTTAAAGGGGTAGTTTTTCCAAAAAAAGAAAATTCTGTCATAATTTGCTCACCCTCATGTTGGTCCAAACACATATGTCTTTCTTTCTTCTGTGAAACACAAAAGGAGATGTACATTTTTGGGTGGACTATCCCTTTAAAGTACATACTGTGGCTGTTTAGGAACAGTGTTGTTCTTTGTCTGTTAAATTGCTTCCTCAAACACGGAAGGATGGAAGATTTAGAGATTTGAATCCCCCTGGGACTCAACATGCCTCTGCCACAGCTGGGGTTAATCTTCAGTGATAACTCTGGGTGCCTTCACTGTTCTTATCACATCACCCATGAGCCGCCCAAACCTCCCATACATTTATTTATTTTTTGGTCTTGAAGATGATTTTTTTACTCATAGAACAAGCTTTACCTTCTGATGTAAAACAAATACTTTCATAGTAAAGTTTGTAATGGTTTAAATCATTTTAATGTTTTTCGTTTGGAGGTCAAGACAGGAAGGAGTCACAGGAAGTGCTACATTCTTTCTGTAATAGTAAGAAATTTTTCTTCATGTGTACTTGAATAACCAGGCCTCATATTGTAAAAGAGCAACCAGTCAGCGAGTCTGAGAGGTTTTTGATTATAACATTACCAAAAAAAATTTTTATGCCTTCTTAAATTTTGCTTTTAGTAACTGAAAGGTGACGAAGTTAGTGATCTCATGAGGGAGAGCAGTTACTGGAACAGTAGAGGGGGAAGGAGAGATGTGGGTCTCTCCAAAGGTAAGAGGTAGAACCCACTTTTTTTGCTGATAGAAAGAATCTCCTGCAGATTCCCTGATAGCTTGTGGGTCATTTGGACCCTTTTCACAGACTGTGATGATGAATTCCTATCTTAATTTAGAAGTGTAAATCCAGCAAACTTTTTTATTTGAAATTTTTAAATGATCTAATATCTAACACATATTTATATTACTATTTGTTACCCTGGCATTTTTTTATTTTTATTTTTATTTTTTTTTAAGTAAACTGCTGCAATAGGGTTTCAGATACAGCTACTGAGGTATTTACAGTTAACTGGGCATCTTCCTCTCTTCTGACTGCTGTAATCGCTCTCTTTCTATTTTATTTTCTTCTTTTGGAAAGTTGTGGAAACGTGATTTTTCTTATATTACTGGAGCAAATGGGAATGCTTAAATAATTATCGCTGTGGTTTCCCATTTACCTCTATAGACGTATACCCTGCAATATTTTACTTCTGCTTGTCAAACCTGAAAATGCAAAAAGTGTCAGTTGTCGACTAATTAGCAGGCCCACAATGAACCTGTCCACTGTTTTTCTTTGCCTCTGTGCTGATTTTTGGTGAGTTCTGTGAAACTGATTTTACCACAGGTAAAATGTTTCGAATGGAGCTGAGAGTACTACTGAGTATTAGTAATTCAAAGTTGGGTAATACATTAGGGTATAACACACAGGCGAGAAACAATGGCGTTTGGCATTTGGAGCAGAATCCATGCGGCCCTGCTGATTTGCAGGGATCGTTTTCTATCGCAGCTCCAGAGGCTGAGGGTCTTAATGTGTTTAAGGTAACAAGGACATTTTGATGTTAAAGGCAATTCATCAAAACTTAATTCTGCTCCCAGAGGCCATAACAGTTCAGAGCAAAGAGAGGAAAAAATTATCTTTGTAGAGTGGCCTGGAGTGGTGGTGGCGTAGTGGGCTAAAGCACTGAACTGGTAATCAGAAGGTAATCAGGTTGCTGGTTTGATCCCCACAGCCACAACCATTGTGTCCTTGAGCAAGGCACTTAACTCCAGGGGGATACCTGTAATAAGTGCACTGTAAGTCGCTTTGGATAAAAGTGTCTGCCAAATGCATAAATGTAAACCTTTGTAACATTTGATCTTTTATCAGGACTGTACTGATTTGTTCGATACAAACCTTTTTTTTTAAACACAGATTAATTCTGAGACTTTATTTGTAGGATCAGATAACACACTCCCAATGTGTTTGAAATAAGAGCTTTACAAAGATAAAGCAATTTGGATCACAGTTTAGAATAACTCCCCTAATGCACTGCTCTAACTAATCAACAGATCCCAAATAATCCTTTAATGCTGTAATAACTCTTCATCTAATTAAGTATGGATTTTATTCTCAGTATATAACAGGTTGAATAAGTACAACTGCAGAAACACTCAGCTTTCCATCTGGGCAGAGATAGCGGGGAGAGTTATCCCAAACCGGTTGTGAATTACTGGAAGGTCATGAATTCAGGGCAGTGGTGGGAATAAAAAAAAATAGCTCTGCATTGCATCTGATTTGTATATTACACACTTTACCTTAAACATGGTATGAAAAATGGTAAAATGTATTACGTAAATGGAGCTGAAATGTGTTAAATGGACCCTTCTACCGTTGGTTGAACAAACTGTGCTCACACTTTTTGGGGGACTCGACCAACAAATGGCTTACTTGCTGCATATTAAGCTGGGATATGAGAAAGTATTTAAAAAACAAATATATATATATATATATATATATATATATGTATAATAAAGTACACCACCTTTTCCACAGAATTCATCAAATACCCCCGTGATATTGAAAGGAATGTGTTGTGAAATGTATTCAACTGAATATACATCTATACACTGTAAATGTATATGTATATGTATATGTATATGTATATGTGTTATCCACGCTTTGCACGTGGTATCTTGTGCAAACATCAGCAGTATGCATTGCAATGACCATGCAAAAAAAAGCATTCAAGTGTTAGTCATCCCATTACGCCTTTGACCTTTGCTCTTTCTCTGCACTTTACATTTGCTGCACATGTTAGTGAGTTTAATGGCTATTGCCTCTCCAAAGATGCCCCCCCCCCCCAACATGCAGAGCTCGGACAGAACCAACATTTCTACTTTTTTTTATTTTTTTTTATTTTTTTTTTATTTACTAACTCTCAGATTGTTCTAAACTAATGTGACATTCATTCTTCCATGGAACATAAAAGGAAATATAAGACAAGATGTTAGTCTATTCACTTTAATTACATCTTGTTTCCATTCCATGAAAGTGAATGGTGTCTGAGGCTAACATTGTGCCTAACACCTCCTTTTGTGTTCGACAGAAAGAAGAAAGTAAAATGGGTTTTAGAACAACATGAGGGTGAGTGAATGATGACAGAAATTTCATTTTTGAGTGCACTATCCCTTTAAGAAGTGAATTGAAACAAACCCTGAGTAATGCATCTGGCTGGTCATTCACTGCGAGTCACTCTAAAAAAAAATAATAATAATAATTAAAAAAAGTGAGTGTGAGAGAAAGACAGTCAGAGAGAGAGAGAGAGAGAGAGAGAGAGAGAGAGAGAGAGAGAGAGAGAGAGAGAGAGAGAGAGAGAGTGTGTGTGTGTGTGTGAGAGAGAGAAAAGTCTCTCTTTCACACTTATTAAAAGTTCTCTGTGGATTATTCCCTATGGAAGAAGCAGAGAGTTGATGTAACTATCGATAGGTACTGAAAGAAACACACACACAAACTGTAAGTCTCAGAGCAAGAATGTGACACACAAATGTGGTTAAAGAGGGTCTGAAAGACTTGATGAAGTCCCAAGACTCACACTGAGCTACTTATCCTCAGCACATGTGCGCTCTGTATTATCACTTAGAGGGGAATTGACCCTAAAGCATTCTGAGGCTCACACATTTATTAAGGCAGTGTGTATGTGCATGTGTGTGTGTATTAATCTGCATTGTCATGGTCATAAGGCTCTCATGAAAGTGAAATGTTTTAAAAGGATTTGTCATGAGACAGTCAGATACTGTGTCGACAGACAGACAGATAGATAGATAGACAGACAGACAGACAGACACTGTATATATATATATATATATATATATATATATATATATATACTAAAGATATATAGGGATGGTATAGGGATGGAATCCCAGACTAACAATTTATAATGTCAGAAAAAAGGGGGGTAAGGTTAAAATTAGCCAGTAGCCTTACCAAAATCATTCTAGAATTATATTATATTAATATCTTTGGTTTAAACCTTTTGGTTGTATTGTTCTTAATTTTTTTATCCAGTACACCTCCTTCTTTCATTGTTGGGTTAACCACTGTCGATTACTTTCTAGGCCTGAAATCTTAAGGTTTGCAACTGAATGTTCTCTAAAATGAGAATATAATATTTTGCCGGCTCCTGGCGACCCACCTGATATAAATGTTGTTTTAAATGAACTGCTAGGGTATGTTTTGTTTCACCTATATATAATTTCCCACACTTTGTACACTCTATAACATAAATCACATTGCAACTTTGCAATGTAAAAGTTGTTAAAAACAAAATTTCTGGATTTAAAATGAAGATACCAAGATAGAAACTTAGGTTTATAAGCAGAATGTTGTATAACTCGAGCATGCACTAACATATCTTTTAAATTTTGATTTCTTCTAAAGACTGCTGTCACCTTAAAGGGTCTCAAAATGTCATGTATGTCCTGTGACTGCTGAAAATGGGTCTTCACAACAGAATTCAAATTCCCAGCCATTGGTGAAACTAAATTAATCAATGGAATCAAAGGTGTACCCTTATTCGTAAACTTTGGGACATTCATATCATTTTTTTCTACATTAAACTCCCTACAAACCTCCGCTTTAATACCCCTCAGAAATCTCTTGCTATAACCTGAGGGCTTTAAAAAATACCAATGTTGCCTCTTCAACACCTTCTTGTTGGGAACAGATTCTATGAAATCTTATTAATTGAAATTTAATAATCCCCCTAAACATATGTTTAGGGTGAAAACTCTTTTTGTGCAAAAATGCATATGTGTCAGTAGACTTAAAAACACATTTGTACCCAAACCACAGTCCGATACTATGGGTCGACCACACAGAACTTCAAAGGGAACCGTCTATGTTTTTGGATCCTTATGTATTTTTGGTAAGAGATAAAACTGACGTGCACGTGGATTATCTGGGCCTATAAGGTACTTTAATTGCTTTTTATTAATATCTTTTTTCTCATACAGTACATTTACTACTTGCTTTATGCGTTTTGGGTTCTCTTCCTGTATTGAATTTGAAAGAGACAAATAATGTTTTACATTACTTAATTGACGATTTGCTTCTAAAAGATACTGGCTACTATCCATAATTACTATGGCTGAACCTTTATCCGCTGGATTTATAACAATATTCCGGTTTGATTTTAAAAACTTTAAGGCCTTGCGTTGTTTCATTGTTAAGTTATCCATAGAATCCTGATTATTGAAATGTCTAAAAAGAAAATTTCTATCTCTTTGAAGAATTTTCTTAATAAAAGGAGACATATTTTTTTCTGGTGGTTCCCACATAGATTTTTCAATAAAAGGAACTGAGGAAAATTCATTATTAAAACCAAAATGATCTAAAAGTTTTAGTTTTCTATGATATTGGTATAAGTTCCCTCTGAGTTCCACGTGGTCGACCCTTTTGGGCATAGGAACAAATGTAAGACCCCTTTCCAAAAGTTGTTCTTGGTCTCCAGAAAGAATAAAACACTTTGACAAATTTAAAATACTTCCAACTTGTGGGGTAATAAATACGCCCCCCCAACACACACACACACACATTTATCTGAAACAGCCAATACTCCAAAATTTGCATTGCTGTTTCCTTTGACCAATATACAGGATCACCTGGAACAGTACGAAAGAGCAGTTGATTAATATCTGTTAAAGTGTTACATTTATTCATTATGTATTCATTAAGCCTGTGGAAGAGATTTTTTTGCTGGAACTGATCAGAGAAATTGATAATGGGCACAAACAGCAGTGCGTTGGGGGAAATACCTGAAGCTACATTCAACAATTGCTGCAATTGCTTGATCGATGTTACCAGTTCTTGTTCTTGTTCCCTCAGACTATTATTTAAGCCCAAGGAGAGAACCACCCTCTGTACATTACTTGAGGTGTCATTTTCTTTAGAACCCCAGTCATATGATAAAATGTGGCTCCTGGAAAGCTATAAATCTGAACTAAAGGGTTGGAAAAATAAGGGATCCGAGATAAGTTGGAATCCCCAATAAACACAATTGGTTTGTTAATCTCCAGATTCCAATAATTTATTTTCCTATTTGAATTTGGATAATGGGTTACAGATAATTGTCTCAGTTTAACAGTCCCATTGGAGGGAGATGGATCACTTAGGGCTTTGGGGGAGATTCAGGATGGGGTTTGGGCTTAGGACAATTGTCCTTTAAGTATCCAGACATCATATTCTCTCCCTTGATCACCCAGTTGGCCAACCACCTCGGGGGACCCTCTTTATATCAGGAGTTTCTTGACAAATTTCGGAATCTTTCAAATCTTCTGGGTCTTGTTCTGTAGGGGTGGGAGAAGAGAAAATGACATCTGGTTGCAAAACCACCACATTACTTTTAAAACCTGATTTAAATGCATTAATTCCTAAAGTCCCATTGAACTAGATACCACCTTAGATTTCTGTTTGTCTACCCCCATGGGTTCTACAGTCTGTTTTTTCCTCCTTGTCTGTACCACTTTGTTTTGTTCCTCTTGCTGTACCTGTTATGTGGATGATGTTCAATGAACTTGAACCCAACTCGAATCCAAATTAACTACTCTATGTGTAGTATCTAAAATTTTCCCCACTCCACTGCCTTATCAAATGCTACTTTGTCAAAAGTAGTCACCAAAGTAATAAGATGGACAATAGTCTGATCATAATGCTCTCTCAGAATATTCATGTTATATTCCAACCATTGCATGGTGCTCATCTTTACCTTCTGTAAGGTCTCTGAACATGGAGATGAGGGTTTAATAAAAGCAGTTAATTTGTTAACTTGCTGCACCATGCCTGCTGGAAAAGAATTTTCAGAGTTGGCACGATTCACAATTTCAGAATGATGAACGGCTTACAAAATTTTAAAGTATTTCTTTGTCAAAGGTAGATCAAACGAAGGGATCGTTCTTCTTGCCACCTGGTGATACTTACTTTGGTCCTGAAGATCAGCCAGGGCTTGAAAACTATTCCTTATTGGAATGGAGATCAAGTTATTTTTGGGAAGTCAAGGAGGAGAAATAAAAAAATAAAAAAAAGTATGATCCTGAGGAAACGCTGATGATGGGCAATCATTAGTTTATATTACCCCAAGCAAAGAGTTAAGATCCTTGGACTGAAAAGGTTTTCATGTTGGAATGAGTTTTTCCTAAAACCGTATATAGTGAAGTATCAAATCCTTAAGGCCCAAACAGAAGGGCTTGGAAAAAATCAACAGTACAAAAACCTCACTGCAAATCGCTCAAAAATGTTCATGTGTGCACACAAAAGGGAAGGAATGGGAGTACTCACCAAACCAAAAAAATAAATAAAAATAACTTTTCAGGCAATAAACTGTCCTTAGAGTTGGTTAAATAACCTCTTTGCAAGATTGTTCAGCTCTTAATCCGTTTAGGCCTCAGATCCCCATTGTAGTATAAAACACACCCATTGTAGTCCATGGGATGTCCATAAAATTCATAAGAAATCCATGGTAGTCCAGTCCTGAAAATAAGTTAAATACTTGGTTTTGTAAATAGAATGATCTTAAAAAAGATAGATAGATAGATAGAAAAGACAAAATTATAGATGGACAGACAGACAGACAGACAGACAGACAGAGAGACAGACAGACAGACAGACAGACAGACAGACAGATAGATAGATAGATAGATAGATAGATAGATAGATAGATAGATAGATAGATAGATAGATAGATAGATTTACCCCACATCACATATTTTGTGAGCTTTCCCAGAGCTTTTAAACAATTAGTTTGTTTGTGTACTCTGTCTGTTGCTGTGCCCATACAATACATTACATTCCTACGTAATTACTTCCTCAAGTCCATTTATTAACATATGTTTTGTGCATGTGAAGTTAACCATATACTGTAACTCACAAAGAAGCAACTTCTTTAAAGTTAAAACATTTTGATTTATATTTATATTCTATTTTCTATTTTTTTTATTGTTAACCAGTGCTGCTGTTGAGATAGTCTTTCAATTTTTTGGGGAGATTATGCTGTATGTGTGTGATATATATATATATATATATATATATATATATATATATATATATATATATATATATATATATATAATAGTAAATTATATAGTTAGCATGAACTAACAATGTATAATACTTTTACAGCAGTTATTAATCATGGTTAATGTTAATTTCTACATATTCTAATGTATTTTTCATATGTGAATGTTAGACAATGCAATAAGAACTAACAAGAGCAAACAATAGTATTTTGATTAATTAACATTAAGAAGGACCCATTAATGCAGTAAAAACAAATCATGATTTTAATGGGATCTTAAACAAATAGAACCTTATTGCATAATGTTACCAATAAAAGAAAAGACTAATCTGGCAGAATTGTATTGCTTCAGTGTGTAAGCAATGTGAATTTTACCATGTGAAAATTTACAACTTTATCATGTGCCATCCCTAGGGGCTTGTAACATGTTTCATGGATTTCGAAGCATGTTATCTGAAACGTGTTTATTTTCAGTTCTCATACAATTAGATAAGATTCATGAAGTGATATGCTAATTTAATGTCTGAAGAATGTTTTTGACGCTTGATCTATTAAATGTGGCTTGAACCAAACAGAATTTGAATTGAATGCATCATGTTCTGGAGACCGTTAGAAGTGTCCGCTGTCCGCCGCTCTTGTGCGGTCACGCCCCTGCTGCGCGTCCGCTCATCAGTTCAAAGGCTTCCCTTCACTCCTCGCATTATGACGTCATGAAACGCGAGGCGCGCTCGGTCTCGGTCAGATGAGATGCTACTGGGAGCGCAACAGGCGAGCGCACATCGCGAACTCTCAAGAGCTACAGTGAGAACTTTGTGAAATTTGTCTTTGTTTTAATACAGCATTGGGGTTCTTCTGTAATCTCTGTGTGGTGCTATGGCTGAAGAGATGATTTTATCACAATTAAATATGGATCAGCTGAAATGGACACCAGTAGTTGGGATCTTGTGGTACCTGTTGATTCTGTGCGATTGCTACAACCTGGATGTGGACCATCCCTTAGTTTTTAATGGACCCAATGGATCATTATTCGGATACTCAGTTCTGCTCCATCAGCATGCTGAGAACACATGGTAAGAGCATTAAACATGCATGAGAAGTTTTGAAGTTCTAAGTCAAGGGTGAATGAGCACCACTTCGTGGATTTTGAACACGTGAGGGAACAGATTCATTGGTGGATCGTATTGATTGTAGACTGTATTTAATGGCATATTTATTGTTAAGGCTTTTAGCTGGAGCGCCTGTGGATGATTCCAGCTTTTATCCCAATACCACAAAACCTGGAGCCATCTACAGCTGCAATATGTGGAGCTCACAATGTGAGCAACTCCCTGTTGGTAGGTCTCCCCTCGCTTTGCTTAAGAAGTACTGCTTTTCATGGTGTTAGTTGCATGCATTGTCTGTATTCTGTATGGTACAATTATATAAGCGGCTTCATTTAAAAATGGACAATCTTTCAATTTGCGTAAAAGTTACAATTCATGCACTATGTAAGCTGTTTGACAACTTTATTTCAAAATAAAAAAATCATACATTCCTTATAAATCAATGACATTATATAATGCTTAACGGATCAGTGGCTTATGTATTCTCAAATATGAATGTACAGTAAGGTTAAAACAAATCAGGGATTTAAATCCCTTTTAGAACTGGAAGTAAAAAAGTTTGAGGATTTGAAAAAGAATAGTAATATTTAAAATTCTGCCCTATTTTTAGGCCACTATTCAAATATAAGCAAATTTGTGACATTGACTGTGTTAGCTCGTTTACAAAGGGTCAGATTTTCTTGCTTCCATTGATTCACACAAGATGCTCTTTGGATAATTCTCAAATCATGCTGGATAACATGGATCATCAGGTTTTTCAAAACTTGTGTAGTTCATGCCAGCTTGAGTGCATGCTGTCCTTAAAGCAAAAGGGGGACATAATAAATACTAGCAAATTCCGAAATGCATGTACATTTTCAACTTTAAATTGCTGATAATATAATTTGTAATGAGACATTTTCTATTCAGTTAGACAAAGAATACAACATAGAAGCAATCACTTTTGGACCCCACTGAATGTGAAAAATAAATAAATCAAGTTTAATGACATTTCTTACAGAATTTACATTAACTATGATCATTTAAGCTTTGGTATACTGGTAATGTTTGATAATGTTACCCATTAATTAACATCTTACAAATTTCCATGTGGGTTTCTCCCTCTTCTGTGTCCCTCTGTTGGTTTTAGTTTTAGAAATCAGAACAGTTGGACATTTCCATTTGACCACGTTATACCGTTGAAATTTCACACTTATGAATGAGCTCTGACTCGTGTGTGATTTCTGGACCCCTAACTGTGAATGAATTCACCATGAGGGGCCAGCCAATTTGTGGAGGGTTTCCTCCTGCCAGGAAGAGGATGCTTATACTCACTGCCCCAAACAAGGGATGTGGGACAGTCTTATTTGTAGGTCAATCTACAGGATATATATAGCATGAGAAATGTTTTTTTTCTATTTAGCCAAAGGAAAAACATAACCCTAACAAAAACCCCTAATGCTAAGTATGAGCAATAATTTGCACTTTCCTTGGACTTTTACTATTACTAATGGTCATACTTGAACAAACCCCTAAAAATTAAACTTTGGTTTGTAACTTGTCCCACACCATTTGTTCTACAGATATGAATGACACCTCAAGGTGTGCTATTACTTTTCTAGGTGATATGGCTTATAATTTTCACCTGACAGATGATCAGTGGTGGAAAGAGTTCTGATTTTTTTTTTACTTAAGTAAAAGTACTGCTACTGAAGAATAGTTCACTTGAGCACAAGTAGAAGTACTGAGAAATATTATGACTCAAGTAAGAGTAAATAAGTAGTAAAAACTATTCAAGTAATTACGTTACAAGTTACTTTATGAAAATGATATTATATCTAGTGTATACGTTTTAGGGGTGTAACGGTTCAAATTTATACAGGTTCGGTTTGTATCACGGTTTTAGGGTCACGGTTTTGGTATGGTTGGTTATTTGTTATGTTCAGAAAAAGAAAAATATTACTGCCAAATCCAAAGTAAAAATATTCTATTTGGTAACAAACACTTCAAGAACCACTACAAACCACCATGGTTTTACAACAGTAACAATAGTTTCACTGTGGTATTTGTAGTAAAATCATAGCAACTGCAAAATTAACATGGTTACTGTCATGGTTACAAAACTATAGTAAAATAATGGTTACTATATGGAATCTACAGTATTACTGTTGTAAAACAATGGTTAATTGTATCAAAACTATGATTTCTTGGCACTATGATTTTCATAGTTACTTCAGTCATGGCTACTACAATATTACTATAGTAAAACCATGGTTACTATATGGCTACTACAGTATTACTGAATAAAACCATGGTTAATTTTTGTTAGTCTTCTTTAAAAAAAAAATTGTTTCTCTAATTACTAACTCAACATTTAACTTAATACCTGCATTTATGCTACATGGGTCAACATAAAAGGCATTTCATACTCAACATATATTCAACATTCGGAAGCTGTACATCACTATATTTTAACATTTTACATACTGTTAAAATGGATGCTAGAAGGGATGTCGTAAGGCAACATGAATGTTTTAATCATATGCGGAATTCCCACATCTTAATCAACAGAGTAGGGCAACATAACTTTGGCAATGAACACTCTAAGTGGTTTAGTTATTGTTATATGTCTGTCCGAACTAGCACTGAGTTCCTTAAAGACAGAAGGGTCTGTGTGCAGTTTCGGGCTCACCTGTGGCCCTGTGTGCGCCGCGCGCTATCTATCCTCGGGTAATGTCAGCGTAAATAAATAATCAAACATCAATGTATTACCAATATACGGCACTAGCGTCAAGCAATGTCTGCAAAGCATGCCTGTTTTGTAAAGGTTTTATGACCATTGCTGTTTTTGTAAAGGTTTTATGACCATCGGTATTTTGATTGACTGCAAGATATAAGGTCCCAGACAGGAGACTTGAATGACGCAGGGGCTTCTCTGTCTTGCCGCTTGTTTTCTCAGCTTGTCATTTTCAACTTCAAACTGTGATGTCATCAACTGATTTAACATACTTACAGTTAATAGTACAGCTTCTCTCTGTAGAAAGTTGACCCACATGAAACAGGCAGAGCGTGTCTACAGAGCGATACAGGTACATTAGCAAAGGTTATAACTGCGCATGTCTATTTGCCGCTTTATTTTCTTCGCCAAACCGCGGTGCAAATGCTTACCGAACCATGGGTGGTGAACCTTACGGTTCGTTTTTTTACCGAGAACAGTTACATCCCTAATACGCTTCTATTTTTAGAACACAAAGACATTTTTGTTCTTGAAAGAAATTGATGCTTCCTTTCACCAAGGATGCATTAAATTGATCAAAATCATTGTTTGCAAATTATTATTACGGTTTGAAATAATTGTTTTAAGTGGTATTTATTCATTTTTGTCTCTACCCGTGATGGCAAACATATAGGCTACTGTGTCACCTATTCCTTACAAAAGTATTCCAAAGTGCTAATTTGGTACTCAAGAAAATTGTCATTATTAGAAAAATTGAAAATGGTTGCGCTACCATGTGGAAATCACAATACAGTGGGGTTTTTCCCCATTTGTTGAGGTATTGAGTTCTTACAAGTTGCTTTACACTTGCAGGTCAAATTTTGGTTTTAAAAAATAGGCAAAAAGTAACAAATTTCTCCTGAAATTCTATTTTCTCCTAAAGTCTATTGTTTTAGAGATGAAGGCTATTCCATGCATTACTGTTTTGAAAAATGAATCTCTAACCAGGAAAGAGAGGGAAGTGGACAGCCTAAATGCACAACAAAAAGACAAGTAAATCGCAGTCTCTAGTTTGAGAAACAGACTCCTCACAGGTCCTAAACTAGCAGCTTCTAAATGCCAAAGACCTGCATTGCTGCAAGAGGATTCTTGGAAAAACAGAAAATTTTAAGAATACAACACTTATTTAAATATAAATAGCTATTTGTAACATTCTAAATGTCTCAAAATCGTCTCTAAACTACATAATGTGCATTGTGACTGAAACACATTCCTATTTCAGGTTTATTCTCATTCACATATGTCCAAGTATTTGGGCTATTAAGTTAACATACTGTACAAAACTAATATAATGCAATATCATAGAGGAGGAAAATGTGTCCTCTATGATATTGCAGCAATTATCCAGATATGGAATGAGATTATTAAGCAAACTGTTATAAACTCCTACATGCCAACTGAATAAAATAAGATAAAAAAAACAAACAAAAAAAACATTTCACATAGTGTTTAGTGAGAGATATGATTGATTCAAACACTAAAAGTGGTTGTTCTGTGTATTATTGTATTACAGTTGTAATAATAAAGTCTTAATTAATATTATGGTTATTTATCATATAAAGATATTATTATTAAGTAAATTGTAGCATTTGGTTACATTATGTTTTGTGATTTCTCATACCTTCTTTATATAACATCCATCCCTTGCGCACTTTTGGCCTCTAGCGGGTGAGGCTTTTCAGACAGATAAACAGCAGCACAGGGCAGGGAAGTTCAGTACAGTACCGTGAGCGAGAGTGTTACCCACTAGGACAGTTTATTTTGAACAAGAGGGCCGAAGTACAACACCAAACTGTTGCAGATTGATAGAAGCGGAGAGCCCGTCTGTGTGATGGTGCGAGGAACCGGACACCGGGAAAAAAAATTATATTCAGGGAAAAGTAAAAAAAAAGATTGCAATGTATGTAATTGTAACTATATCAGATATTATTAATAAAACAGGGAACTCGTTGTGTGGGCATTTTTTGCCCCATATTTTGAATTTCGGGGATATTTTTGTCAATTTCAGTGGCATTTTTGCCCCAAGTCCCTGTTAATTTCTGACACTATTGGCATTGTATCTTTCTAAGGTATTTAAAAGTTTGTTTTAGACATATAGTAGCAAGTAAACAAGATATCCCCACATATATATCAAATTGCATTGTGTTAATGTTTGACACAGTTAAAACATTGCCTACCTTAAAAACAAGTGAAGTTTGAAGTATGTTCATACGGTTCCCTCATACCTGAATGAACGGCTCCTTTCCAGAATAAAATGAAATATGCATAAAATCACAGTATTACTGTTCTTGTATAGTGACAGGGCAGAAAGTCATGGAGAAGCTTGAGAAGAGAGGACACTGGCGGCAGTTTATGTAAGCTGCTGTGCTCATGATGCTGTGCCCTTCGGGCTTCCGTCGTGCCACGCACAGCGCATTTTAATTTATAAACTGATTTAGCGCTTATAACTTGCCGATTTCTTCTTCCCAAAAAAACATCTGAAATATTATGTAATTTTTTGTACTTTGTAATTGTGGTGAAAAATAACTGTAGTGAAGTTGAATCAACTCAAGTAAAAGTACTATTATTTATTTATACTTAAAAAAGTAGAAAAAATGTGAAAAATGTACTAAAGTACTGTAATGAGAGTAATTGTAATTCATTACTTTCCACCTCTGCAGATGATACATTCTTTTGAGTCAGTTCTATTTAATAAATCAGTCAATCACAAATTGGTGTGAATGATTCATTAGCAAATCAGTCTGAATCGAAGTTATTTTTAAAAATCATTATTCTAATACTCACAAATTACTGTAAAGGTCATGTAAAAGTCATTGAAATTCGTTGATCTATATAATGAATCAGTTAATCACAAATTGATCTGAATGATTAATTAACGAATCAGTCTGAATCCAAATGATTTTTTAAAATCCTAATCACAGTTATTCCAAACAACTGGAAAGGTCATGGAAAGGTCACGGAAATCCATTAATCTGACAGCGAGTTTTTCACGGGCGTTCGGCACCAAAGTCTTTCTAGCAGGTCAGTCCACTGGCCATTTTTGGAATGCTCTCAGGAAGCTATTTCCAGTCATGAAAGTGCAGCTCCTGTCTACTTGAATGGGGGAACACCAAAACCTCAAAAACAGTTGATCAAGATTCTGAACAAAGAACAACACTTGAATCATAAATTGTGCTTTTTTACCTCAAATTACACACAAAAATTCCAGGCTTGTATAGCTAATGCGCATACGCGTTCTTGAGTTGACTGACAGGCGATATCTGCATCTAAAAGGTGATTGGCTCCTTTACCTGTAAGGGACTTCCTTTCTATTGTACATCTGTTGACCGTTGGGCTTTCCAATTCCTCCCATTCATTTTAATAGAAGTGGCCCATCTCTGCTAAAAATCTCTGTTCGCCTCTCAAAGTTTCTTCAGAAAATTCTAGTTGTAAAAGCCAGCTGGTTTATCTTTGATCTTTTTAAATGTGACTTAAGAATTATGCTTTGTTTAATATGGTTTGGAAAAACATAAAATTGTTGTGGGGGCAACAAACTTAACTCTGCTTATTATTAAACATATGCAATATACATTATATAATACACACAGTATATGATCCACATTTGACTTTAAACTAATGATTTCAGGTGTGCGGCAGTGTGGAAGACACTGTTTGGCAGAGAACGATAACCAGTGGCTGGGTGTGAGTCTGTCGCGGCAACCCTCGAAAGGCCATGTTTTGGTATGTCTTACAGTTAATGCTGTTTTATCAGTATTGCTCACATTGTAAGATATGATCATGTAACACATGTTTAATATTTAAAGCACACTGTCAAAGCATACATTCTGTTAGCGATAAGCTCTACAAGTTGAGCTTTAGAAAATAAACGTATTACCTCCTGTTAATAACATATATATTGACTATACGTCATTAGTTCTTATACAAATAGGTGTTTACATGACTGTGTTCTGATTTAAATTCTAGGCCTGTGGACATCGGTGGAAGAATGTCTTCTACTCAAAGAAAGACAGTCAGAACAAGCTGCCACATGGTGTTTGCTTCAGATTCAGCCCAGACTTGAAACAAGCCAATCAAATTATCCCCTGCTATAAAGGTACATGTTTCAATCTTACTTTGTTTTTTAGATTTAGAACAGAACTTTCAGATGCCAAACCTAATGCAACTTTATGCAAATTCTTTTCAAAACATGTAGGATTATTTGAAGTTCCTTCCAATGTCCAGTGAGCTTTACAGTGTTATGAGAGGTTATTTGAAGGGTTTTTTGGTATCTTTAGATCATCAGAGGAAGTTCGGTGAAGGTTATGGGTCATGCCAAGCTGGAATATCAAACTTATACTCAGAGGTATTGACAACTTCCCTCCTCTATGGCATTCCGGTTGACCTGACAATGAATTCAAGTGATTTGTAATGGTTTGTTGTGTTTGTAGGACCTGATGATTATGGGAGCTCCTGGTACTTCATACTGGACTGGATCTGTTCTTGTCTATAACACCACAAGCAACATCTCAGCTGCTTATGTGGATGATGACAGTGAAGTTCTCTATGGCAGTTATTTAGGTGAGCTCTCAAATTGGCATTCTTTATTGTCTCTGTTTTGAGATGGCATGTTTTTTATGGACATTGTGTGTATGATATTTTGTTTTAAATTAAATTAGAGATTTGCATTTTTCAGCTTCAGCTTTAGAGATAGGGTGATCTAATTCTAATAAAAAAGTTTAAAGCTGAAGTGTGAAGTTTCTGCACCACTAGCGTCACCAATGAAACACTGCAAAAATAATGACTGTTTCGAACAGATTTCCCCAAACACTATCCCCATCTGCCACTGATCACCAAACATAGTCCTGCCCCAAACTCATGCCATTGGTTGAGCTAGTGATGTACTGGTTGGGATGCTCAAACAAACAGAGCAATGAAATCACCCTAAGAACAGTTAAATTGTTGTTGTCTCTACATATTAAGCTGGAATAAGAGAAAATATTTAAACATGAACAGGTATTTCACACTTGAGCTTTAACGTTAAAGTACGAGAAAAGATACAGAATGATCATAAGCTTCTTAGGACTTGTAACAGGAAGCAGATGCTTACTGTTATGAGGCATCATTTTTTTTTTCTTTTTGTTTTTTTTTCTATGTGAACAGGAAACAGACAGGTCATGATGTTTCATGACTTACAGGCATCAAAGTTATTGCAAAATATGCCCCAATCACCAGTCATAAATGTCACTTTGCTTTTTGTTTTTTGTTTTCATCTCTTAGCAACAACACACTGCTACAGTGCCTCATTTTTGGTATTGATTTTGCATGAAAAAAGTATCACATGTACATGTAATATCCTAGGTTCATTTCTGTAAGGTCCAGGGTTCCCACGGTCATAGAAAACCTGGAAAGGTCAGGGAATTTTAAAACTGTGATATCCGGGACTGGTAAAGTCATGAAAATTAATTACACCTTAAAATGTCATGGAAATTGCAAAAGTAAATATACATTTCAGTAGTTATGCTTAGCTATAAAATATTTAATCGGCTATAAGTTGCCCTTTGTGAGTGCAAACTCCATAAAATGATTTCAAAAAATTATTATCCAGTAATTATGAACAAAAAGGTAATAGAAAAGTCATGGAAATACATTGGTCAAAGGTGTGGGAACCCTGAAGGTATGAGTGGATTAATGAGTGGGAATTTGGATTTCACCACCATGTTTGTTTTTTTCTCCAATAGGTTACGCTGTTGGTGTTGGCCACTTTCTACATCCCTACAGCACTGAGATAGTGGGGGGTGCTCCCCAACATGAACAGACTGGTAAAGTAAGTGTTAACGCCATCATTGTCCTCTTCACCACACTTAAGAGTTCTGTTGGAACAGTTTAGTGTTGCATTGGTTTTTGTATTTCAATTAAACTGAATGTGCAAGGAAAACCCTGAGTGATCATTATGTATGTTACACTGGTCTTGAAAGCCAGGTGTAAAAATTAGGCTTAACCCAAAGGAATAGTTCACCATAAAATGAAAACTTTGTCATTATTTACTACCCCCATCACACTCCAAACCTGTATGCTGTTATATTTTCTGTGGAACACAAACTTTACGCTTTTCCATATTACAACAGTTCATAATGGCTACGGCTGTCAATCTACGGAAGGACAAAAAACACCATAAAACCACCATTAAAGTAATCCATATGACTCATGCTCTAGATTCCAAGTCTTCTAAAGACATAGGATAGCTCTGTCTGAGGAACAGATTGAAATATAAACCGTTATTCACTGATAATCTTCCTATTTTCCGAAGCTCACAAATCTCTTGCATAATCGTAATTCAAATAAAACAATTATGTCGAATATGTAGGATAGAGAAGGACTTTTGACAGCTGCAGTGAAAGGGAAGATTTTCTGTGGATAAACACCTAAATTTTGTGACATGAGGATGTTATAACTGATTTTTGGGTGAACTAATTATTTATTAGACAAAGGAGTTTTAGCTTTCATTTTTTATTATCAGATCATGTGATTACCCCATATCGAATTTCAGCTATTCCAAACCAGAGTTTATTATACAATTGTGTAAAGTGAGGCAGTTGTGAAAGGTAAAACGGTTAAACTGAAATCTTCTTCCATCTGTGCGGAAAGAGGAAGCTGGTTTATTTTTGCAGATGTGCTGAGTTTTGTAAATAACGGCTGGTGTCTGATGACTTTACCAAAAACTAAGCTTGGAAAAAATATGATCAAGGAGCTACCATTCATTTTTATGATGAAACTGTAAAGTAAGGCAAAATGTAACCTTAGTAACCATACAGTGGCTCCAGAAACTTTATGGACACTTATGCTTAGTTATGCTTAAAAATGTCTGATTGTCATTGCGCAAAAAATCTGCAAACAAATGATGCTAGCTCTTTTCTCTGAGCTAACTTCACTTTTCTGAGCCATTTTCATTTATTTTTAGTGTGTGTATGATGTCAGTTCCCATCAAGTTCACACAGATGTCAGATACAAAGTTTACACATAGACTCACTAGCAAAAAAAAAAAACTGTCAGCATTTAATCTGAAAATTGTAAATGCATTAATCGTGATTAAAATAAATTAACGCGTTAAACATTTAAAATTAATCGCATGCATTAATGCATTAATTTTGACAGCTGTAATTTAAATAAAATTGTATTTTAACAGTGTATTTGCTGTTTTAAATTGTATAATTTTAAACCTAGCAAATTTTAGTACTTTGCTTGTGTGTCTATGCAAAATGTCTTTAAAATAAATGTTCTGTCATCATTTAATCACTTTCATGTTGTTTCAAACCTGTATGACTTTCTATCCTCCTTAGAACCGGAAGGAGATATTAGGCAGAATGACTGCCTCAGTCAACATTCACTTTCGTTGTATGGAAAAAAGGATAAAATAAGAGTGAATGGTGACTGATGATAACATTCTAACTAACATCTCCATTTGTGTTTCACGGAAGAAAGAAAGTAGATGAGTTTAAAAAAAAAACATAAGGGTGAGTAAATAATGACAGAATTTTCTTTTTTGGATGAACTATTCCTATACAGTAAGTGTGGCTTAAGTGTCCATATACTATTTGGGGCCACTATATAATCCATGTTATAATACTGTGTGTTATTGTTGCAATTATCCATAATCTCCTGTTTTATCTAGGCCTACATATTCAGAATTGAGGGCAACACTTTGAAAATTGTAATCGAGACCAAAGGCAAGAAGGTGAGAAAATACAAGAATTTTAAGTGTTCCAAAGGGACATTCTAATAGTGTTAACACAATAGTGATATTTGTTCCTGTTTACAGTTGGGCTCCTATTATGGAGCAAGTGTTTGTGCTGTTGACCTGAACGCAGACGGACTGTCAGATCTGCTGGTCGGGGCTCCTATGTTCAGCTCAGTGAGGGAGGAGGGACGTGTATATGTCTATATTAACCAAGGAGAGGTGAGAAAGTAAACTTGTTACATTTATGTTGATACATACTTGTTATTATGTATACTCAATATGAGAGAATCTCACGAAAAATCCTACATCTGGACATTTTACTTGTAATTCCCATTATTCTCAATTGTGACTTCTTAGATTCTCAGGTAACACTTTACAATAAGGTTTCATTTGTTAACTTTACTTACCTACATTAGTTAACATGAACTAACAATAATAAACAACACTTTTACAGCGTTTACTAATCTTGGTTAATGTTCATTTCAGTGTATACTAATACTTTTTTTAAATTAAAAGTTGTATATGTTAACATTAGTTAATGCACCATGAACTAACATGAACATGAGCTGTTTTACCTTATCCTGTTGTGTGTTCTGTGTGACAAGATACATTCTGGCTTTGAACATGATCACCAAGGCCACACTGATAGAACAGCTTTCCCTTTTCCCATAATGTAAAAAAAAAAAAAAAAAAAAAAAAAAACCTGCACCAAACAACCCACCATGTAGTCCACATGTGTGAGTGCATAACCAATGACATTTACTGCATGCATTGTTTTTCCCCAGTTTGTCCCTCTTTCACACACTGTTAAAGCACACGAAAGCAAGCAGTCACAAAAGTGATAAGAAAAGTGTAATACTAATACCTGACACATGGTAATTTGCACACTGTGAGACTGTAAAGTGTAAATGGCATATTCCTATGCAACTGAGTTGAGAGACTAATTTATGACAAATTATAATGTACTGATACACTGCAAAAATTTTATTTTTGCAGTGTAGATTACAGAGAGATAAATCAGATTCAACTCATTTCGGATTTACAGAGATAAAGAGCTAACATTCCTTTGAGTTTAATGAACATGCTACATATATCTATGATATACTGCTAGTAATTAATGTCATGCTTTTCTTAGAAATATCCTAAGTGTCATCATGTCTCTTTCTTAGGCTAAATTAAGAGAGACAGTATTTGAGTTAGCTGGCAGAGACTCCTATGCAGCTCGATTTGGAGAAACCATTATAAACCTTGGTGACATTGACGATGATGGCTATCCAGGTACAATATGTCTAAAATATCAATTTTCCACCTTTATAAATCTAGTTTCTATTCATTCAATGTCATGGTTTTATAATTTGTTGTTAAGTGTGACCATAGTTGCTACGTTGCTTGACAACCTATATAAAAAAAGAATTTCATCCTCAGTTCAGTTTACACCTATAGTAAAAGCCTTTCTGCTATCAGTGAAACATAATCTCCATTTCACCTTTTCGCATGAGTGGTTTCATGGCCAGATCAGTTCAGATATGACTCAAATTGAGATGAGCTCGGTTATTCTAAATGTCACAGGGCGGAGGGTGTGGTGTAGGAATGGAACATGGCTAGAAGTAGCCACAACACAGTTACCATAAAGCACCACAAAAAAGGCACTCTCGAAAGAGTGAAATGCACCCATTCACACACACTCAAACTAAAACATTGTTGTCACAATGTGTTAATGTTACTGACTAGTGCCAAGTCATCAGCACAAATGATTTATTTTCATGCCAACATGATTACTTAGAAGTATTGGCTCTGTAGTGAGCTGCCTACACAGGGGGCTGCCTTATTAGAAACCACTGAAAGCAATGGAAATGGAACCACTGAAAGTGACCAATCTAGAATGCTTTACGCAACTCTATGCAGCATAGAGCATTCATCATGCAAAGCACATGGAAAACTCAACTTCTAAATATTGGTTTCAGTTGAGTTTGCCGTTAGCATGTTGCTAATATAAAGATGCAATAGTCAAATACACATAAAAACATATAGCACTCAAACATTGTGTAAAATAGTGCACTTTTAATTATATTGAACTATTTCTTATCAGTACTTTTCAGTATATTGAAGTATATATGAAGTATATTTATTAGTGCTGTCAGTCGATGAAAATGTTTTGTCACGATTAATCACAAGAGACAAAAGTGCCAAAATTTGATTCTAAATATACTTCTTTTCCTGTCAAAATCCATTTATTTCATTCTTAGGAAAGAAAACAAAACAATACGTAAAATATAATGCTTTATTAACATTTTCCAAACAAAGCCTTCCACAGTATAAAGATAGAAATGCACTAAAATAGCACCAATTCAAGTAACATTAAATGTTTTCCAAAGTCTAATTGGGAGTGTAGGGCTTTACTGTTTGTTTAGATCAGTGTTACTGTCAGAAATAATTAATAATTATTTCTGTAGTTATTAATCAATATTTAAATTAATTAATTGGATCTAACTCATTAAAACCTCATATGGGACTCCAGTAAATGTAGTGTGCTACGTTTAGGAGCAAGTTTGGTTATTAGCAATAATTAATAATTATCAAAGATAATCATTAATTATTAAAATCAATAGAACATTGATGAGAATCAATGTTAGTCTTTTTTTAATCCTTTAAAATCAACACTTATCAAAGATAATCGTTAATTGTTAACATCGATGAAACATTAAAATTAACACTAGCTTATTGATCATTCAAATTCAATCAAAGATAATTATCAATTATCAAAAATCAATAGAATATTAATAAGGATTAACACTGACGGGGCACCACCCTGGAATCAGGGACTAATAACCGAATATTAAAACAGTCTCAATATTAGATTGTTTTCTTAGGAAAATCGGCATCCGAAGAATATCGATTTTCGGGAAAAAAAACAATGAATGAAGGTTTGAATCCGAGCACTGACATCCCGTCAGCATGACACAGGCGTATGCAAAACAAACCAAAACACTTCTCTTTGTAATATAAACAAAAGTTTATTTATGCAATAATATCAATTAATAATTAATACAATGCAGTCAATAAACTTCCGACTCACAACTACAAACTAAACAGTGATATGATTAGATATGGAAATAAAAATAATCCTATAACACATAAGGTGTGTGTGTGACAGTGTGTGTGTGTGTGTGTGTGTGTGTGTGTGTGTGTGTCAGTGTGGTTAGTGAGAGAGAGAGAGAGAGAGAGAGAGAGAGATTATTCAGTGACAGCCCGAAAGCTGATTTCACGATAGCTGGAGATAAAGCAGCCGTGTTCATCACTCAGAGACGCGGTTTTACGAGCGGGGCTCGTAAAAGTCCTGTGTTATTTGACTCTAATGGATGAACTCAGTTTCTGTCTCACCCGCGATGGCGAAAATGCACAACAATCCAATTTGGTTGGACCACAATACAGCAAACAAATTCGTGTTAATTAACACCCTGTGTATTAATAATGAGCGGACATGGCGATCTGTAAACTGTACAAGCAAAAAACCTTGAAACACAAGAATAACACGCTATAATATTCTATCTCTGCCCAGACGTAACCTCTTACTTGAATCGCATGAGGACACAAGTAGAATGTGTTTTCCTCCGTCCTTTAACTTTGACCCGGTTCCTTGAGGCTCGTGTGATGACGGGAGGCCGTTTCCTTGCTCTGTCGGCGGGCGGTACGGCTGTTGATTCTCAGAGGGCGGTACGGCTGTTGATTCTCAGAGGGCGGTGGAGAACTCAGAAATGTCGACTTGATTGAAGATGGAAGAGAAATCTTTAATCTCTTCACTTCTGTAGGCCAACGGATGAAGATGCGAATTGCTCGGCGGTCTCCTTCGGATCCGTTAGAGTGTTCGATTGAACACAGAGTAATCTCAACTCGTCCAGCGAGATGGAGATTGTATGGCTACAGTTTCAAGTCGGACATTACTTCCTTATGCCACGAGGCTGCACCAGAAAGCAGCAAAAAGCTACGTCCGTATTCGGTGAACTAAGTCGCTGGAAGCAACTCTGGAAGCATTTCAGAATTATTTGAAGTCCTGATGATGTCATGTTTGAGGGACGTTCTGTGGTGTACCTCATCCAATAGGAGTTGAGAGCTCGATCCTTTAGAGGGCAAGGCTTCATGGATCTGTAGTCTGTTTTGGACTCCTTTTGTTTGATTTTGGTGCGATTTTTATCAGTAAAATTTACGACTTAGAAGGAGGGGGCTTGAGGAATGTTTTTATGACTGTTAGGCCTGCCTTTGTCTTCTATCTGAATACATGAGGCCCAACAGGAGGTTGACTAATTAAAATAACTATTATCCCTATAGGTTGCATATTCATTGCAATGGACATTAAATCTTTTAAACTCTCATCCTTCACAATATTAATCAGACAGCAGACTGTGGCTATCCGCTTTGTTTCAGCAATCGTGAATCATTCTTGATTCGCATCATGGCATCAGCTCCAGCGTCAAGCACTGCTTTGAACTCCATATGAAAAGCGCTTCAAACAAAAACGTCTCATTCGCCATTTTAGTGATGATTAAGACTTGGTGTGTTTCTGTGGTAATTAAAATGTGCCTTACTAAGGCTGAAAAATACTTGATTTCTGTCACAAGTTTACATCTAGGCTTTCTGTACAACAAACAGCGTTAAGAGCACCTTTCCCCATCACCTTATCACTGACACTGAATCACTGCTGTGTGTGTTTGTGGTGTGTGTGCCTATGACTTCAGGCGGACACATCGCAAAGGTTCTGCCCTTCCAACCAGTGTTTATGCTGGTTTATGCTGCATTAACGGTAAATGTGTTTATCGCGATTAAGAAAAATGTACGCGTTAAACTTTTTTAATTAATCACATGCGTTAACACGTAAATTTTGACAGCTCTAATATTTATAAACAAGATCCTTAGCTTATAAAGCCTATAAATTTACATTTATGCATTGGGCAGATGTTTTTATCCAAAGCGACTTACAGTGCCCTGATTACAAGGACAATCCCCCTGGAGCAACCTGGAGTTAAGTGCCTTGCTCAAAGACACAATGGTGCTGGCTGTGGGGATTGAACCAACAACCTTCTGCTTACCAGTTCAGTGCTTTAGTCCACTACACCACCAACACTCCACAATACATTATAGGATTACCTATGAAGGATACATGAGATGCTGCCTCTGCTGAAAAATATCTTAAACAAGCCTAAGCTGGTTTGCTGGTTTAAGTTGGTTTCTTTGCCTAACCAGCTGAAAAGTCCCCAAAACCCATTTAAAACCAGCAAACAAACCAGTCTGATCAGGTTAACACAGATAGCACATGTACGTTTCTGAGTATGTCTGTTTTAGATCTTTTCTATCTGGAAAAAATGGCATTCTAATTACAATCTGCTAAGCATCTTAAAAAAATTAGATTTAAAAACATTCTAAATCATAAACATCTCAAAGACATCTGCTGAATGTCTTATTGACATCCGAGAGTAAACGTCATATAGACGTATTGTAGATGAGCAAACAACCTAAAAAAATTAGTCTTCCAAATGTAAACAAACATGCACATCAAATAAACATCTGGGTGATGTACGTGTGCTATCAGGGAAGATACCAGCTAAGACCTGCAAACCAGCTTAGCCAAAACCCTGATAGCACACATACATTACCCAGACGTCTATTTGATGTTTGTGTTTACATCTGGAAGATGTATTTTTTAGGTTGTTTGCTCATCTGCAATAAGACTTTTCCTCTTGGAGGTCAATAAGACTTTCAGCAAATGACTTTGAGACGTTTATGATTTAGAATATTTGTAAATGCCTGAAGATGTTGTCTAGGTGGGCAGCTCACTTAACAGATATAATGTAACAATGTCTGTTTCAGATGTGGCCATCGGAGCCCCTCAGGAGGACGAATTGCATGGTGCTATATATATCTACAATGGAAGAAGAAGTGGTATAGCACAGAGTTTCTCTCAAGTACGTCCTCCAGCTGTTGTTTATGCTGATATTACAGACAGGGAAGAATGAAACGGAGGCGGGGGAGGTCAGACTTAAGTGGTCCTTCCCATCCTGTGCAAAATGCCCCATTGTTTTTTGTCTTTCTTGTTCTCTGCGTTCGTCTACACTGGAGTACTTAGAAGAAAGCGTCCAGTCTAATAGTTGTCATTTCCTGAAATCCTCTCTTTACATAGTATCAAGAAGTGATCAGGATTAAATGAATCCAAATCATGAGAGTACAGTTATAAACAAAATTTTGGGAACATTTGAGAAGAGATACTATGGAATGCACTACAAGTCTTGGCAACTGAATAAATTTAAATGTTGTGTAATTCTGTCTGTCACAACACAAAGGTATTTAAATGGCCATCTTGGTCATGATCAGAAAGTCCAAATCATTATAGTACAGTTATTAATGAAAGTTAGAGAATATGTTCATCTTATACTGTACATTTAATGCCAAAATTAATATGGACAAGATTTTTTTTTTTTAAACAGTGCTATAGATAACTAGTTTTTGTAGCTCAACTGACAGTGCCAAAGTCATGGGTACGATTCCCAAGGAACACACAAACTGATAAAGTATATCATGAATGGACTACAAGCCAATGCAATACAACGCAAGTGTAAACAGAAATGTTTCTGAAAATAAAAGAAAGTATATACAGAATACATAGACTATATATATATATATATATATATATATATATATATATATATATATATATATACATTCATACATTCATACACATACACATACATATTACTGCACATTGGCATGCAAACATGTGAAATTAATGTTCACATGTCAGAATTGTATGTATGCATTTAGACACATTTATCCAAAATAACTTGTATTCAAACTATACATTTTAGCGGCTTGTGCATTCTCTGAGGATCAAACCCATGACTTTTGACATTTGCCGTGCCATAAGATAATTTGCATGTCTCCTATTTTAAAATACAGTTCTGATGGCATTTATTTATATCTTCTGAATGGTGTCTTTGTGCTCTCTTCAACAGAGAATAACAGGCTCTGTGTTAGGCAACAGCCTCAAGATGTTTGGCCAATCAGTGTCTGGAGGAGTTGATATAGATAACAACAATTACCCAGGTAACACCTCTGTTATAACAAAATTTAGACCATATACACAATGCAAAGTTATGGAAATTACAATCACATTTAAAACTGTGAGTGAATCTCCTGAATTATCGTTCCGTGTATGTACAGATTATACTTTTCTGAAATTGTGATGGTTGATGGTGATAACCATAACAATGTAAATACAGTTGTCAATGCCTGAATTTTTCTGGTATGAATTCGGTTCTAGAATGTGGTTTTCACTCTAGTAAATATCCAATCACACACTGTGTAAACAGAACTGGATTAAGCACTCGAAAATGGATTGACAACTGTATTCAGCAGCAGTTTTCTATGTGACTTTAACATAACACCTTTTAGGAGGAAATGGCACTCTGCGTCAAATTTGCAGAACAGCACTTCTCATTTGATATCCTGTGGGTTTCATCTGCAAAATCTTTTTTGTTGTATGTGGTATGAATATTGCGCACATTATGCATATTTTGTTTGCCAAAATGTGCAGTATGCAACCAGAGTACACTGCGTGGAGTGCTGTATCCCATGAAGCAATGTGCTTGACCTACCATTTTCAATGTGACAAAAGAACTGAAAGCAATGTCGACTGCAATCAGACTGCCAAAATGTTTAGTACTTTTTTTTTTTTTTTTTTTTTTTTTTTACCCAATTTGGAATGCCCAATTCCCAGTGTGCTTTTTTAAATCCTCATGGTCGCGTAGTGATTTGCCTCAATCCGGGTGGCGGAGGACGAATCCCAGTTGCCTCCGCGTCTGAAACCGTCAGCCTGCACATCTTATCACGTGGCTTGTTGAGCACATTGCCATGGAGACATAGTGTGTGTTGCAATCCACTGCGGCATCTGTGCTCAACTCATCACACACCCCACTGAGAATGAACCACATTATAGTGACCATGAGGAGGTTACCCCATGTGACTCTACCCTCCCTAGCAACTGGGCCAATTTGGTTGCTTAGGAGACCTGGCTGGAGTCACTCAGCATGCCCTGGGATTCGAGCTAGCAAACTAGCAAACTCCAGGGGTGGTAGCCAGCATCTTTTACCACTGAGCTACCCAGGCCCCCTGTTTAGTACATTTTTAAAACAAAATTGGATCTTGTCTTTGTTTAAAAAAACATATATTTTTGAGTTTGTAACTGGACACTTCCTAAATTAATTATTTTGTGGTCATGAACTTGTTTACTAATGTTTAAAATGTTTGCCGTTGCATACTGCATACTGTTACTGTTTTTTTTTTTTAAAGTATGCAGAATGCAGTACATAATGTGCAGTATACTAGCAGTGTGCTAGTATACCATTCTGAACGCAGCCAGTTTTTTGTTTTGCCAAACAGTTGTGTTCAGTGATGAAGAACTTCTCTATAGAATTTGAAATGTAGGCTATAATATATTAAAGAATGTGCTGTATTGTGGAGTAACTATTGCAATTAAAAGTAGCGACACTACTAATTTAACTAAATTTTTCAGTAGCGTGACAGTAGTTCAGCTATTCTCACAACAGAGTAGCTTTTCCTGTAACAAGCTTCTTTTTCCAACAAGTACCTTTGTAGCGCGACCATTTAAGTAAATCGTTACGCTCAGATGTTTCAACTAAATAAACCAGTTCAAATGAACAATTCACTGATACTCTTGAGCCTCTGTGCAAAAGTCAATTTGAAGGTAAACATTTCTGAAATATTTTATAAATTTATTTTCAAAATTCAGTTTATTATAAGTTTATTTAGCATTAATGTATGTTGTATTTATGTTCAAAACGTTGCCACCCTAATTGAGATCTTCATTGTTTTGTGCCAGATGAATACTGTTCAGAATTAAATACAATCTGATTATTTATTATTATACAAATATATATATATATATTATATATATTATATAAATTAAAAGCTTAAATGTATTATTTACTTTTAAGTAACTTTAGCTACTTTAAGATATGAGTAGTTTGTATTTAGGGAAGCTATGATGTGTGACCCAAACCACACACTTTTGCACTACTAGACATAATTTTGAAGTCTAAGTAGTGCAAGTAGTATGTTAACACTGAAAATGCAACAAAAAGAAGTGTACTATAAGTACCCAGATCATGCAGTTCTTCAGCCGTCAAAACAGAGTGTGGAATGTTGGACACTTAATGCCGTACATAGCAGAAGGGGTGGAGTTACCTGGCTGTGATGCTGGTCTGACAAATCTGTTGTAAATAATGGAGAATGTAGCAATTAGCGAAACTTCAGTGAAGACAGCACCTTACAAATGTAATTTGAATGCTTTACCATCACCCCACGCTGCGTGAATATGTACATTGTTTAAGATACAAGCGTTGAACTGAGGTTGCCTACTGTGCTAAAGCTAGCCACAACACATCACATGCATCAAAAAAGTCACTCCCATCAGCTGTTAAACGGAAAATGCTTCCGTATAGTAAAAAATCATTACATGTTCCATTTGGGACAATACTACATTTTGAAAATTCATACACTACATGGCTGAGTGCATAGTGTATATTGTAAGTAGATAGTGAATAGTATGTCATTTGGGACACAGCGATGGTTCCAAAGTAGCTTCCCCAACACTGCAACATGCCGGTGAATTGGGAATGTGAGGCAGAGTAACATAGTCAGGTGTGTTTTAATGGGAATTTCATCTTTTTATCCAGATGTTGCTGTGGGAGCATTCCTATCAGATTCAGCTGTGGTGTTCAGGTAAATACAACAGTTGAAACATAGTCCACACACACTTGACATATAAAGATCTCCTATGATGTTTTGCTAAATACCAAAGGCTCTAAGCTTTGATATTGGCTATATTCACTGTTATAATCCGTTTTTATTTTTTATCAAGATTAAGTAACTCTGTTTTTTGCAGGACACGTCCAGTAGTGAAGGTGGATGCTTTCTTGTTGTTGCCTGACAGTGTGAATCGTTCTGTAGAGATGTGCACTGAGAGAGGTCTTCCCGCTGTGTGCATCAATGTTAAGGTGTGCTTTAGAGTCAGAGGGAAACAGATCCCAGGAAACATAGGTAAGAGTGATGAGCTGCGTTCAAGCCATTGTAAAATGACTATAATGCACCAAATTGCTACTTCAATGTTTGCCAACGGCAAACAGCCTACAGGAAAATTAACTATACATGTTGGAAAAGTTGTTTATTCAGATTATTAGTAATAATAAATGTAACTGTTTACTGAAATGTGATGCCATTTATCATATTTCTGTTGCCACCATTTTATAAAAACTTTTAATCCTCTGGAGTATATATATTACAGTGATTTTACAATGCACGTATTTAGTATGTATGTATTTAGGCATAACATGAAGCTGAGTCCCTAAAACCCCCTTACCATGGTAAAATCACTGTAATGCACAGCCTAGTTTGGCCTTTTGCTTTAAAACAGCACTTTTTTTTTTTTTCACCCAATTTGGAATGCCCAATTCCCAGTGCCCTTTTAAATCCTCGTGGTCGCATAGTGATTCACCTCAATCCGGGTGGCGGAGGACGAATCCCAGCTGCCTCCGCGTCTGAGACCGCAAACCCGTGCATCTTATCACGTGGCTTGTTGAGCGCGTTGCCATGGAGACATAGCACGTGTGGAGGCTTCACACCATCCACCGCGGCATCCACGCTCAACTCACCACACGCCCCACAGCGACCACGAGGAGGTTACCCCAATGTGACTCTACCCTCCCTAGCAACCAGGCCAATTTGGTTGCTTAGGAGACCTGGCTGGAGTCACTCAGCACACCCTGGGATTCAAACTAGCGAACTAGCGAACTCCAGGGGTGGTAAATACAGCTCCTTTTTAAAAATGTTAAAAAGAGTGCAGTTAGATTTGTGCAATAAAACCCTAGACTGATACAAGATTGTTTGCAATGTTCTGTAATGCTATCTAGTGATCTGGACATTTTGACCTCAAGACACATGCTCTTAGAGTTGAGTACACAATGTCCAAGGATGAAAATTTTGGGATCCAGTTCTTTGTTCGAAAAGCATGGGGTCATGTTATCAGCACGTGCTGAAGGCAGGGACTGTTTGATGTGTTCTCTTTCCAAGTCCTTTATCTCTACTCCACATCCCTTCTTTTTTTGTGGCAGTTAGAAAGCTCAGGGTATGTGATAAGGCCTGCTGACACTGATAGGCTAACACTCAAAGACTGCATTGTAAATAACAGAGCTAATCTTGATGACAAATACCATTGATTGTGTAACTGAGATGAAGCAACTGTTTACTGTACATATATGCAAACTGTGTCTTGTGCTGATTACAGACCTATGTGTTTAAAGCATATATTCTAGCACAGGGGTTCACAGGGTCTTTTTTTTTTTTTTTTTTTTGTCAGCTGAATTCCTACACCTAAATGATTTATTTGCAAGGTTCTCTGAAATTGTTCTCTGAAGTTATGTTCTAACCTTTCAATAAATATAAGTCTTGCAATATAGCTTGCAAGGCAGTGCTGTATTGATATTCCTCAAACATTCTAGGACAGGTTTGTTCATTTTTAGGGGTCCAAGCCCCGAAGGTAAGTCGGAAGGACACCAAATTTGGCAGGATGTTCCCAAATCCCAGATGCACAGTCACATCCCCATCAGACCTTAGGTGGTGCTATAATAAGCTATTTCAAATTTTCGCTTATATCTTCGCAACCGTATGGGCTAGATTTAATTTCCGTCTATAAAATGTCTCCACCATTTAGAATAATAAAAAAACAAAACTACTTTTTCAAACTCTCTAGGCCGTTTGTCCGATTCGCACGAAATTTGGTATACATCATCTACTGACCTTCCTGACAAAAAAATGTGTCAAACAAATGTGTTCAATATGTCAAATAGTTTCGAAGATATAAGCGAATTAATTAATTTTTCTGGTGTGCAATTTAATTAACTGAACAATATCTACTTAACGCAAATTCCAAACATAACAAAGCCTGGTATACATAGACAACAGGGAATCGGCAACAAGGTGGCACTATAATCAGCTAATTTGCATTATTTTTAATAACTCTGGAACCATAAGGGCTAGAATAAAAAAATTATGTTTCCTTTGAATCCTTCCGTGCCCCCAGATCAATACGTCCAGTGTATTTCGATTCCTCAAAAAAAAAAAAAAAAAAAAAGATTATACCACTTTGATTTTTTATTTCGTCCTAGGCCGCTGATATACATCCTCTACAGACCCTCCTGACAAAAAGTTATCAAAATTTTGATTCAGTAAGTCATTCGGAAGATATAAGCTAATAAGCTTATGACTAATTGGCCTGTATCTTGTGAGCGCAATATTCAAATATAGCAAAATTTTTACTGATGATAGAGGGCGCTATAACTTTGTGATCAAAGCAGTTGAAATTTGACCCCAAAACAGCTGTGCCCACTGGATCTATTCTGTCAAATTTGATTATTTTGTCTCCATATGTGCTTGGACCCTGATAATTGCTGCTTGTGGTTATATTTACAATTAATCTTGCCTTCTAGTAAACTTTTTGCAATTAACGTACAGACACCATTCAAACTTGGTATTATAGATAATTTCATCCTTCTGAGTTCTATCTGTTTTTGCCTTTTGTTAACTTTGTACTTAAAAGATTAAAGTCTGATACTCCCCTATTGACTTACATCAAGAGTTTCCAACCTTTTTTGTCAGTTGAACCTTTATGACCTTATTTGATTTACTTGAAGAGATTTCAAGTAATGCTAACCATTTAATAAATACTGTATAATAAATTACACAATATAGTCTCTTGTTATCTGGAAATAATTAAAACAACTTATTTTATCATTTTTGATTCATCATTATGCAAGAGTTCCATTTTGGCATTAAGCCTTAAGCATAAACCCTAAACTTACCTAAAACCTTAACACAATGCTTCTGCTCATGTGCAAGCACTGGTATGTCCTTTATTAAATGAAAAACTAGTTTAATTCGACCCCCTGCAATTCCATAACTAAACAAAATTGCAGGAAGATTCGAAATTGCTCTGAAGACTTTGCCAGAAATTTTTGCAGTTTAACATGTTGTCTGTGCCTTTAATTTGGCTCTGATCATACCCTTTTCTGTGCAGAGTTCAAGTACAACTTAACAGCCGATATTCACCACAAAGAGGCCTTCCCTTCTCGATTTTATTTCCTTGGAAACGGAACATCCAATGCCACGGCGGGTAGAGTGAAGGCCATGCATGAACAACTCACTTGCGCCACCCATCAGGCCTTTATGAAGGTGCGAGACTTTGTTATAAACAGTTTATTACCAATGTTGGAGATATATGATATGTACTGATTTTAAGTTTTAACTTTGCAAATTTATGATCATTCAATGCTTCTTTCCTGATTTCTTACCAGCCGCGAAACAGTATTTTGTTTATTAAAATATAGTTTGTCCTTATGGAAACTGAATTAGTTAGCTGTTTTTCGGATAGAAGACGACACGCAAGTCACAACATATGTTTTCTTTAGTTTACGTTTTTGTATGTCTTTTGAATTGCGTGCATCACGTACATCACTAACCATGTATTATGCTGGAGTTCCTTATAATGTTAACATCTGCTGGCAAGTAACAGTTTATATTTTCACAAAAAGCACAATTTTACTCAGATTTGCAGCTTGTTCATTTTGTAACCGGGGCATGCCTCACACTTTGAAAACCACTGATATAGAGTTTCGACGTACAGTACATGATGTGTTTTTCCACTGAATAGCCAGCTATGCATCTTGATATTGTCTTTGACCGCCTCACATTGTGTGTTATGGAGTTAAGCTCATATGAAAGTGCTGACTCAGATTCAGGCCTGTGGACTTCACAGCTGTGTCTGGCCACATCACTCTACTCTTCATGCTTGAGTTGATCAGCTGCCCTGAAATGCCCAGGTGCTGTATCTCTCTTTAGGTTTACTGTGTGACTTCTTACAGGAGGCTGGGATGTTAAAGTGGGTCTTACAACTAGTTTGTGGGAGTTGGTAGCAGGTTATCACTGCTGGAAAACAAGAGAAAGAGGAGAGGCAGGGCCACATTAGTGGGGAAGACGTTCTTCAGGACACTCTAAGGAGGATGCTCTAAGCTGCTCACTATGTATTCACTTAATGGACATCTTGATATGTCTGAAAGGAATAGTCCACCAAAAATTACAATTCTGTCATCATTTACTCACCCTATGTTGTTCCAAGCCCATATGACACAAAAGAGGTGTTAGGCAGAATGTTAGCCTCAGTTACTATTCATTTTCATTGTATAGGAAAACAAAAATGCAATGAAGTGAATGTTGACTGTAACAAATGGCCTTACATCTCCTTTTGTTATCCACAGAAGAAAGAAAGTCAAATGGACAAGCCCATCCGTACAATTTCTTACAATTTTGCCATCTCGTAATAATTATTATTGCTTCTCATAAGACAAGATTAGGTGATCAGTGTCTCAGTGTTTAGTGGATCATATTCCTTGCTAGTGCACGAATTCATGTACACAATATACTGATTCACAATAGGGAGCTAGGGTGTGGAATGAGACACACCCCTAGACAGTTGATAAAGTGTAGACAGATAACTCTGTGAGTATGAGTGAATGTTCCAGGTGTTTGGAGGGGCCCCTCTGGACTGTTCTCCCTCTGTCTCGTCCTGTAATCAGGGCCACCTGATCCAGCTCATGTTTTACACCATAATTAATGGAGGCTTGTGTTTTGCTGCGCTGTTATTAATGGCTGCTGATGGACACCATGACCATAAACAAGTGTGATTATCTGTCAGAGGTAATCCCAAACAAGGAGCTGGCTACATTTGTGGGGTTTTTTTAGAGTGTAATTAATGGGTAATAAGAGTAATGAATGAAACATACAGCAGAGGTGACAGAAACCTTGTGGTGTGTTTTAGGAAGGTGACAAAGGAGCTTGGAGATCTTTTCTTCTTACGCTGATGTACAGTATTTCCAATTGAAACAGAAAGTTAGGGACGTGTCATATCAAAGGCCTTATCCCTTTTTCTCTCTCACAGTGGAAGTTAAAGTCTATGAGGGGAACAAGACATAGGGATGATTACATCTGAATGGAATGCACCCATTTGTCATTTATATGTCACAGGATACCCAAAGCAGTGTAAACCTATTTTACAATAATACAGACATTGATTTTACCCATCCAAAGAGATGGTGCTGTTACACACAACCAGTTGCAGGACAACACAATGCGATAAGGTATTGAATGTCTCTACCTTAACTGTGGTACTTGCAGTGACAGCAACAAACATTTGCGGTGAACCACAAGCTCATTTGAATGTGAAAATAATAAGTGAGAAGTTTGCAGCAAGTTTGCGGCAAGTTTGTCAGAACTCTAGATTTTATGTTAAGGTACTCAATTTAAACAAAATGTGTAGTTACTATGTTTTGCCTTTGCAGGGAATAATGGTTGTCTTATTCGTCAAGCATGTAAACTCACATTCTTGTTTTAGTAGTAGTCCTTATGCTAACAACTTGTTAACAACCTGTATTTAGATGAGGAGCTCGTGTGCACTGTGTGAATTTTGAAAAGGGGATGTACAGCACTATTTACATTTCTTGCTTTGAGTTCAGATGACTAGATGTATAAAGGTGTGACCCAGCCCAGAAACACAGCACAAATATCTTTCTCACATGTAGAGGCCTGTTTGGTAAGCCACTTTGGTAAACAACTTATCATTAAACTGCATTTTCTCCCACAAGTCGGCTTCTTAAAATATCAAACCCACACTGTAAAAAAAATCCTGTTAAATTTATGGTAAAAAACTGGCAGCTGTGGTTCCTAGAAATTAACTCTAAAAATACGGTAACCATGTTTCAGGCTTTACAAGACGTAATTTTGATGCCTGTATATCTTACGGTGCATTATCGTTGTTTATATTATTAAATGATAAACTTGATATTAACCTTCTGAAACTGTAAAAATCTGCTTTTTACTTTATAATGTTTTGTTAATCACCGTAGTAATTACAGAAGGGAACATGATGACATGAAGTTCATCAATAGTGGCTCTTCCAGGAGCAATGACCAATAAACATGTAGAGACAATGCTCAATGTCACTCACACAAACATTAAACACCATCAGGGTAACACATGTGAAATTGAACAATATAAAATATAACACAGAACACCCCAAAGTTCATAACTGATATAAAAAATAAGAAGAAATATAACAATTCCCATAAAATATAATTAAATGTTATGGGCCATGCAGGGAATTCTGGGAACACCCGATTATTGTTTTTTACTGTAATTTTAACAATAATTTATCATAAAAAGTACATGTTGCTCTTTTTAAACATGATATACATTTTTACCGTTAATTATACAGGAAAATCAGAATTTTTACATCTAAAAAATTTTATTTTTACCAAAATTTTCCATAAAACTATATGTATTGTCTTTTTAAATATATTACAATTTTGTACCGTATATTTTAAGGTAACTACATGTTTACCAATTAAGGGTCTTTTACCGTTAAAATTACAGAATTTTTTTACAGTGCAGATGCATTGCAATAATTATAAATAGTAGATAATCATTATATTTTAAAAGTTTTGGTTTTTCGTGGCCACAGTGCAAGGGCAAAAAATATTAGCCAGTCGTATTAAATGGCAACTTTAAAACTAAGCAGAAGCCTTTTCCAAACAGCTGCGCCAGGAACACGCAGTTAACGTACTAGTGCCTATTTAAAAATGTCTGCCTTTCAGCAAATCAGGTAGGACTACTTGGCAAATGTCACGTCACATAATTAATATTCATGAGCAAAGCTGATATGTTTTTCCGATTGTTCCTACCCCCCTACTCGTACCCATGAGATTAGACAGTTTACAGCCAAATTCAAAGACCACATACTGAGCAAAGGACACAAGCTCACCGCATTGACTTTGAGTTTAGCATTTGCTGCAGAAATCGTGAGAGATCGTGTCTCTCTGAGGCAGTTGTTGTGGCCGGAGTCCAGCTCATTTACACTGCCCATGGAAGAGCCTTCCAAAACCCCGGTCACACGTCTCCCCTGCAGCTAAATTCAGACCCAAGAGAGTCCACAGCACACCTCCCAACCACTGAGACCCTAATTAGAGGTGGCCGTCACAGCTGACAGAGCAAACCTTACCTGCACTCATTATCTGGACAGAGCAGAGGAAAATTAAGATGGAAGAGACAAAAATGTCTAAATGAAACAAGGATCTTTGCTGAAACTCTACTACCTAGTTAGTGGTGTTTGCTAAGGCAAGCATCACTATTACTATCGATCATTCTTTAAATAAAACACCTGACCCTAAGTACACTGTACATTTTGAACCATTACATTTGAAAATGTAAATTTAATTACTCACTTAAATGTTTAAATAAATACGAAGTGTGTCAGAAGTACAACCTGCATTGCACTTTTCGACCACTTGGAATGTAATTACCAATGAAATTGATTTTGGCTTGACAAAGACTGAAAGTTTAAACTAGTTGTAAAAGTTTGATGGCTATACAGACTTTACAGCAAGTCACTTTTTCACAGATAGTCAAATTAATAATCGTAAAAAAATTTAAAAATAAATAATAATAAAAATAGATAGATAGATATGTAACCGGTCCAACTCAACCTGCTCTGAGCGGGATTTGAACCAGGGTGTCTGGCATGGGAGGCGGGCACGCTAACAAGGAGGCTAAAACATCTAGCATCAGTCATTAATGTGCCTCTTGAGGCCAGGGGGGTGAGGTTTACACACTGAACAGCTACCTACCAGCTGGTTACCGTTACACTCACCCCCCTAAACCTCACTCCCATCCGGGTACCATTGTAATCAGTCCTCCTCGACATGCTCTGAGCAGGATTTGAACTGGGGTCTCCAGCATGTGAGGAGGGCTACCTACCAACTGGCTACCCTTACAGATAGATGGAAGGATGGATGGATGGATGGATGGTAGATAAATAGAAAGAAAGAATGAAAGAGAGATAGAAAGAAAAGACATAGAACACTTAGGCTTTGTTTACACAGGCAGAAATATCTGATTTTTTGGCCAGTCTGACTCAAATCCGTTTAGGTTTTTGTAGTCTGAACAGGACAAAACCACAAAAAATCCCTAGCTGCTATAAACATTGCATATGCCACCTCTCCCTTGGTTTTTCAGTAAGACACCATCCAGAACACCTTAGCAACCACATAGCAATGCCCTGGCAAACACCATCAACACTCTAGCATTGCATTGTGGTGGAGAGCATTGCACAGGCGCTCTCATTTTCTTAAACATCTAGTTTATGTGATGTATTTCTCTTACATGCAGAGAGATGTTCGTGATATCTTCACACCCATCCATTTTGAGGTGAAATATGAACTGGGAAAGCACAGTGTGATACAGGATGTCTCCAGGGATTTCCCTTCTCTCAAACCCATTCTACAACAGAAGGATGAGAGGGACAATATCATGAAGAACAAGGTCAGTGTTTATTTTCTGTCACTGCTTTGTTACTTTGGGGTCAATTTCCAAATCTGTGGAAGTGGATTTAAACATGGTAAAATGTGTGTGAGTATTAGCTTATTAGCTCAGTATAGGTGATAATTTGTCCTGATTGGAAATCTTTGTATCTTTCTGCAGACTATGTTTGCCAGATATTGTGCCTGGGAAAACTGCTCAACCAATCTTCAGGTTTCTGCTCATCTGGTTTTACAACAGTAGGTTGTCTGTATCCACATATGTTTTTATTCTAGTAAACATTGTAAAACATTGATACATCGTAAATGTTTTCATTATGATTGTTTAGCCCAGTGGTTCTCAACCAGGGGGCCGGGACCCACTAGAGGGCCTCAGCACATTTCCAAGGGGGCCTCAAGATGACTTCAAATTAATTTAAAATAAGAAATATTAAAATAATAAAAATAATCCAACTTAATTAAAATGCTAAAAATACTTTAAGATGTATGCCCACAATTATAAACACTCTTTCTGAAACTTCTAGAATCAAAAATGATCCGTGATTATTTATTTTAATCAGACACATCTAGTTGAAGGGGGCCTTCAAAAATGGTCTTGGACAGAGGGGGACATTGGAGTCAAAAAGGTTGAGAACCACTGATTTAGCCTACACATTTTTACCTTTTATATGTTACGATATTTACTCACCCCCATGACATTTCAACCCTGTGTTATTTTCTCTTGTGCGAAACACAAGAAATGTTGGACAGAATGTCCAAACTTTCGTTTTCTATACAAGGGAAGTGTGAATGGTGATTTATACTGACAGTCTCCCAAAAGCAACATAGAAGTATCATAAAAGTAATCCATATGACTGCATTTTGAGTATTTAAGCATAATATGTGTTTTAATGCAATTTGTCCTCAATGCCTTCAAACTTGGTGGGGCTTGTGCTCAATTCAACATGTTTGAATTGAACGCAAGCATAAATGATATTTGAGAGATTCAGTGGAGGGGAAGATTATCAGCGAATAATGGATTTAATTTAAGAAAATTATAATTCTTAAACTGGAAAATTAAGAAAAATAATAATATTCTGTGAGGTATGGATGGATGGATGGTAAATAAATAAATAAATAAATAGATAGAAAGAAAATGAAATAAAATAAAAAAATTTTGTTACAAAAAATGTCTGATAGCAAGCTTGTATGAAACCAGCTAAAAGGAGTAACATCATTTTATTTTTGTTTTATAACAGTTTAAGAATGCTTGTATTTTCTTGAAGCATATGGTGAACAACACAGACATCTGTAAATATTCAGGCAGTGCCCGTGATGCCCGTTAGTAACTGGTGGGCTTTTGAGATTAACTACTTCCCTCATGAATACAGGCATTAATCCAGCATGCTCTGTAGCCAAAGCTTCATATCAAAGCATTTTATGCATCACATTTCTTGCGCTCACCCAATTTAAAAAAAGCGTGTGTGTGTGCACATTTGCATTTTCGATCATGTTTGCTGCCATATACAAACTAATTTATGGACCCCCTCTTACCCACTGGTGATAATGCATGATCTGATTATTCATAAGGCAGGAGTGTGTGTGTGTGTGTGTGTGTGTGTGCAAGAAAGAGAGAGAGAGAATATCTTGTCACGCTTCCAGATACACACCTGGTACCTTTGAGAAATATCAGGCCTTTTTTCCCCCACTATTGCTGTCACTAAATTGCTTACTCTTTAAACTCTCTAAAATAAACTGAAACGTCCTGGTTACTTTCGTAACCTCCATTCCCTGATGGAGGGAACGAGACGTTGTGTCGATATAGTGACACTAGGAGTCACCCTTGGGAGCCCCAAACACCTCGCTCGCAACCACTAATTCAGGTTTTGTGCTGAGGAGCTGAGACATGGTAGTTCGGTGTTGTGGCAGGAGGGACACAATGTCTCATTCCCTCCATCAGGGAATGGAGGTTACGAAAGTAACTAGGACGTTTCCTATCTGTCACTCACTCGACGATGTGTTGATGTAGTGACACTAGGGTTCCCTATACAAAACACCACAACTAGCTGAACTGTGTTACGTGAACTGGTGGTACGAGACGGGCAGACCATTATGTGCCTCGTATCCAGCGCACCCGGCCATCACGTAATCTCCCCCAACGCTCTTACTAGCATCGTACGGTCCCCTGCACCTCGGGGACAAGTTGACTGCCCAAAAAATGGGGACCGGGAAAAATTGTTCAACTGGGGGCCATATAGCGTCCGTGTCGGGGGGGTGTCACTCCCAAGGGGAAGACACCACGGAGACCACACCCTGCCCGAGGGGGAGGAAATTGTGTGGAAATATGTCACATGGTCTAACCAAGTCTTGTTGGCAGTGTCTCATGTGGAGAAGTCCCCATGGTAGGTCCTACCCAGTGGGGTAGGAGCTCTACAAACATGGTGACCGGGGCAGAGGGGCCTCTACCCAAGGAAGACGCGAGTTCACCAACGGGGGAACCGTCTCGCGGAAGATACATCACACTGGGTTACATATGGGCAACCAGCGCATGTGGAGCACCTACCGCAATACAGGGCCAAGTTACCACACGTACTGGGCCGGCAACGAGTTTCTCCACAAACTTGTCTGCCACAGGGCTAAGGAAAAAGGACATCCAGGGTCCACGACTTCGTGAACACGACTGGGGGTAAAATGTGCATGTCTTTGCCTCCGGGAGGGGAAAGGCACTATATGCAAGTGGTACACCCAGCCAGCTGTCACTGCAACTTACCTGCTTGTACCTGACAACACACGGGACTAGACCGGCTCAACCCGGGATAGTAGAACCTCGCAAAGGTATTGGGTGTTGCCCAGCCTGCTGCTCTGCCAATGTCTGCTAAAGAGGCGCCATTAGTCAGAGCCTAGGAGGCCGCCATACTCCTAGTAGAGTGTGCTCGTAGCCCCAAGGGGGGCGGCACGTCCTGGGCGTGATATGCCAAAGCGATGGCGTCAATGACCCAGTGGGTGATCCTCTGTTTGGAGACAGCGCTCCCTTTCCGCTGTCCTCCAAAGCAGACAAAGAGCTGCTCAGAGCGTCTAAAGCTCTGCGTGCGATCCAAATAGATGTGCAAAGCACGCACCGGACACAGCAATGACAAGGCTGGGTCTGCCCCCTCCTGGGGCAGTGCTTGCAGGTTCACCAACTGATCCCAAAATGGGGTCGTGGGAACCTTGGGCACATAGCCCGGTCAAGGTCTCAGTACCTCGTGAGAGTATCCTGGACCAAACTCCAGGCACGTGTCACCAACAGAGAACGCCTGCAGGTCCCCTACCCTCTTGATGGAAATGAGTGCAGTCAGGAGGGCAGTCTTTAAGGAGAGTGCCTTTAGCTCGACTGACTCCAGGGGCTCAAATGGAGCTCCTCGTAGGCCCCGAAGGACCACAGAGAGGTCCCACGAGGGGACGAGACACGGTCTGGGAGGGTTCAGCCTCCTCGCACTTCTAAGGAGCCTGATGGAGGGGCCTGATGAAGGCCACGTACACCTTCAAGGTGGAGGGGGACAGCCGGGAAAGCACTGACCCAACTGCGCATCTCTGGGGATCTTCGCGTCGGGAAGAACACCACTTAGCGAGATGCCACTTCAAGGCATACAGGCGCCTCATAGAGGGAGCTCTAGCCTGAGTGATCGTGTCTACCACCGCTGGTGGTAGGCCAATTAGGTCTTCCACGTCCCGTCCAAGGGCCAGACGTGGAGATCCCTGAGGTCTGGTCGCGGGCACCAGATGGTGCCCCTTCCCTGAGAAAGAAGGTCCTTCCTAAGGGTAATTTGCCTGGGGGGCTGTCATGTGGAGCTTGAGGTCCGAGAACCAAGTCTGGGTGGGCCAGTAAGGTGCTACTAGGAACGACCTGCTCCTCGTCCTCCTTGACCTTGCACAGCATCTGTGCAAGTAGGCTCATTGGGGGGAACGCATACTTGCATAGCCAGCTGTGTGCCATTGCATCTGTGCCGAGGGAAGCCTCGGTCAGGACATACCAGAGCGGGCAGTGGGGGGATTCCCAGGAAGCGAACAGGTCTACCTGCGCTTGACCAAATCGACTCCAAATCAGCTGGACCACCTGGGGGTGGAGTCTCCACTCTCCCCTGAGCGTGACCTGCCGTGACAGCACATCTATGTATGCTACTGTCGCCGTGTTGTCCGTCCAGACCAACACATGCTTGTCCTGGATCAACGGCTGAAACCTCCGCAGGGTGAGCAATACTGCCAGCAACTCGAGGCAGTTGATATGCCAACACAGTCGTGGCCCTGTCCAGGAGCCGGTGACTGCGCGCCCGTTGCACACGGCGCCCCAGCCATGCTTGGAGGCATCTGTTGTAACCACGACGCGCCTGGACACCTGCACTAAGGGGATTCCTGTCCACTGAAATGCAAGGTCTGTCCAAGGGCTGAACAGGCGGCGGCAGATCGGCGTGATGGCCACGCGATGTGCACCGCAGCGCCATGCCCATCTCGGGAATCGAGTCTGAAGCCAGTGCTGAAGCGGTCTCATATGCATCAACCCGAGCGGCGTGACCACCGCTGAGGACGCCATATGCCCCAGGAGCCTCTGGAATTGTTTCAGTGGGACAGCCATTTTCCGCCTGAATACCTTCAGATCAGAGGTGTTTGGGGCTCCCATGGGCGACCCCTAGTGTCACCACATCGACACAACATCGAGTGAGTGACAGATAAGGAACTATTATTAAGTACCAATGAACACAAGGGACTTTTAAGTATTTGTTTTTCTTGATTAATTTAATAGAATAGATTTTAATTTTAATTATGTATTTTTTTTTTTTAAATGTATATGAAATAAACAAAATAAAAAGTTACATCAACATATTATGTTCAGTAACTAATATTTTGTGGTTGGAGTAGTGCTGTTACAAATTTTGGGTGGAGATTAGTTGTCTATTAATTGTAAAAAAAACATTGTCTTGAATTGAATTGTCTACTTCGTTCTTGTCAGTTACAGAGTAATCTAAATACACATACACCTTAAGAAGTCATTTATTCACCATTAATTTGGATATGAAATAAAATGAATTCCTCTAGGGCTATGTAAACACATTTTGCACAGGGTAAATGACGTGAAAAAAATATTCTAAATATTAAGCTACATAATTGTAGTTAAAAAGTGAAACTGGTTCACTTTCACAACACATTCAAAGGCATATTCTGGGTTCAATACAAGTTAAGTTCAATCGACAGCATTTGTGGGATTATGTTGATTACCAAAAAAATTTTTTTATTTTGACTCGTCCATCCTTTTCTATAGAAACAAACTAAAATTGAGGTTACAGTGAGGCACTTACAATAGAAGTGAATAGAGCCAATTTTTGGAGGTTTTAATGTGAAGCTCATAATTTTATAAAAGCACTTAAATGAATTCTTCTGTTAAAACTAATGTATTATTTGAGCCTGTAAAGTTGTTGAAATAGTAATTTTTACAGTCATTTTAGGGTTTTAGGGTTTGTGGACATTACATTGTTATGACAATTTGTTGTAAAATTTACAACAAAAATGTTTTGTAATATTTCATATACTTTACACAGAAAAGGTTAGTAAGCAATTTCATCGCACTAACATCATGTTAACACACATATCTTTTATATCTTGTGGCTATACTTTATAAACGTTGAGTATTTTAACGTTTACGGATTGGCCCCATTCACTTCCATTGTAAGTGCCTCACTGTCACTCCGATTTTTTCTTCTTTTTTTCTTTCCTTTTTTTTTTTTAAAGAAAAGGAGATATTTTTTTGTCGTAATCAATATTATACCACAAATGCTGTCGATTGAGCTGAACTTCTATTTAACCCGGAATATTCCTTTAAAGTAACCCGTCCAGATATTTAAGGTGAACGACCTCTCGAAAACCCTGAGGTTGTCTAAAGCACTCAAATAATTCACTACTGCAAAGGAAAGAGAAGTGTGTATTATAAAATGTGTACCGGTACTTCGTTGTATTCCATTTCCATTATATTTGCTCCCTATTTGGATGGCAAAATGTGATTCTGATTTAAAGTACACAGTGATCACATATTAAAATGCTACTAAATAATTATAAATAGAGCAAATAATTGCAACAAGCACTGTTTGGAGGCAACTGATATCATGGATTAAACTGAGATTTTCGAATCCTCTTGAGAGTCACATTGCACTGGACAAACTTGATTTGGCTTTCCAATAACACAATGTGATTTTTTAACAGGTCATACATGAACATGCCTTATTTTGCGCTGGGTAATGGAAAAAGCTTCATGTTAAACACCGCATTGGTCAACACTGGAGATGACGCTTATCTTCCCAAACTTCACCTGAGGTTCCCCAGCAACCTACAGTTCATCAAAGTACTAGAAGTAATGGCGACTTTTATTTCTTAATGATATTTATTTAATTGTTCTTTTAAATATTCAAAATCAAATCCGTCTTTAGCTGATATTACAGACCCGATTTTCTAGCTATTTGCACTGCTAATGCCTTTTACCAAACACTTTGATGTACTTTAATAATGTGATGTCATTTCAGGAGGATAAATATGTAAGCTGTGAATTCGCAGAGGAAAATAATGTGGCCATCGGTTTGGACTGCAACGTTGGAAATTTATATATCCCCTCTCTCTCCAAGGTAAATGTCTCACCCAATGGAAGTTGAGTGAGTTCCCTATCTGTCACTCACTCGACGTTGTGTCGCTGTAGTGACACTAGGGGTCACTCTTGGGAGCCCCAAACACCTCTGCTTTTTGAAAAAAGGCCAATGGGAATTGGCGAGTGGAATTTGCATGCCACTCCCCCGTACATATGGGTATAAAAGGAGCTGGTATGCAACCACTCATTCAGATTTTCTCTTCGGAGCCAAGCGGTTGCATTCAGTGCACTGAATTCAATTCTCTCTACCGTTCTCCTCAAACTGCTGGATTTATGGCGCATTTCGGCGGCTTCTCACCCTCTGCACCCGTGGAGTGCAGAGAACGCCCCTGGGTGCTTCGGCAGAACAAAGAAAAGAGTATATTCTAATAAAAGAGCATATTTTCAATTCTTAAAAGAGCGGCACACACTAAACGTCTTTTTAAAGATGCCTTTCTGTTTGTGTGTTATTCCTGGTTACGGTATTTATCTCTCCGCTTCTGGCGGCCACGATCGCTGTCTTACGTGTCTGGGCGCTGCTCACGCGAAGACATCATTCGTGGATGGGTCTTGTCCTCATTACGAGAACATGACCATGGCAACGTTGTGGTCGCGGCTTGCCTTCGTAAGAAAGCAAGCCATCCCAGAGGCTCCCTGCCTCGGTCCTTCTACCTACGGGTATGAGGCCACGTCGGTTAGCACTGGGGGCAATTTGGGGACTCCAATGGGTCCACCTCCGCCAGGTACCCCCCACGGACCTCCCATTCCTCAGCATGATCGCTTGCCCCGTTCGGGCTCTCGGATGAGACCGCCGGCTCGTCTCAGGGTGAGTTCGACCTCTTATTTGGGGCCCAGGAAGACGATGAGCTATCAAGCACAGCATCAGAGAGTGGGCTCGTCCACTCTGACGCGGAGGCTTCGGCTACGAGCCAGTCATATCCCGGGCGACCTCAGCACCGCAGCGGACGCGCTGTCACGACAGGTTACGCTCAGGGGAGTGTGGAGACTCCACCCCCAGGTGGTCCAGCTGATTTGGAGTCGATTTGGTCGAGCACAGGTAGACCTGTTTGCTTCCCGGGAATCCTCCCACTGCCTGTTTTGGTACGCCCTGACCGAGGCACCCCTCGGTATAGACACGCTGGCACACAGCTGGCCCCCTGGACTATGCAAATACGCATTTCCCCCAGTGAGCCTACTTGCACAGACCCTGTGCAGGGTCAGGGAGGATGAGGAGCAGATTGTCCTAGTATAATAATAATAATAATTTTATTTATATCTCACACATAATATATTTGCACATATACAGTGAAATTCTTTTTTTCACATATCCCAGCTAGGCTGGGGTCAGAGTGCAGGGTCAGCCATGATACAGCACCCCTGGAGCAGATAGGGTCAAGGGCTTTGCTCAAGGGCCCAACAGTGGCATCTTGGCAGTGCTGGGGCTTGAACCCCCGACCTTCTGATCAGTAACCCAGAGCCTTAACTGCTGAGCTACCCTACTGGACCACCCAGATGTGGTTCTCGGACCTCACGCTCCTCGCGACAGCCCCCCCTCCACGTCTGGCCCTTGGATGGGATGTGGAAGACCTAAGTGGCCTATCACTCGCAGTGGTAGACACGATCACTCAGGCTAGGGCTCCCTCTATGAGACACCTGTATGCCTTGAAGTGGTGTCTGTTCACTAAGTGGTGTTCTTCCCGATGCGAAGACCCCCAGAGTTGCACAGTCGAATCGGTGCTTTCCTTCCTGCAGGAGAGGCTTGAGGGGCAGCTGTCCCCCTCCACCTTGAAGGTGTATGTAGCCGCCATTTCGGCACATCACGAGGCAGTGGATGGTAAGTATTTGGGGAAGCACGACTTGATCATCAGGTTCCTGACAGGCGCTACGAGGATGAATCCCTCCAGACCGTGCCTCATGCCCTTGTGGGACCTCTCTGTAGTCCTTCGGGGTCTATGGGGTGCTCCCTTTGAGCCTCTGGAGTCAGCTGAGCTTAAGGCACTCTCTTTGAAGACTGCCCTCCTGACTGCGGTCACTTCTATCAAGAGAGTAGGGGACCTGAAGGCATTCTCTGTCAGCGAATTGTGCCTGGAGTTTGGTCCGGGTTACTTTCACTTTATCCTGAGACCCCGAATGGGCTATGTGCCCAAGGTTCCCACAACCCCATTTAGGGATCAGGTGGTGAACCTGCAAGCGCTGCCCCAGGAGGAGGCAGACCCAGCCTTGGCAATGCTGTGTCCAATGCGTGCTTTACGCATCTATTTGGATCGCACGCAGAGCTTTAGAAGCTCCGAGCAGCTCTTTGTCTGCTTTGGTGGACAGTGGAAAGGAAGCACTGTCCCCAAACAGAGGATCGCCCACTGGGTCATTGACGCCATCATGATGGCATATCACACCCAGGACGTGCCGCCCCCCATGGGGCTACGAGCCCACTCTACTAGGAGTGTAGCGGCCTCCTGGGCCCTGACCAGTGGCGCCTCTTTGGCAGACATCTGCAGAGCAGTGGGCTGGGCAACACCCAACACATTTGCAAGGTTCTATAATCTCCTGGTTGAGCCGGTTATGTCCCGTGTGTTGTCAGGTCTGAACAGGTAGGTTCCGGGACAGCTGGCAAAGATGTATCGCTTGCGCATAGCGCCTTTCCCCTCCCATGAGGTAAAGATGTGCGCTTTTGACTCCCAGTCGTGTTCACAAGTTGTGATCCCTGGATGACTTTCCTCCTTAGCATTGTGGAAGACGAGTTTATGGAGAAACTCACTGCCGGCCCAATACATGTGCTAATTAGGCCCTGTACTGAGGTAGGTGCTCCACATGTGGTGGTTCCCCGTAGGAGACCCCATGTGATATCTTCCACTAAATTGTTTCCCTGTCGGTAAACTGCGTCTTCCTTGGGCAGAGGACCCTCTGCCCCGGTCACCATGTTTGTAGTAACTCCTCCCTCCTCGGGTAGGACCTACCATGGAACTTCTCCACGTGACATACTTCCGACAAGACTCGGTAAGACCATGTGATGTATTTCCACTTAAAATCCCCCCCCCCTTTTCTCTGGGTGGGGTGTGGTCTCCGCAGTGTCTTCCCCTTGGAAGTGACACACCCCGATGTAGACATTTACAGCCCCCAGTCGGTTAACAAATTCCATTCTTTTTGGGGAGAAAAAAGAGGAAAAGAGACCATGGATATTATTTGTTGGGCACTCGACTTGTTCCTGAAGGACCGTTCAATGCTCATAAGAGTGTTGGGGGAAGTTACGTGATGGCCTGGTGTGCTAGCTATGAGGCACATAGTGGTCTGCCCGTCTCGCACCGCCAGTCCACCTAACACAGTTCAGCTAGTTGTGGTGTTTTGTATAGGGACCCTTAGTGTCACTACATCAACACAACATCGAGTGAGTGACAGATAGGGAACGTCCTGGTTACTTTAGTAACCTCCGTTCCCTGATGGAGGGAACAAGACGTTGTGTCCCTCTTGCCACAACACTGAACTACCCGCTGAAATGGCTGGGACCTTGTCTCGGCTCCTCAGTACAAAACCTGAATTACATACCAGCTCCTTTTATACCCGTATGTCCGGGGGAGTGGCATGCAAATTCCACTCGCCAATTCCCATTGGCCTTTTTTTTGTTTGGGGCTCCCAAGAGTGACCCCTAGTGTCACTACATCGACAGAACGTCTCGTTCCCTTCATCAGGGAACGGAGGTTATGAAAGTAACCAGGACTTTCTAGTTTGTCACCATGTCTTGTTGAAATATTAACACCACTTGTACCTCCAGGTCAACATCACCATTTTACTGGATGTGATGCAGAACAGCAGTGCAGGAGACCTTAATATCCACATTAATGCTACAAGGTATAAAATCCAGACATCTCAGTCTTGGATTGAAGGAATTCAGTGCAACAGATTGTTTATGCAAATGGAAGATATCTGAGCCAAATACACAGCCAACTGTAAACATTTGTGGAGAACATATTACTTCTGCGTGATTCAGGTTGATCATCAGAGCGTAAAAGATAAGCAAAGACATTAAACGGCACATTCAAAGGATTTGTGTGCTTTCAATGTTACTGTTAGAAACAAGAAAACAGGACCAGCACAGGAATGAAACATAAAATGGATGTCTGGTTGTAAGACAGCACTGTATTGATATTCCTCAAAGAGTTTGTTGTAAACCCCCTAACAAAATATATTAACCTTATTACTTTAACCTGAACTGCTTAACGTTCAGACATTTGGACATCCAAACTTTGTTTTGTAGATAATTTCAGCCTTGGGTGTGCTATCTGTTTTGGTTTTTGTAAACTTTACACTTTAACGAATGTAATATAAATTTGGTAGAATCACCCATTGACATACACTGATATAGGCACTAAAGGTGGTGTTGCATTATGTGTTGATTAAAAAACAAGATGTAATGTATTCCGTCACTCTGAAAAATAATCAATGTTAATGAGCTTTGGGCAACATCGGTTCATAGCAAATATTAACTACTAATAAAATACTACAACAGACAATGACTAACAAAGCATGTAACCTACAGTTTTGAACTGCATAGCGTTTCTGGATATTACATGTAGCGTTAAACTCAAAAGCATTTAATGAGATAAATTCTATACAAATAATTTGGTCACAATATTTCCGGCTTAATTTATGTAATGGAAAATTATAATTCTTATCAAAATATTCTACAAAATGTAATTTAATGTTTCCATGAAGAAAAATTCTGTTCACTTATACTGTGTGTATAAGAACACTCATGATAATTCTCTTTAATTAAATGTGAATTAATAAAATGCAAACAAATAACTTTCTGATGCATGGACGTCCTCGTGAATGCTGAATGTTGCCGGAAAGTGTTTATCCATTGCTGCGTCCCTCCAGCAAATCAATGTTTGTTCTTCTTCTATTTTATGGCAGTTGGTAAGACAAGATTAACAAGCATTACTGCCACAAACTTAATGGTCGTGATGTTGGGAGAAATAGTTTTTAGGCATTCAGCTCAGTTCAAATTTTATGGTTATAGTGCCCTATAGTGGTTTAGAGCTGCTGTGACTAATTCATGCGGCAGTAGAAAACCTATTCTGGTTGGATACCTACTGTATTGAGTGTCATAGCAACGGTAAAGTGGCTCTGATAATCAAAGCCTAAAATCTAAGTTAAAAACTTTTATACTGTTCTTTTTATACAGCTCTGATATTTCCTTCCGGAGATGCAATTTTGTTCGTTATTAGCGTTAAACAATGTCATTGTGGGAATGCATTACTGGTTGCTGTTTATCTGGCTATCGATGGAATAAAACAGAGTTGGATATTAACAAATCATTAAAGTCTGTGTTAAGTAAAGAGTTCTCATAATGAAATCATGGGGCATATTAGCTGTGTGCTACAATTATTAAAGATATTAAACATTTCCACAGATAGAAAGATCTTTCCAAGCATACTTTCCATCAAGGGTAAACAGTTACAAGTCTAATGTGTGTTTTTCAGTGAGAGCCATGAAAACAAAAATCTTCGGCATGACAACGTAGTCGTTCTTACATTGCCCTTGAAGTATGCAGTTGATCTCAATGTCCACGGGTAAGTTGCCCTGCTTATTAAACTTATGAATGATTTTGGAAGAGAAACATGACGCTCATCTTTTTATTCCCTTTGCTTTCTACACAGGTTTGTCTCTCAGACTTTATTTGTAATTGGAGACCAGGAGTCGGTGCCGGTCGACTGCTTTTCTGAGAAGTTTAATTATACGTACAAGGTATTTTAGCACTCCATCAGACAGACAACAATGTCATTAAGTGCTAATGAACCATTTAACAGGATGTGTTTCATTATAATGTCGATTAATTTACAGGTGATGAATATAGGTCCAAGTAAAGCTCTTGATGCCAAAGCTAAGATTGCCTTGCCTCTGATGTTAGTGCCATACAAATACCAATTAATCAGGATTACAGATTTACAGGTGAGAGAACGTGTATAAATATGTATGTTTGCAAATATGTTTGTATATCCTCCTAACATGATTATGTAAGAGCACCGAAATATTATATATATTATCTGTTTTGATTTTTTGTTTTAACTTTTTTTATATTGTTTGTCTTGCAGACAACTCTTGGACATTGCTTCCAGAGGAACAATACATTTCAGATTATTGATGACTGTGATGTCCCAAAAGTTTCCTTTATTCAGGAACTCGTATTCTTCTTCTCCCCAAAAAGCAAACGCACAATGGTAAAAATAATAGTAATAATAATGAATCATGGTCTGTCTATTATAAATCAGGTTTCCCATGGTTAAAACCTGGAAATTTATCTGGGAATTACAAAATTGTGATTTCCAGGCCTCGAAAAGTCATGGAAATTAACATAGTAAAAATACAATATTCTAGTTATGATATCAAAATATTTAATCAGCAAGAAATTGCTCTTTGTGAGTGCAGTCTCAATAAAATAATTTTTAAAAATCCCAAAGTCTGCAAAAGTCGTTTGGTCAAAAGGTGTGTGAACCCTGATAGATGTTATGAATAGGTATCCAAAGCATCATGCTCTGTCTTTCTACAGTTCTGTGCACCCGAAGATAAGACCTGTAAGATGGTGGAGTGTCACTTTGGTGATCTGGAGGTCGGAAAGGAAGTTACCATCACTATGGAGGTCGAGCTGAACCCCAGGGTTCTCCAGCTCAGTCCAGTGAGTATGGCGAGAGACAGAATAATGAGGCAGAGACAGTCAACAGTTTTGGGGATTTTGGTCTTCCTTCATTCAAGAGAATAAGACCTATACTTGCATGCAGTGGCGCCTCAGGCTCATTATTTCTGGTGGGGCACAAACAATCACTTAACCCAACATGTAAGGGGTTGCATTAACTGAAAATTATCCATCACATACATCCTTGAAAGCCAATTTATTGTACGTGAAGCATTACTCGCACTGTTATGGATTGGTCTTAACGGCGTATCTGCACAGATCCGATGCTGCAAACACATCTGCATCATGACACTTCCAGGAGTGCCAACACAAATATCTCGTATCGTGCACCTGTCATCGACAAGTGCACAGAGAACAAATGAATGGCCACTCTTTGCGATTAATTTAATCACGGTAGCCATCCGTTTATTTATTAAAGGTGCTTTTCCACATCATTCAAAATAATAGACGGCAGTCCACAGTCCACACAACAAAAAACATAGCATTTCTGTGCACAGAGATGTTTTAAATGAAAAATAAATACACAATACTAGGAGAAATGCATCAGTGTGCTTTTCTGGAACACTAACATAAAGGCCAATTCTATAAAATTATTGTTTAGCTTAATTAAAAAAAATAAAATAAATGCCGGCAAAATTCCCAATATTAAATTAAATAAATTACCAAACGAATAAAGCATTAAATTAAAAAAATAAATTACCAAATGAAAAAATAATATTGTTAGGCGTATATACTTGCCTTTTCTTTACATAAACTTAAATTAGCCTTGACGTTTCGCTTTCGGGTTGGAACTGGTGGCAACCTGCGATAGGCGCAACATCAGGACCAATATTACAGTCCTCTCAGAAGGGCAACTGCTCCCTTTTGATTGCAATTCCTCATCTTCTGATTGCATTTATTTGTCAAATTAAAATGACAGTAAGCTGGCTAATTTCAATGAATTGTCTCAATACTGGGGGGTTGGGGGGGGGGGGGGTGGAAGTAGGGACATCTGGGAGGCGAAAGGTACACAATTAGCGATATGCGACAGTGTTTTTTTTAAGCATGATGTCATCACGCACCATTTTTATCGATAAAAGGCCATTTGAATGGAAACAGGAAGAAGATGGCAAATTTCATAAAATTCTTTACACATTTTCACTTTGTCGATAACAAAACAGTAAAATGGTGCATAGTTTCTGATAATTATACTCGCATTTAATATAAGTGCCAACATTACGTTTGGAGCAGAATTCTTCGTTATTTTAGTGGAGTACCTGTAACTGAGCTTCAGAGATGTGTGTGCTTCTAATCTGTGACACTTCATGTTGATATCAGGCACACTGAAAAAGTTCTGTGAATTTGTGCATGTATGAATTCGCTTTAACCGGTTTAATCGCAGCAGCTGATTGACAGGTAGAACTTTCACCTTAGAACTCATTGGTTTCACTGGGCTCAAGCATAAGGAGTCAAAAAATATATCATATAGGCCTATCCACTGTAATGTACAGTATATGCCATAATAGATTCTACCTCCCTTAATGTAGCCCTAGTACTTCTAAAATGAAAACCAGTATGATGTATAAAAATAGATCATGACAGAAATTTTACAACTCAATCTGTCAGATAAAAAAGTTCCAGCGCAACCTCTGAACATGATGCCATGCATACCTAATAATTTAATCTCTGCACAAAACACCACTAAAACGTACACATCATGTCCAAAAGCTAAAGTGCCATAAAAGCAAACCAGATATAGGCAAATGGTCAAAGGCTGTGCGTATTATCTCACTAACTCACATGAATAGCATAACAAAACTACTGAAAACAAAAAACTCAATATTTTTCAGTTATTGTAATCTTATATGAACCAATGCATCAACAACATCTCAAAGCAATGGCACTGAAATCATGAGCGGTGAACTTTAATTAAACCAACCAGCAACACATTAGAATAAAATTAGCTTTTAAAACTTACCAATGAAATTCACGACACAGGTCTGCACTCAAAAGCGGTAAATCCAGAGAATGTCAGTTTGACATACACATGATCAAAGCTTTTGACTGGCTAAGGGGCAAAGGCAAATGTGCCCCTCAGGCTATCATTTAGCCTTGTTGCACATGCACAATGCCATGGTTCTCCCACTGAAAACTTTTTGGCGCTGCCCAAGTGAAATTTAGGGCAAATTTAAAGTTAATCTAGCATTCAGCTAAATAATTCTCATCCACACTGCGATATTTTCGTGGTGCGATTAAAATCTGGGTCCCAAAGCAAAACCAGTTGAAAACCACTGCTTTAGTTGCCCGTGGCACTGCCTATTGAATTATTTAACCTCCTGAGACACCCACGCTACTGCTGTGTGCATTTTCCGTTTCCCTTTTTTATTTGTAACTAGTAGCACCTAATAAACAAGCAAAAAAAAAAAATTATAATAATAAATTCTAGAGCAAATGCTTTTCCTAAAAATGTATGTCCACATATGTGGACAGTGAGACTACGTTGTGAAATTTTATGGGGGCCTAGGTAGCTCAGCGAGTATTGACACTGACTACCACCACTGGAGTCGCGAGTTTGAATCCAAGGTGTACTGAGTGACTCCAGCCAGGTCTCCTAAGCAACCAAATTGGCCTGGTTGCTAGGGAGGGTAGAGTCACATGGGGTAACCTCCTCGTGGTCGTGATTAGTGGTTCTCGCTCTCAATGGGGTGTGTCGTAAGTTGTGCGTGGATCGCAGAGAGTAGTATGAGCCTCCACATGCGGAGTCTCCGCGGTGTCATGCACAACGAGCCATGTGATAAGATGCGCTGATTGACGGTCACAGAAGCAGAGGCAACTGAGACTTATCCTCCGCCACCCGGATTGAGGTGAGTAATATCACCACCACCAGGACCTACTAAGTAGTGGGAATTGGGCATTCCAAATTAGGAGAAACAGGGGATCAAAAAATTTTATTTTTTATTTTTATTTTGCATTATAAAATTCTGAATCTATATACTGATTACCATTGCCCCATGTCTGCCAAACATGTTGAGTGGTCCAAACATCATCTGCAGCTTGAAACTGAACTTTTTGTCAGATTTTAGGATTGAATGCACTTAGCTGCATAGAAAGTTCTAGGATGCTCCCTTGCACCCTATCTAGTGAATGACTCCAGTGTGCTGTCTGTCTTCACTGGTCTCAGAACAGTTTGAAATGCACCTTATTTTCATCCTAAGTCCATATAAAAAAAAATTAAAAAATCAGCTTTGGGATGAACCCATTTATTCTTCATGTGAAAATGCATAGTAAATATATAGGAATGCATTAACTAATGTTAATGAATAGAATCGTATTGCAAAATAAAAGATAACAAAATAAAAGTTATCAAAATGAATATTAAAATTAAGCGAAATGACCCACAGATGTGTTAGAGTTAAAAGTTATTCAAAATAATGATCATGTTTTTTCTACTTTTTAGGAAATACGGTATGAGTTACCACATATGTGGACATACGTTTATCAGGGTGCTGACACGCGAAAAATGAACTGATTTTTTAATGTGGCATATCAAACGAAACTAGAGACTCTCCTCTTTACAAGCAAACTGGTTTCAATTAAAAAACTTAGAGATTTCTTACCAGAGGCACTTTCGTTGGCGTTGTGTTCATAGGAGCGCTTCAAGGAAATCGATGTCATGTTTTTGTGTCACATGACTCGGTGCGGCATAAGTTTAACCCTTTAAATGACAGTCTAGAGTCTTGTGAACAGTATTCAGTCAGTTTTTATTCATTTAAATTATGTGTTGCATGTAGCGTAGTCAAAATACATCAACACTTGTTCACGGGGTCGCACGTGGTTATCAGTGTTAAAATATTTTCTTCTATCCACGCTTAATATGCAGAGAATTATAAGTAAGTCAATCATAGGTTAATTTTTTTGAAAACTGTAAACACGGTCTCTTTAGCACTATAAAATTCCTGCTTGTTTTGAGTGACCCGCTTAGACCCGTCCCAACAATGTTACTCAACCAATGACGTGAGTTGGGGGTGGAACTATCTGACGGTTTGATCAACAGCAGAAGAGGGGCGTATGTTCATTTTAGAAATTCCATTCTGTGGCACTAGTAATAACATACTTCAGCTTTAAGCTAGTAGGCTGCTAAAATAAGTGCTTCTTAGAAAACAATTATTTATGGATTTGCAGAAATTTGTGAGGTTTTTAGAAACACATCTTAAAATGCTAATGGCCAGTGTATGTCCAATGTATGGTACTTGTTGTCTACAGTAGTTGGTCCAAAATCAGCATGGTTTCCAATTTTTTGTGGCAGAAAGACAATATGCACAAGACTTGCAATAATTTGGCTTGAAAAATACATCTAATTTACAGAGCAGATCTGATTTATGTTGTTGCCGAAAACATAAATATATCAAACATGAAAAAGACAGGGTGATTAAAAAAAAAAAAATAGGTTTTTCTAAAAATATCAAGTGCTTCAGTCCTGGAAACCCACCCCTAGCCAATGGACTGTTGTATGACTTCCTCTAATTAGAGCCCTGAATGTTGCTTACACAGCACCAGTTGCAGTGTTTCACTAATGGGGAACAAACCATTGTTTGTCAGAAGGATTGCTTGATTTGTTTACAGAGATGAACTTGGATAACTTTGATACATGTTTATTTCCTTTAGGGCAGACACACTGTAATGACAATACATAGTACAATTGACCTTATTTCACCAGTGAGGGATGCCAACACCATCTTTCTACAGGATGAAGTTTCTGCAGGAGTACGTATCTCAGAACAAACCTCTAATAGATTATCCAGTGGTAAAAAATGAGAAACACTGCATTTACACTTTTGCTTTTTATTAACATTTTTGCAATGTTGCAGGTGTTCTTAGATGCTATCTACAACCAGAAGCCTGCAGCATCTGTGGCCATTTTTCTGATTGTATCCAGTCTGATACTTGGGCTGATCATTTTAGCAGTGCTTGTCATTCTCCTCTGGAAGGTATGTGTCACATCATGTTCCCTTAAACATAAGCTTCTGAACAATGAGAACTGATGCAATAATCTTCTCATCTCAGAGAAAACAACTACAAAGAATTTGTTCATTAAAATGACTTTATAATTAATTAACACTAGACCAGAAATATCTTGCTCAGTTAAAATGGAGGTTCTAAGCAGATAGATAGAGCTATATATATATATATATATATATATATATATATATATATATATATATATATATATATATATATAAATCACAATCAGCACGTACAAAAATGATTAAAGACACCATAAAATGCCTTGACAAGTGCAGTTTTTCTTTCCTGTGTTGACTTATTTCCTACTGAAACATTCTATAGGGCGATTCTCATTCTAGAGAGTGTTTAATTGGACAAAAAATGATTGCAAGATGAGTCATCAATGTTTTTGGTCTGTTTATCTGGAAGAGAAAGAAAATCATTATTACTTTTTGGTGCACACTAACATATACTGTAGATGTCCTCAAAGCTAACAGACAAGGACATCATGGATTTCATGGGGGCTTGAAAGTACAAGGGTTGATGGTCTCGGAGTTGCAACTTGAAAGTGAAATGTACATTTGTTTGCTTACACTAATATATTCCCTTGTTTTTATTAGCTTGGATTCTTTGAACGGAAGTTGAAGAAGGATAAGTTACGACGGGACAGTTGGGACTATGTACCCAAGAATGAGAGTGTTTCCTAATATTGGATTTACCACATACAAGACCAGTCAGTACTGAATGGACAAAACAGGAAGGGCTGCTGCTCTGTTGACACCAAGAGCTGGACTCATGATAACCTACAACCATTCACCTTAATGGCCAAAAAACATTCATCACAAAACAAATTCTAAGAGGCTTTAAGAGTACAAAGACTGTCAAAAGAATCCGCATTTTCTGTCAACAGGTTGAAGCCAATGCACTTTAGCTCTGTTGGTTATAGAGTACTGAACATACTACAAGTACACACTGAAAAGCTCTTGGGCTGATGTGCCAAGGGAGAAAAGGACTTCAGAATGTACTGTCGCTACAGAACCTTATAGCTCTGTTTCAAAACCTAGTGAATGCATAGGCATACTTCTGCTGCTAAGAGGCCGTTCTTTGCAGTAAAAACAACAAAACAAACACAGCGCCACAAATAGAGCAGAATGTAGGTGTCCCGAGTTCTTTTTAACAAAGCGTCTAAAAACATTCAGCTGAAATAGAATGGGTGTCTGTAAACTGCCGTAGCAGTGCAATGCGCCGGTCTCATCCAGTGTAGACATCATCGTTGATTACGATGGAAGCAATAACCAGTGTAGACAGGGTGTACAGCTGTTCCAAAAGATAGACAGCAACATCAATCTACTGTGGAGGAGCTAATCTCAAAATGCATAATTACATGCTCAGAGGGGGGAAAAATCCATCCAAAATGGCAGTCAAAGTGAGAATTTTTTTAATTCTTACTATGTATTATTCATTTAATACCGAAAAGCAAGGCAGTAACCACATATTCAGGAGTGGGAAGGACCAAATGCAATAATTTAAGAATTAACTTTTGATAAACCCAGAGTGGTCCATTACTAATCTGAATATTGTCAATGTAACGATAAGTTACGAAAAAAAATACTTTTCGAAGATACAAAAAAATGAACAGCAAAAAAAGTTGTATCTAATTAAAAATGTACTATTCTACTCAATATTTGTGTGTCTTATGCACTTTTATGCTTTGAGTATTGCGTCATTAGCTTGCCAACATGCACAGGTCAAACATTGAAATCAAGTGTGAGTTTGGGTTTCAGTGCTTTGCGTGACTAGCAATATTTCTATGATGCTCTGAGTTGCTGCCTATATGTAGAGCATGTATGAGGTTTCATTTCAGTTAGGATGCTTCCAAATTAGAAGGCAGTAGACAGCAAGTCAGTTGACTAGGTTTTGGAACTGAGCTGAAGTGCTTCTTCACTGTTTTGACTACATTCAGTGAACATATTGGCTATTGGCCTGCTGTAAAGTAGAAATTGCACTGCTGTAGCTTTTGTTTGGTAAGGTTATGTTTGAAGAGACTCTGCAAGTTAGTATACCCTCCACAGAGGTGACAGAATTTCTGGCACTTTCCATCTCGGTTAACATTGCTGTGAATACGGGTTTTCACACTTTTGCATCACTGTGGTATTGGATCTCCATGCAAAAAAAGGAGTAAATGACACATATTTTCACTCTATTTCCACCCAAACTCTTGCTGCTGAGTTCAGTAGTTTGAAGTTTGTACGGAGACGCCAGATGGAGTGAGTGTTTGCCACGTGCTTTGGCTGGGTGCCATGGAAACGGAGCAAAGACGGCTGCTGTTCTGTGTCTGTTGTGTGCTACAGTAGAGTGAAGAGAGTGGCATGTGTCTGGCTCCAAGCCATTTTTTTTTAAGTGTGTGTGTCAGTGTGTGTATTCATTTGTATGACAGAGAACCCCCACCCTTACATACAGTACACAGCACCGTCACCTCTCACTCGTGTGCAGACCAATACGAAATCTGCACGTGCAGAACTCTGCAAAAACTCATATTACCGCAAATAATTGAATGCACGACATTCATAAAGTTCGGTACATCCTCCGCTCCTTGCGTGTCCATTAATTAAATATTTTTGCAAAATGAATTTGCATTTACGAAAACTATTACAAAAAAGACAAAAATTAGGAGTGAAAAAATATTTTTGTTAACTAAAATAAAATAAGGAGTTTATTATTATTATTTTTTTTTTCCAATCAATTTTGGATGATCTGATTTAAATTAATATCCCAAGCCCTACTTTAGAAAATCTGTTAATTTTGTCAAAAAGAACCATCTAATTAGATGAGAAGCGGCCGACTAAATTGACTAGTAAAAAACAACTAACCACAGTTTACCGACATCTTCAAAACTATAATAACTCTAATTTGATTATGCGTTCATCTATAAATAAGACTACAGTATTGTTGAATCTGTTAAGCTAATTTTACCTAGTTTAAGTTCCATATATTTTCCCACCAAAAAATGAATGCAGAAAATGTGGTGAAATAAGTGCAGATTCCGTCTGGGCCTGCTCATATTGGGAGAGTCGTAGGAATTATTTGTGTGTGAATGAGACCCGAAAGGGTTGTTAGCACAGACGGTCCTTGTGAGACTGAAAGCTATTCAAGAGTCACAAGATAATTTATTTATAAGAGATATAATCTTCAGTTTATAGATGGGAAACAACATTGGGTTGCATCGGGATGAGTTGTTTGTCATATCCCTAGTGCTTTCCCAAGACATGAAAGATGCCAGATTAAAAAAACAAGCTTCCTTGTAAACTCTCCACTTTACTGTTCAGGGAATTGTATACAAAAAGCACACAGCTTTTTTTTTTTTTTTTTTTTTTTTTTTTTTTTATCTATATTTTTATTAAGTGAATTTTTTCATTTGATTTGTTATTTGCTGTCTTAATATACATATATATATATATACAAATTACGATGATAAATGTACTTTGGTTTAATTTAAATTCTTATGCACTGGACTGCACTGTGTCGTGTTTGCTTTGATATAAAATTATCTGTGTACGTCTTAAAGCTTTGCTTTGTGCAATGTGTTCATTTAATGTCTCATAGGTAACTCCTAACATTACTTTTCTATATGGGTGTGTGTGTGTGCGCGCGTGCGTGCATACTAAGCTATAGTTTGGGGACAAATTTGTACCCAGAAGTGAGCTAAAACCTCCTTAAAAAAAAAAAAAAAAAAAAAAAAAAAACAAAACAAAAAAACATACATAAAATTAAATAATAATTATTTTTTATTATTTTAATAATGCAAAAAGTTTTCTATTAGGGTTAGTTCATAGTAATTATAGTTAGCTTTATATAAAAACAAAAGCAGTCCCCCTTAAAACAGCTGAGCTGAAAGTGTGTGTGTGTGTGTGTGTGTGTGTGTGTGTGTGTGTGTGTTTGGGCAGGTTTAAGTGGTTTACAAGGACTTTTTTTTAGGTTACAAACTGGTACTTACAAGGGTATTATGCTATATGTGGTTTATGAGGACATTTCTAGTGTCCCCATAATTCAAATCGCTTAAAAAAACATACTAAATTATGTTTTATTGAAAATGTAAAAATGCAGAACGTTCTTTTGTGAGGGTTAGGTTTAGGGTTAGGTTTAGGGTTAGGGGATTCAATCTATAGTTCGTACAGTATAAAAATCATTATGTCTATGGAGAGTCCTCATAGTGATAGCTGCACCAACATGTGTGTGTGTGTGTGTGTGTGTGTGTGTGTGTGCGTGCATTTAACTGGTGATTCATCTGCCTCCTCCATGTCTGCTCCAAAGAGCGTGAGGAGTTGTGGATGAACTCTGAAAAATAAACAGAGTTGTCAATGCATTAAAACATTACAAGAATGTATCTGATGTAACACCCTCTTTCTTTAAACCTCTTAAACACTGATTATTCTTCTGTCACTCATTCTGCACCCATATAACTTTTGTTGTGCCTTAAAACAACACACTTACTACACTGGTCATTCGAAATTCAACATTTGCAGTGGCTTAATTGCTGTCTGGCATTTGAATAGGAATGTGTCTTATTCAATCTTATAGAATAGGACCGTTATGACTAAAAATCCTGATTGAAACCGTATTCGAAGCCATTGTAAAAATGCAGATAAGCACACACCTGCGAACACACATTAATTTATAATATTAATAAAGTAAACTATTCATTAAATATCTGTCTTTTATCACATTGCAGTTACCACCTTTTTTATAAATGCAATGAGCCACTCGAGATGATTATACCATGGTTCAAATCCTGTGATCTATTTACTCACCCTCATTTTGTTCAAACCCATATGGTGTTATTTCTTCGTGGAACACATGGGAGAATTTTTGTAGAATCATCATGCAGCTCATGTTGGACAAATGTAATATTATTACTGAAAACTGTGCAGAATTACAATTATAAAAACATGTCAATTAACCTAACTAGATGCCAGTAATAAACAAACTTCATGGAATGGCAACTTCAAGGAATTCAGTTCATATGGACATTGATTGAGCTTGACGTACATGGTGACTAGGACTACTGTCTCTGTATAGAAAAGAGCTGTGTAGATCTTTAAAATTTCATCAGAAATAACAGCATATGGGTGAGTAATTCAGTAATATTGTATTTTAGGGTGAACTATTGGTTTCGGAGGTTTCACATGTCAGGCAGGAGCGCCAGATTTTTTAGATGCTGTGTCAAGTAAAAATGACATTTTAATTGGTTTTATTTCACTTTGTTACACCTGTTGTACCGGCCATTGGAAATGAATAGATTAGACTACAAAATACAGAAATATTAAGTATTCAAGAGCATTCCAACCCTTTAGATGAACACATGTGGATGTGTGTTTGCACACAGAAAGTCTTCGATATGCAACACACACACACACACACACACACACACACACACACACACAATGTGTGTTCAGAGCCCTTTGTGCATCGCCTTTCCATGCACACTCTTTGAGTAATATTTCAAGATCATATTGTGTTGTGTTTGGGCTCATTTGAATCAGGATAGTCTGCTGTAAAATTACAACGATGTCATTGTCTATGTTATATGTATGTTTCAGGAAGTAATAAGGAAAAACCTGACAAAAAGACGCTCCTGTTTATTATATTTATGTATGTCAGTGGGACTTTCATACACTAATACTCACTTCAGTTTGGCTTTTGACTGTGAGTGAAACAAATTTGCTCATTGCATTTTACTAATTGAGATCTTTTAACCCTGCTGAAAATACCAGCATTGCCTGGTCACCAGCTTATGTTGTGTTTTGGGTGCTGGTCCCCCAGCATGGAATGACCCCACCAGGCTTTTAAACTAGCTTAACCAGCTTCATCAGAAAGACCATGCTGGTCAACCAGTTTCACCAGCTAGGTTTTGCTGGTGAAAAGTCTGGCTAAGCTGGTCCACCAGATAGACCAGCACCAACCCAGCATAAACCAGCCTAGACCAGCATGGGAATTACATGCCGGTTAAGCTGGTCTTTCCAGCAAGGAACATATCTCATCTTTTTTATGTTTTTACCAACTATAATTGAATATAATTGTTGTGGTAACAAATGTGTAAATTATGAGAACAAAACAGTTCTAATTTGTCAGATAATTCAAAAGCATTATTTAAGAATTGGTAGGATCTGCTATATGCATTGTGAAATCCAGATTCTAAGGTTTAAAATTACACCTATTTTGTTTAGATCAAGGTTATTAATTTATTACATAATTTGTTTTATTTTTAATTATTTCTGCAAGGACTTAGTTTTGATAGTTATAATCCAGAATTTTTAGACTTTCCGGTCTGAAGAGAGGAATGTTTATAATATGGGGCCTGCAGGCTGCTGCTGTTTCGCACTGTACTGACTGTCTTACTATTTGAGGCTGTAGTTTAATGTAGCTCCACAAGGGAGCAGTGATAAACAGCAAAATAACTGTTCCTGAACTGCCCATATCAGTCTTGTGTTTGTGTGTGTGACCTGCTGTGAACCTGGTTAAAGAAACACCATCCCATCACCATTAATCATGTTTTATTTATATGACCATACAGGCACGTCACAAATTCCTATTCAGAGAGAAAGATGACCTGGAAAGAACTCACATTATCATAATATCTCACTGCAGACTATCATTTAACTTTTATTTCCCCCTAATTAATCTAAACTACAGTGCATTCTACTATATATTTATTAGCCCAACTATTTTGGAGTAATCCAAGCTCTGACCCGAATCCTCAAAGCAGTCACATTGTAAACCTTGACCCAGACAATGTGCAGTACTGTAACATCCAGTCCTTTCCTGTTTTGTGGGCAGATGAATTCACATTGATTGTTGGGGTGAATCTCATCCAGGTCACATTTCAATCCAATATACGTGTGATCTCATCTTCATCAAAGTCACAAGTATAGACAAATACAATGTGCTTAAGCTAACAACACACAAACAATTATAATCTTTCATGCCTTTATTGAACACATCCTATTAAACATTCACAGTGCTGTGGAAAAAGTAAGTGAACCCTTGGATTTAATTACTGGTCGATCCTCCTTTGTTGAGAAATAACGTCCTCAACAAAGCGTTTCCGGTAGCTGCGGAATAGACCTGCATAATATTCAGAAGCAATTTTGGACCATTCTTCCTTACAGAACCGCTTCAGCTCAGCCATAATCTTAGGAGGTCTGGTGTGAACGGCTCTCTTGCGGTCATTCCACAGCATCTCTGTTGGGTTAAGGTCTGGGCTCTGACTGGGCCACTTCAAAAGGTGGATTTTCTGTTTTTGAAGCCATTCTTTAGTGGATTTACTTCTAAGTTTAGGGTAATTGTCCTGCTGCATCACCAAACTTCTAGTGAGCTTCATCTGGTGCATAGCCACCCTGAAATTATCCTGTAGGATATCTTGATAATCTTGGGAATTATTTTTTCCCTCGATGAGGGCAAGCAATCTGGGCCCCAAAGCAGCAAAGCACCCCAAATCATGATGCTCACTCCATTGTACTTCAACGTTGGGATGATGTTTTCATGTTGGTATGCGGTGCCCTTTTTACGCCATACATAGTGCTGCATGTTCTTCCCAAACAATTCAACATTAGTTTCATCAGTCCACAAAATATTTTCCCAGTAGTGTTTTGGAGTGTCAAGGTGGTCTATGGCAAACTTCAGGCACTCTGCAATGTTTTTGTTGGAAAGCAGTGACTTGTTTCGTGGTGTCCTGCCATGGACACCATACCTGTTTAATTTTTTTCCGTACAGTAGACTAATGAACAGAGATCTTAACCAGTTCCAATGATTCCTTCAAGTCTTTTTTTACCTCACTGAGCATTCTGCGGTGTGTCCTTTGAGTAATCTTGGCTAGATGGCCACTTCTAGGGAGAGCAGCCACAGTACTAAATCGTCCCCATTTATAGACAGTTTGTCTAATTGTGGACAGAAGAATATCTAAGCACTTCCAGATAACTTTGTAACCCTTTCCAGCTTTATGCACAGCAACAGTTCTTGATCATAGGTCTTTTGAGATCTCTTTTTAACTAGGCATGGTCCACGTCAGCATATGCTTCTCGTGAATAGCTAAAATCAAAATGTTTGAATGCTTTTTAGTCAAATTAGCTCAAATCCACAGCTCCAATCTCATTATATTAATTGAATGCCAGGTTTGCCAACTCCTGACTTAGCTTTTGTTGATGTCATTAGCCTAGGACTTCACATACTTTTTTGTAACTTACAATGTGAATGTTTGAATGATGTATTCAATATGTACAAGAATAATACAATAATTTGTTTTATTAGTTAAAACTGATTGTTTTTGTTCATTGTTATAACTTAGATTATCAAACCAGATTTTAAGACAAATTTATGCATAAATGCAGGTAATTCCAAACTGGTTCACATACTTTTTCTTGCCACTGTATATACTGTATATAAACTACTGTGTAAACTAGACATTCTTTTTTTATTATTTTTTTTTTTTTTTTTTTTTTTGAGAAATACTAGCTCTGACCTGAATCCTCAAAGCAGTCACAATGTAAACCTTAACCCAGACAATGTGTATAAACATCCATCCATCCCTTTCCTGTTTTATGGAGTGATGAGTTCACATTAGTTATAGGGGTGAATTCTATCTATTGTTATTTCTATTGCTTTTTACAAGAAAGTTGTGTGATTCTTATATATATATATATATATATATATATATATATATATATATATATATATATATATATATATATATATATATATATATATATATATATGTTTATTTTAAAAGGAAGTATCATTTCCCTAAAGTTGAGTTTATTCCCATTATTCTCAAGCGATTCTCGTTATTATAAATACTACAATAATTATTATTTTTAATTAGCATTTAAAGATAGTTAAACAAATACTGACATAATGTATAAATATGTATTATTTTATTGTTGTTTGTTGCATTACAGTAAATAGAATGATATGTGTAATGGCCTAAAAATAAGATTCTTTTTTCTGTAGCGAAATATAATTTCTTATTTCTTTGTGGGGGTTAAATATGACTTAGGCATGTTCTAGACAGGTTTTGTGAGATTCACCCAAGATAAAGTAGACCTGACTTTCTACATTGTTTCCCCATCTGCCCATCTAAATAAGGTAAACACTGGAATACCCCCACACAAGCTCTTTTAAAACAGGTTAATAATGGCCCAGTAGTACAGCACAGATTCAGAAACATTGAAATTGACACAGCTTTGCTCTACGGCACAATGGCATCTCAGACGAGAGCTAAGAGCAGTAGGCCAGCTTTTAATCTACAACGTATATTTATAAAATGTGGGTTAACAAACAGCTCTAGGTTGGATTGCTTAAGAAAAAAGAAGAGACCGACTCAGAAATGGGCTAATCTGTCTTAGCTGGAAAAGTGTTTTGTGGGAAGCTGACAATCAGCGACTAATTTGACTTGACAGTATGCTATATCTGCTTAAGCTGGGGAGGTTGCTAACTCCATTAGCCTGGATTTCCTGCACGTCGGGCTGATGTGAGATCAGTAAGTTTGCCACTAGGCTGGGCAAACTCCACGCAGGTGACTTCACCTGATTGTTTGTGCTGCTGTATTTCTTCAAGTGCTTGATGAACTCTGACCTGGAAGTGTTGCCAACCGCTATCAGGGCCATACTGCCATTACTGAGCCTGTGGTAGACACAAAAGGTTATTCACATTTATTGTGCTTAGGTGTAACATATGGTATTATGCTTTTACTTATATGCTGTCATGTACATAGTGGCAAGTTAAACATTACGACCAGCAGGCTGTTTGTTATGAAATCAATGCAACATTATATTGTAAAATGGATAGTTCTAACTCTAAGTTCTGACTGGTTGAGCCACGTTCATGAACCATTATAAAATGCTGATAAATGTACACCTGTGACCACACATTCTATTTTAAAGGAATATTCCAGGTTCAATACAAGTTAAGCTCAATCGCTGAATAATTGTTTATTCCAGTTAATATTAAAAATAAATGTAATTATGTATTGAACGTCTGTGTCTTTATCATATTGCTGTTGCAGCCGTTTTATAAAAGCAATAAGCCACGGGAGGCCATTTGTTACGGTGGTTTTACTATGTTTAAGTGGGCTTCGTGTCTTGCCTAAGAACACCCCTTTACCATGGTAAAATAACTTTAACACACACGGCTTTGAGTTGCTTATTGCTTTGATAAGCCACCCTTTGTTCTTATCTGCTAGAAAAAATAAGGTTTGTTTATGTAATAAAACCGGTTTCTCTTTTGTTTTCCCCCTAGGTCTATAATTAGATCTGGTTCACACTTAGACTGTTCCAAACAGTATCTACACATCAGTGGACCATGTCAATGGGAGCTAGAAGGTATAAATAGGCCCACACTCTCATCTCTGTTATTTCACCACATTTAAATCCACTCTACAGTATTCTGCAGATTTTCCCCAAAATCAGTAAGTGCTTTTATAAAATTATAAGCTTCATGTTTCTGCCTTTAAACCCTCCAAAAATTGGCCCCATTTACTTTCATTGTAACTGCCTCAGTGTAACCTTAATTGTCACTTTTTTAAAGAAACGTACAGTTGAGTCTAAAGTATTTTATTGTGCTAATCAACATTATTTCATAAATGCTGTCAATTGAGTTTAACTTGTGTTGAACCTGTAATATTCCTTTAAAGCTTTTAATAGATATTAAAAGTCATTTTGGAAAAATAATTTTGATTGTTTGCCATTTTCATCCCATTTACTTTTTTGTCTTTACCTGGTTCTTTGTGCCATGGCAGGCTGTATTACTTTTTAAAGTTCTGTTCCTTTGAAACTTTTCTATGACTCAAGTGTAATGCGGTCAACAAACCTGGAACTACCTAAAAGCCATACATTTACAGAAAATAAACACCTTGGAATGTCTGTCAACCAATCCGAATCAAACAATAAACCTGGCCGGGTATAAGTGCGTAGACTCGGTCTGGGTAAAAATGATTGGAAGTGAGAATGACAATGCTATTATTAGCAGGTAGAACCAATCAACCCTGGAAAAATGTCATACCTGTTTAGGCATTTGATCTGTGGACTATGCTGGTAGGAAATGTGGATTATAAATATGGAGTTTTTTTTAAAATTATTATTATGGCCTTCTTAATTGTGGTCTCCATCACCATTAAACATAGTAGTTTGCACTTCATCTACCCATAGCAATGACAAAACTCTGTGGCCGCATTGACTCTGCCCCCACTAAACATGATGCTTATGAGAAGCTGAGCTTAACTTGTGTGGCTCTCTAAAGACAGGAAGGAGAGGGGGCTATTGAGCACTCAAAGACCCAAAGACAGATGCTCAGTTCTTAAGTTTACCCTGCCACTACCTTTAATCAGAGTAATTATGTGCTGATTAGTCCAGTTAGGTGGCTTTGACCTTAGGAGTCTGATCCAACCACTGATTCCAATCTTCAGGATTACATCGGCCTACACTACCCAGCTTCATGCATGGAAAGCCCACGACACGCACCAAAAAACAGTCAGGAGACTCCGTTGGCCTTGCATGTTCCTGACACACTAACCTGGTCTCAAGGTTTTACAGTCTATCTTTGACATCAGCTACTGAGCCCATCTTACAGTACTTGCTTTTAGGGCATATATATAGTCTGCGTAAGTTTAAGGATTGAGGGCAGTACTTAATTTGTAAATTATAAGATCCCAAAACAAGGACTGGTGATGGATGGGGCAGGTTTGGGGGGAATCGATCACTCCCATTAAGATCAACAAAGCTGTCTACACTGCAACAGCCTGACTTTATTGGTTATGGTAGAAGTTATCTAGTTTTGTTGCATTGTGATGATAGGTAGCAAAATAGCATTACTATACATGCATTAGGGTAAATAAATGTAGAAATAACATTATTAACATAACATTAATAGCATTAGTATCTTGAATATATGGTTACATTCTTGTTGACAACATTATTATTATTTATAATATATATCTTTTTTAAACATATATACAGGCATCCCTTGCCTATGAGGCCTGGTGGAGGATCCACTAAAATAGGTGCTGGATCTGGCTCGTTTAGGCAAAAAGAAAGCTCTGATTGAGGGGTAAAATTGAAGTTATTTGGAAGGAGCTGATCTGTAGTTCTGACCTGGTGTTCGGAGCCAGGCCTCTGGGGGCAATGGAGCACAAGCAGGGAATAGCCATGATGCTGACATTCAGGTAGAGACCTTCTCTGGTCTGCCAGGAGTCATCCTCACCTAACACAGAATAGAGAGAGAGATTTTTTTTTTTTTTTTTTTTACCACCATGTGTATGTACATAGATACATTTGAATGTCCTAAACTCTAAAAGCCTTTACAGATGACTTGCACCTAATGCATTAAACTCGATCGAGTGAAGCGTCTGCTTTTGCGTTGCCAATGATTACCAACAATTCACATGACATGATGTATGCAATGTTTGTCTTTGCAAAACCAGGTGCAACTTTGTACTAAAGTTTTCACATACAGTCAGGGCTGGATTGCTAATCTGGCATACCAGGCATTTCCCCGGTGGGCCGACGCACTTTGGGGCCGATCAGGGCGGACTGGCCATCGGGAGAACCGGGACTAAGCTGAAATGAGCCGCCACGTTATGCAGAATGGACCACAAAATGCCGCCGCGATAAGCCGAATGGGGCAGCGATATGCAGAAAAGGACAGCGACAGCAACAACACATATGTACATAATAAGAACATTGTTTCAAATGCTTAAGTATATAATCGTTAAAGACACCTAATATAAAGTGGGACCAAAACATTTTACCTTTAGCTGTCACCTTTAACTAGCTCACTGGGGGTTGTAAGGCTGTATTCTCAGTAAAAATTATTTGAAATAATATTTATTATGAAAGCTTTATACAAATATATTTGAATTTAACTGTTTCTATTCAGGTTTATATACAAAGATTAATTGTGCAAATAAGATAAGAAAAGAGATACACTGTCAAATTAGTACAAAATATTTTTGGAGATAATATTTTACAGATTATTTTAATAATTTATTTTGACTTTAATACAATGAGAATATAATTAATTAATTTTGCTAACATGTTATCTTTACAATATTATACTTACTATTTTCTTACACAGTAAAATGGGTCAAATGGGTCCTTATGCATGAAAATATAAAGGTGTCTTTGTATTTTAGGAAGGGGGTCCCTCGCAAGGATATCATCATATTTGTGGCTCCTTGATACTGAAAAGTTTGTACTCTAAAAGTTTAGAGTATAAAGCAACAAGAAATGTTAAAAAGAATTCCAATTTTATGAAGACATCTTGAATGCCTCTTCAAGATATTTATTTATATCTACCTAATTATATTTTAATCTTTTTCCTGCTTTTTTGGTTGGTATTGTATGCTCTCTCTATAACTTGTAATTGTCAACATGTCACTTTAATAAAAAAAAAAAAAAAAAAAAGATTCGAAACTTTGCCCAGTGGAATGTCAGATGGGTGGTTGTGCATGATGCTAGCATTAAGTGGCACATTGAAGCCCTGACACAAATCTTTTAAAAACGCCTTATAGTTATAAAGATCATTATAAAAATGATGTTTAATGGATATTCATGTTATAAGAATATAAGAAAGTTATACAGGTTTAGAACGATATGAGGGTTACAGAATTTTCATTTTGGGGTGTACTGTTCTTTAATGTGAAGGCAGATACACATATGTGGTGTAGACTAGTGGTGCAAGATTTTCAAACACTTTTTTCTAATTTAGCAGTACTCACAAATGTCTCCTCCATCTCTGTATGGTTTATCTCTGTGTAAAAGAAAGAGATGTGTTTAGTAGTGCATAACCATTATGTCCAGTTGAGTAATAATGTATTTGTATGGTCTTCTCACTGTGTGAGGCAGTCTGCCCAGCATTAGCTGGGTGACCTTCAGCATTTCAGTTTCTTTCCGATGGCCAACTATAATACAATTATAAAACAAATAGCTCTTTGGCTGAAATTGATTCAATCATGGACAGTGGTTCCATGTGTTTGAAATGAGTTTACTTAACTTAAAATTACTATGTAATCTCAACACAAACACATTGTGTTGAAATAACCTAGATGAATTGGGTAAGCCTCAAATAAATCTCTTTTATTTCTTTATGTACTAACTAGTGAAAGTGATTGTTAGCATAAATACATGCTGGTTCGAAGCACTACAGAGTGTAGTTTAATAACTATGCTATGGTTAGCACAACATTTGCTCAGTGAAGCGCACAATCAATTTCATGTGCAACATTTACCTGTCCTCATCATTAGTTCAAGCTCCACTCTTCACCATAATGGTAAATCCCAAAACTTCAACGTAACAAAACATTAAACACTAAGAAATATCCCCCATTATATTCATTTTGCACAAAAAAAATCACACTTAATTTTAACAGTTACTCTCCATATCGAATCCCATGCGAAGCATGCTGGGAAATGGAAATCCCCTGCCCATTTTCATTAATGCTACATTAACACCACAAAAAGTATTCATGTAGTCCCAACTCAAATGGATTAAGTAAACTCCCATTTTACAAATTTAAATGGATAGAACACAATGGAATCAAGTTGTGACTAAATATTCTAGACAGTGGTTCCCAACCCTGTTCCTGGAGGCCCGCCAACACTACACATTTTGGATATCTCCCTAATCAAACACATCTGATTCAACTCATTAGCTCATTAGTGGAGACTCCAAGACCTGAATTGGGTGTGTCAGAATAGGGAGATATACAAAATGTGCAGTGTTGGGCGGCCTCCAGGAACAGGACTGGGAACCACTGTGAACATTGTGTTGCTTTAACTCATTTTAATTGAGTAAACTGAACAAGCAGGATTTTTTTTTTTTTTTTTTTTTTTTTTTTGAGTGCATGCAGTGGGTGGTTTATTTAAGATAACATTGAAATAATTAAGCTGGAATTTGGATGGAGATTAGGAGAGAGAAAAACTTTAAAAACTTCAGGTCTTTGCAGGCACCATTGGTTGGATTGGGAGGGTTACAGGAAGAGAAAACAAACATGTTCAATGGACTGTTAGATTTTATTGGATTTTTTGCTCCGATGATGCTCTTTCGTAGCTCAACCTCTCAGTTATGTTTCATTGAAGAACTGTATATGAATTTTTTCTCAGATGTTTCTCTTAAAATTCTTTAAGAGAAATAAAAATAGAAACAAATTGTTGACATATAAGAGTATAAATCTCGAAAATTAAGGTAGATAGCATAGCTCAGATAATTTGATCTTGGAATTAGATGAGAAGTGTTTGAGTTCATATTCAAATCTCTGACTTTTGATTGCAGGGTATCTTGACAAATTTGAGCAAAATTTGACACATTATGGTGATATCTCCTAAAAGTCTATAAGCAGCAGATGTAAGCAAAAGTTTCAATTTGTTCTCCATTTAGTTTCATTTGTTGTCTAAGAAACAATCGAGATATTAAAGATATCTCATTTGTGATTTTTCTCTCTTATGGGTTACTTCTAAGAAAGAGTACCCATGTGTGCTATGCCAGACTGGTCTGAGACTGTTTCGAGATTTGATAGAGCACCAGCCAGTTCCTTGAAGCCTACCAGATGAGAGCGGGCTACAGATGACAACACAGCTGAGAAAAAGAGATGGTTTACTTGAGGTTTGCCAGTGTTTTAATGAGAGCGAACACGCGGCGCTGGCTGGGTGGCATCCAGTGGTGTCTCTCTGCCAGTGCAAGCGTCCGCCCACCAAAACCAAACATGGCAGAGAAACCAAACCTCACCAGTCGACCCATAGAGCTAAAACTGCACATATCTACAGGCTGACGATGACCTAAAACAAGATAAAATAACACAGTCAGTACACAAAGATACCAGGTACACCATGACACTGCACTAAAAAGAGTACTAAGAACAAAAGTGACCACATCACAAACTATTAAATAAACCCAAGGGGCAGTCAGAACCCATTACAGTTAGTTCCAAAACCTAGTGGGCTACCTATGGTGTGCTATCAATGTAAAGGCTGTTATAAAATGTAGGCAGCAGAGTTAAGTTAATCCCTTAATGCGCTGCGATGAACTCAGTGGAAAAATGTATGGTGGTTATATAAATAAAATTCATGGTGGATACACAGTTTAAATATATTTACTATTTACATTAAGTAATAATGTATTACTTTTTGGGGCCTGGGTAACCCCTGGAGTTCACGAGTTCAAATCCCAGGGCGTGCTGAGTGACTGAGTGACAGGTCTCTTAAGCAACCAAATTGGCCCGGTTGCTGGGGAGGGTAGAGTCACATGGGGTAAACTCCTCGAGTTGGGGCGCATGGTGAGTTGTGCGTGGATGCCCGCTATTTCTCCGTGGTAACACGCTCAACAAGCCACGTGATAAGATGTGCGGGTTGACGGTCTCAGATGTGGAGGAAACTGAGATTCGTCCTCCGCCACCCAGATTGAGTCGAGTCACTATGCCACCATGAGGACTTTGAGTGCATTGGGAATTGGGCATTCCAAATAAAAAAAAAAAAAAAAGAACTGGGTTTTTTTTTTACCCAATATTTGTATGTGGTAAGTATATATATGCTAATCAGGGTTTCAAATTGTTATGTTAAAAACATGCTAATTCCAAACTGAAATCAATTGTGAGTCTCCCGTGCACTTCATGTGAGAAATGCTATTTATATGCCATACAGAGTAGGCCCATAAATCGGTTACTTGTGAGGTCCGATTTTAGTTAGAATGTTATCATAGGCCACATCCACACTAATACGTTTTCAGTTCCGTCATTTTCCAAAGTATGAGATGAGCGTTCATGGAGAGCTGTATTGAAACGTTCCATTTTCGGTGTAGGAAAAAGCCATTCTAGTGTTGATGAGTGACATAGCAAAATGAATGTTTTTTTTATTTTTTTTTATGAAAATGTATTAGGCCAAATCCACACTTATTTGTTTTAATTTGAAAACTCTATTTTCGATTTCTTAATGTCGTCTTTTTTTTTTTTTCAAAAGTATGCATTAAGCATTAATGATGAGCATTATCGAAACGCTCCATTTTCAGTGGAAGAAAATGCTGTTTTAGTGACGATGAGAGGTTTAAACATAGCAAAATTAATGCGTTTTTATTAAATGAAAATGTATTAGGCGACGTCCACACTAATCCTATTTTATTTGAAAACTCTGTTTTCAGTTTCTTAATGTAGTCTTTTCCCAAAGTATTGTATGTGTTAATGTAGAGCGGTATCAAAACACTCCGTTTTCGATGTGGGAAAAAGTCATTCTAGAGTGGATGAGAGACATAAACATACCAAAATGAATGCAGTTTTATTAAATTAAAATGTATGAGGCTAAATCCACACCAGTCCGTTTGAATACGAAAACTCTGTTTTCAGTTTCTAAATGTCGTCTTTTTCCAAAGTATGCATTAAGCATTAATGAAGAGCGGTATCGAAACGCTCCAAACACCTCAAAACCAAAATATGCGGTAATGAAGAGCGTTTTCGAAACGATAGAAAATATAGTCATATATCAAGTGTCACTTCTCTTGAGCTAATTCAATGCATATGTCAGAGTAAGTACAGAATGACTGTGGTTCTGGTGGTCCATTGGAGGTGTACAGTCCCTGCAGCCCACCACATTCCTGACCTCCTTCTGTCTCCCCATGCATAAACACTCCCTGCTCATGAATTATTCATTGGATCCTTCCAAATCCCACCAGTTGGCATTATTCACATGCGTAAATATTGCTTAATGAGAAATGAACAAGCCCTATATTGGTCCTCCTAAATAGGCATTATGTTCCCATTCTTGTGAGGTGTCTTATGCACTGTTGATGTTTCTGTTTTGCTTCACAGTGACAAAAGCCAGACATTTTATGAAGAAAAGAAAGGGGAAAACACTACTCGTTGTTTTTATTCAGTTTGCTTAACATAAGATCCCTAATGTGACTTGTTCGCGCGAGCGTGTCGGAATTTCTTCTAAGGAAAAGCTGTCTTTTGTTGAGCGGATGCCTACATTTAGCTCAGTGGTTCGTACAGACAGCCATGATGTTTTGATGGAGCAATTAATCACGGCGGTATGAGGATGTTTCTTAATGTTCCTGCTGAGATAACGAGTGTACCACAGTGCTCAGAGAAGGTGCCAGTCTCGGCGAACAAAAGAAATTCAACACTCGTCTCAAAACTTGCACCTCCTTTTAGTCAAAAGATATGAGTTACACTACCATATGGCTCAGTTCTTAAGACTTAATGATGAGACACATTTTCTCACAAGCGGAGGTCAGTTCTGGGTTAATCATGCAAGTTTGCAGCCAAGAGAGAACAGAATTGGGCTGCAGCGTTTTCGGCACACCAGTTCTCAGGGGTAGTCATCTAGAGATACAATAATCTTCAGCTTTCCAGTTTTGTATTTTTTTTTACATGCCATGAAGGTGTGACACGATTAACGAACAACTGTGTCGTTACTTTTTTCTGACCATTTTTAACATGTTGTTTCTTCAACTCCAATACTTTTAGCCCTGTGAATTTCTAGAAAGTAAAATCCTAGTTTATTTATAGTTCACAGTGTATGTACATATATCACAGGAGATTTTTGTAATTTTTTTCTGCAAGTAATGAAAATTCACACCACAGTGTCATTGCCACCACATCTTAAATTCTATATTGTGTTTAATAGAATTTAGTGGTGGAAATGAGGATGATAAAAATGACATTTTTAGCATTTTTGAAATAAAATGGTAAATATAGGATGTAGCCAGGAATTTAATTGAATAGCTAACAGTTAATGTATACAATATCCACACAATTTAGTGATAATATTTTCCCAGTTTTTGGCAAAATTATAGATTGATTGGAAATAATCACTAGATATTTTATCTCAAGCGTGCTATTGAGTGACGCTTTTTATTTTTATTTTTTATTTTTTTTCACTTTTTTAACAAGTACATTAACATTTGAAAAAAAACATTAGTAGGGGAAAAATTGTCCATTTAAAAAAAATATTGATAGAAATCATTTTCACATTTCACCTGGAATTTTGCAATGCAGTTTTACAGTCATGGAAAAGTCATGGAAAATGTGAAAAATAGCTAAATGTCTTGGAAAATAATTATTGATATTGTCACTTCCTGCGGCTGAGAAACAACATCAACGGTTGACAGTCATGAACCCTGTACCGTACATTCTTTGCTCATCTGCTGTCATCTCATCTTGTTCTGACTAAATGGTTTAAGTATTGATATAGTGCAAAATATGATTTTTTCATTCCAACATTTCTGTAGTGCTAACTATACAAACATCTGAGTTGTAAAATTTAGGCAATGTTGACCGTCTGACTGCTTCAAATGAATTCACACCCAGAGGTAGTAGCACGATGATGTGGCCTTTACACTTTGGGAAGTGAATGAATACATTTTTAATAATTTAACCATCAGAGTCCGCTTACGCTGCAGTTACCACATTTAGGGCCCTATGATTTTCACAATGTGGGAAAACACAGACGGAATCACTAAATCCAGTCATAAAAATGTCATTAGCTATAAAACACAGAATTTCAAGGAATTTGAAATACAGTATTTAGAACAATGAATGTTTGAATGCACAATTAATCAAATAAAAATCGGGATATGTCCTTGTGTAGTTATTAAATTGCAAAATGCTGCAATTTAATTCAATAAATACATAATCTGCTATTAATAATGTACTACATGCTTCAAAATGAAAATGTGAAGCCGCCGCTCATACCCTGAAAGCACCTCATCATGATCATCACGTGTGCTGTGTGTGTGTGTGTGTGTGTGTGTGTAGATGACAGAAAGCAGAGCACTCTGAAGTGCACAGCACATAAAGACTATATATTTATTTAAAGAAATCACAGCTTTTTGGGGTTTAATAATCACACTAGGCCATGTACTGAACTGCTTATCCGGAGGTGAGAAACTACTGTCAAAAACACACCGAAATGAAAAAAATAAAAGTTCAATTTAAATGGACATGTGAAATGGCGAAAATAGACAACAATATATTACTGTTGTATAGTAATGTAATTTTAACTGTAATTAAATAAAAATAATAAATGTAATAATAATGTTAAAGCAATATCTCACTTCTGTGATTTTCTGTTGTGCAGAAATTCATTTGACAAAAATATCTCCAGTTATGTTTCAGATTGTGCTTTGAGGATTTTGTATCAAAGCACTTCATTTGATAAAAAAGAATGCAATGTTATGTTGAAAAATTATTTTCATTTAAATTCATTTGATTAGACACCATTATGATAATTAAATTTAATTAAACTGTCAAATATGGAATTCTGGAAAAATAATCATCCAACAACCACAATATACATCATGACCTCTCATGTGTTTTTGCTTAAATAATACATCCGTTGGGCACATAAAATGTCCTTGAAATATCCTGGAAAATTCTGCCTTAAAAAGAGTGGGAACCCTAAAAAAAAACATTTGAAAAGTACCAAAAATAAGTTATTAAGGTCTGATAAAAAGTTTCTAAGTCTTAGTTTAATTTGACTTTCATATAACAAAAAGGAAATCTGTTAGTTCTAATAAAAATCAACCCCTGGGGCATGAAATTATCCAAAGTTGAAGAAACATCCTACTATTTTTATACTTGATTTTTCATGAAACATATACAGGTCATAGAATAAATTTGAGGTGTATAAGGTGGTAGGCCTACTGAAACAGGTGTCAGATCTAAATCTGGCTTGTTCCGGCACAAATGACGCCCTGTTTTAACCAAACAAGGAACTCTGGTAAAAGCCTGTGATGAAAAAAATAATAATTTATCAGTAATCCACACAGAACAATAAAACAATGCATCACTTAACAAATAATGTCATTAACTCGCACAACTAAATAGGCAATTCTATTGTGCTGTTCCGATTGTGTTCATCTTAACCATAATACCGCTGTAAATCAAACTTTCTGCCAGTATGTAGTATTCTTTTTCTTTTTTTTTGGAGGACGCAAGCTTAGCTTGTGCGTGTAATCCCCTGACACAAGCCAAATCCGCTTGTCTGTTAAGCTAAGCCCAGGAGAACTTGCACAGTCGACACAATGGCCCAGACATATTGGTGATAACTTCAAAAAAACCATCACAGACAGACAGACAGACAGCTCAATTGCAGTTAGAAACATGCTCTATTAAAGCCAAAGCAAACACACTGCCAGCCAAAGTAACACTTCCAACGACTGCCCTTGGCCACATCAAAGAATCCTCACGTTCATGGCGGGACTTTATGGGTGATTGACAACAGATGTATCTCCGTCTCTCCTGGGACTGTCTCTTGTTCCATGGGACCTGTTAACTGGGATCTCTGGAGCAGGAGAGTCAAAGCCCATGCTGAGGGCTTGTCTTCTCTTAGCCCCCATAACAACAGCCTGTGCACTCCAATTAAACAGCAGATTATACAGACCCACCATACGCTCTGCCATTGGGATGTATGAGAGAGATAGAGAGAGAGAGAGAGAGAGAGAGAGAGAGAGAGAGAGAGAGAGAGAGAGAGACTTCCAACGTGTGTAAATGAAACCATTGCCCCTGCACAAATAACAAATCACAAATCACATTTACATAATATCATCATGTATATTTTTGCTCTGTTAAGTCCCATGGTTCTTCAATGCCTTACTGTTAGTGGAGAGGCAGCTGTAAGGCTGTTAGGCTAGAGATGGCTACAAGCTCATGCATGAAGGAGTGTGTGTCTGAGAAAAAGAGATGAAAGGCATATCCATGATAATGTGCATGGCTGCAGTCACTGCCACCACATCAGTAGAACCTATGGAGGAATAATGAAGCGCATTTTAGAAAATGAAATCATTACTCCCTTCTGCAGAAGCTCTGAAATCTCATTCACGTTCGCGTTCAAAAATGGCATGTTTCACGGCAGGTTTGATGTCAATAAGTGTGTTTACATGCACACCAATACGTTAATAACAATTAAAAATCAGTTTCCATTTTATACAAGAAAGCGGTGTTTACGTGAGACTTGAAATCATCAGGTTTTTCTCTGCTTTTGACATTAAAACATAAACAGACATGCGCACAACACTTGTGAACATTGGATAAGCCGGTAAGAACAAGCAGTTTACATGCAATGCAAAATCAAAATCAAGGTACCGTAATGGGCAAAAATCTATGTGTGGCAATTTTTGCTTACACCATTTATGACCTTACCCCGATAAAGGAAACCCGTTTAAAGTGTTTACAGGACCACACATTGTTGGCTTTAAGATCGTGCATGTAAGCTCACTCATTGATGCCAGAATGCCCTTGGTTCTCATGTGTTGTAACCAGATTAAATATGCAGAAAAATAATATAGCACATAAATCTTATGCACCACTTTGCCAATTGCAGGAATGTGCCCCGATTTGTGTTTGACAGGCCTAAACCTAAATCAACCATGAATCTTAACCTTATTAAACCTTTAAGGCTGATCAGCCTACCAGGCACAAAGTTGGGCACCTTGCATGTACCTATGACTACTTTTGTGGTTCAGTTATGATGTTTTTTTGGTGTTTTTTTCTCTGTCCTTTTTGGATCTTGACAGCTGCGGTCAGCTGTCAACTGGAGAAGCGTTGCATAAAGTTCCTTTCACGTTCTGTAAAAAACAAATAACAGCATAGAATGGTTTGGAATGACAAAGAGGCCAGTAAATGATGACAGAATATTCATTTTTGGGTGAACTATTCCTTAAATGGATTTATACATTGCATAAGCAAGCAGCCTTTTTATTTGGATACATTCTGCTATCCATGCAGGTGATTTTGTGATAAAGCCTTTTCTCGTTAGACACATTCTGATGCTATCAGACCATCTAAATGTTGTGGCATATGGTCTCATGCTGTTTTCTATAGTGTGTATCCCTCTACAGACACTGTTTACTCACAGTGACTGATGAGATTCCATTAAGAATGGCAACAGAAACGTGAAAAAATGTTGCTTTGCTTTATTATAGTAGACTTTCTCCTCTGCATATCAATCGTTCTTGAGCACCTGCTATGGGCAACAGAATAGGAACCTGTCCATTCTATTTCTGTTCAACCAATCACGGCACACTTAGAGTAAAGAATCTATGTGTGCTAAATATGGACAATTTTCTTTATTTCACACATTATTTTCCTTTTGGAGAATAGCAATATTAGGCCATTAATTCAATTTGAAAGATCATTTTTCATTAATTTGAAATTGCTGCACATTCATTTTCTTTATGCAAAGTGTAATTTCTTTTTTATTTTATTTTTTATTTATTTGGATTTCGGGGTGGCAGCGATCATTTTGTTGTGAGATTAGCACAACAAAAAAGCATGCACACTCCGTAAATCCACCATTTTTGGAATACTAATTTCAATGTACAATGATTTGGGATGCATAAATTCTTGAATACTATCTAGGATGGACAGTGTGCAAATTGAGATGCAGAGTTGTTTTAAAAACTGCAGCAGCTTAGCCCATCTGATGGGTGAGCTAGAGTTAATCATTACAGGATGAGGACTCTGTTAAAGGGCATTAATTTAAGTTAATATCACCTTGTGCCAATTAAGGCGGTTTACCTTGCTGGCAGCTTGCAAGGGGAGAACAGGTGTGTGTATTTGTACCGATTACTAACAGAGACAAACAGCAGAGAGAGACATGTCCTTGTCGGGTGAGTAGGCATTTCCTTTCATGCAGTTATCTGGCCAGTGTGTTTGCTCAGATCAACAGGGTATGAAAGCAAATGTCTGTAAATGAGAACAGGACAGAGGTGTTGTATCAAACCATTCCACCCTTTCTGATGATGACACATGGAGGCTGCAGCCAGGACTAAAGTCACACACTCAAACTGAATTTGGCTACAAGTACATATGCCACTTCCCACCTACCAGGTCACTGGCTCTGTTGTGATGATTTCAACACAAAAAGCTCTGGGACCAGCTGCCACACACCCACTAATTTGAGAAAACTTTTAGTTATAATTGTAAGGCTATTACCACTAAGGATTTTATTAACTTAAGGTGTTTGTTGCAACTGCCGGCTGTTATATTCCCAAAATACAGGAAACAGAGTAAATATTATGGTGGCTCTGTTCCACAACCTAGTAAGTTGCCTTGCTGTAAACTGCCTACATAGGTGTTTGCCTTTTAAGATAGCATCCTAACTTGAATGGAACTTTACTAGTTCCTCTTCTACACTGGAACAGAGTTTTCCTCCATGGAAAACGGAGACTTACCAGAAAAAAAAAATCTCCATAACTGCATACTTTGGAATACGATGATTTTAAGGAACGGAAAATGAAGGTTTTAAACTTAAGTGAATTAGTGATACACAAAAATTAGTGGTCAAAATATATCTTATAGTATTGTACAATATGACCCTCTCAATTTGATATCATATGTATCATACAATACATAAATAAGTACATAAGTGTGATAAAACCAAGCAATGCAACATTGATAGCTTCGAAACAGTCTCCTCCCTGGAGAGGCAGCGTTGAGTGCTGACAGGAAAACAGAGCAATGAGTCTACATAGACGAGTTGAGAGCTTGAAGATTGATGGAAAACAGCAAGTAGATTGTAGCATTACAGCTTGTCTAATTTGCCAAACAGAGGTGTCATGTCCAGGTGCTACAGTACATCAAACATGTCGTTCAAATAATACGGAAGCAGATCAAGTAAATAACTACATTCTCTTAAAGCACACTTTCAGCACTTGGGCCCTAATAATCCTTAGAAGAACAACTGGGTCTCTGCACTTTCAGTGCTTGGGCACTTATAATAATAATAATAATCCTTAGAAGAACAATAGGGCCTCCACACTTTCAGTGCTTGGGCCCTAGTTAACAGCCAGCCTCTCCTGAGCATGTTTACATGCACGTTCTTACACCGATTATGCGTAATAAGCCGACAACGCGCGTGGTCATGTAAACACAATAAACGCCGTTCCTTTATCATGTAAGGTCATAAACGGCATAAGAATAAACCGGTCGACACGGATAGATTTTTGGCCATTACGCTGATTTTGTTTTGCATGTAAACACATTAACCAGCGTTCTCATGCCTCTTCACGGTTTGATGTCAAAGCGGAGAATAACGTGATTATTTCAAATTTCTTGCCTTGTCAGATTTTTTAAAATAAACTAATTTTTGGGAGTAATCAGCGTATTGGTGTGCATGTAAACATGCTCACTGAGTGTGATTACATGCACAGCAAGATGCTTATAACTATCAAAAACCAGCTTATTCAAAAAAATGACAACGTATGAAACCTGCGATTACATGAGATTTATTATTTTCTGCTTTTGAAGTCGAAATGTAAACAGCTATGAGCACAACACTTGCGCACATTGGATAAGCCATTAAGACTGCTAAAGTTTACATGCAAAGTGAGACCGGGGGAAGTGGGCAAAAACAATGTACGTGTGCTGATGGTTTTTGGTCAAGCTGCTTATGTACATATAACATAAAGCCAGAGGTCAGGTTCCTCTCAAGGTTTTTTTTTTCTTTGCGACGGTCACCTTTAGCTTGCTCACTGTGGGCTTTAAGACTTTAAGGCATGATTTTCTACAACGCTGCTTTGAAACGATGTGCATTGTGAAAAGTGCTATTCAAATTAAAATGACTTGAATGTAGACAAACAAATTTTTCTAAAAAAAAACATGAAAATTGTGAGTTTTTCTCAAAACAATCTGCTGATAAATGCATAGCTGTTGTTTAAGTTGCTTTATTATAGAGCTCTACTTTATGTTGCCAATGTCAGATGCTATTGTGTCACTTAAGATTTAAAATACATCTGAATAAGGTTAAGTGAAAAACAGTTGTGGGCACTGTTTTTTTCAATATTTTATATTTTATTTTTTATAATTGTATCGTGAGGCTTCTACATCGTATTCTGAAAATATGTGTATCGTTACATGCCTAATAAAAAAAATAAAAAATTATATCAAATATATAGCACACACAAATAATTCGTAAAATAATAATAATAATAATAATAATAATAATAATAATAATAATCAATTGAACTTTTTATATTTCTTACATTTAAGTATTTTTATAATCAACATTTCTTTTGCTTTGTCCTCCATCTTGGATTTTTTCACGTCGCAATGTAAAATATGGCTGCTGCCTTCGCGATACATGCAATGCTGCCTCAGAAATTGGACAGCATAATGTTGCTGCCTAACTTTTGGAACAGTCTTCATGTCGAGCACACCTATGATGCCTTAAAATGTTGCCTACGTAGGCAGCTCACTAAGTTTTGGAAGAGAGACAGTAACACTCCCAGTCATAAGCTGTGCTGTATTATAAGTGAGTCCTAAAGGGCAAAATTTTAGTGGAAGCAATAGGTTTTTGATAAGCTGTAAAATAGGGAATGCTTGGTATACTGCCAATTAAAAGACATATTAGAATGAATGTGGTTGCTTAACAGTCTCAGTAAGTGTGGTATTAAAATCTCATTATCTGAATGCTGAAACTACCATATCTTAAAAGGATCTGGAGATCTTTGCCCTGCTACTTAAGCCCTCCTGAGGTTTGTCAAACTGTTCTTCATTGTACATTACAATGCATGCTTTTTTGTTGTTTCTAGTGTTTGGCATTGATTGTTTTGTTCCTTTTTTGTTCGATGATGTTTGTATCACTGGCGCCGTGCGGTAACACTGTATTTCAAGCGTGCATCTGCCTCTCCCGCAAGGCTCAGAGCAACAGCCTGTGCCAACATCATCGCGAGTTCCATATATTACCAATCTCCATTCCAGAACCCTGTTGACGAATGGTGGTAGCGGCCAGATATTAGCAATGGGGGGTTGGGGGGGGTGTTGCGAGAAAGGAAAGGGGTTTAGAAAAAGGGAAAAATGTAGGGGGAGGGAGAAAAAAAAATGTCCTTGGAAGTGCACTTCTGGAGAACAATTAACTTAATTAAGCAGACAGCATGAATATTCATAAGGCACTTAATGTCTCCCTCATCCATGCAGATGAATGTGTTGCAATGACTCGCTAGTCAAGCATTTCTAAGAGTCTCGAGGAAACTGCACCAACATTTTGGTTCTTTGCCTGGAATATCAAAGAAATTAACAGTCCCCCTGAAACCCTTAAAAGCAGACAAATTAATTAGAAGCTTGCGATTTATATGCTATATGTACCGGGGAGTATATACTATGAAAGCCTTTAATTGGTCAGGGCGGTGCATTTGTGCATGTTTATCCTGCATCGTGTAAATAATGTTTTTGAAACACGGTTTGTAATTATAGGTTTATCTATAGAGAAGGCCATATTTGAGGATGAAAACATTTAAAGTTTGTTCATCGTATAATTTAGAGAAAAGCATGACTGTGTTACAAATACTGACAGACAGAATCATTAAAGAATGAGGAATAAAATCATTAAAGAAACTCTTTTTTTCAGCTAAGCTAATTAGACATCGATGTTATATGAGGGAATTTCATGTATACTTTATTGATGTGTACATGATAATTACCAGCAGTAAATCACTGCTGTTGATGCAGTAAATGGGTGTTTTTGTAAAGCTGTAACAAAGAGCGATTTGACTCCATGCCCACCGTCCCTAAGGACTGACTGAGGTCTGATGTCACACTTCCAAACCTGTGCAGGGGAGGGGCATTTGTGACAGGAAACTGTTTACAAATACTCTCTTGGGAATCTGCACTAATGAAGAGAAAGCATGACCTCGGTATGGTCAGTTTGCTGCGGGAGCAGAGTTGGAGGGCTTCCATTGCTCCTAACAACAGCACTCCATTTTGTTGTGCCTGAAATGACAACTGAAGGTCAATCTCTTGGCCGAAAAAGTAGGGCCCGACCCCACTTCCCATTGCCGTACCCATCTACCCTGCTCGCCCATCCTTTTCCCCCCTAAGCTTGGCAGCGCAGAGGGGTCAGTTCTGCCACACTCCTGCAAAATCTGTGCTTTTTGTGAGTCCTGTGTGAGCATAGACATTACACTGGGCTCAAGGCCCCTGATCCAAACTGGAACCTGTTTGAAAGGCAGCAGAGGAGAGTCAAATGGAGGATGCTCTATTTCAGACACTCTTGAAGGCAATTAACTCAGCGAGCGGGCTATTCAGATGCCTGACTGTGATTAAATCAATTTGATAATGATACACTCGCTTGCTGCTGTTATGAGCTGCCTGTTTGTTTTCGCTAGAGGAGTTTCAGAACACAATCAAACTAAATCATTCTGACAGCATAGAAACTAGAGACGCAAATTACTATAGGCTTCGATTTTTAATTGGCAGCACTCCTCTGATTGTTTTACTGGCAGAAAAAATTAGCCAGAATGCTTCTATAGATTATCATTCTTTACTACCAGTCAAATTTTGACATGTGATTATCAGTTATAGGTTTTGGTGTCAATTCTAGGTGCTTCAAGCTATTTCAGGCATTTTACAAAATTCCACAATTTTGATAACTTCAGCAGCATAAAAACCCTGCCCTGCTAACAAATATCAGCAAGTCTGATTTTGCAAAATGGCAGAGAGTATTATAGATGATGTGGACTGCTCCCCTGATTTTTTTATTTTTTTTTCTGTTTAAAGAAGATTATCAGAGAGACAGTTGTGATTTCTTAGAACACTTATTTCTGTGATTTCTGTAGTGTGGGGAATTATATTTTTATGATTCCTCTTACTGATTTCAGTTCCATTAACGATTTGTAAGTACTTCTGAGGAAGAAATATTTGAAAATAAGAAATGTATTTCTTATACGATTACTAAAATTGAGATGATTTCATATTTTAATAGAACATACCTTCCAGCTAAAGGTGACTTTTTAAGATATTTTATTAATTAATCAATTTTAACTATTATAATGAAACTCAATGTTTATCTTTAATTATACATAATTACTCTGATTTCTGAAGTCTCACAAGCCATAAGTACAAAACACAGTAACAATTTTCTCAGTCACTTTGAGTCAGATATAACAAAATGAAGGACTTGCAGTTCGGTAAGTTCTTAACTTGTTTGGGAGGAACCAACGGAACAAACCAACTTTCTATGAAGCCCATATTTATAGGCCTTATAATGCATTTGTAATGTCTCATAATACACTGTATATGTTATAATTTCTCATAAATAATTGTAACCACAATTATAATACATTACAATACTTACCTATTCATAGTTATACCTTAGAGTATAATGCATTATAACACAAGCAACATCCGATTTTATCTACAGAAGTTATAATGTACTATATTTATTTGTAATATCTATAATAGTTATGCTTTAAGTGACAGAAGCAAAGTCATTTTATAAACATCCATAATATATTTTTAAGTGGTTATTAGACATTACAAGTCAAGCTGGAAGTTATATACATTACGCATGCACAAGATACAAAATAACACACATTCAATGTAATGTTTGAGATATTACGAAAAACACTTGTAAAGCTACAAGGTTAAAAATATATCAGAAACTCTCTCTCTCTCTTCTAGAAGAAGAAGATATGTTGATCACACTTGTAGCCAATGTTCTTGGGTGTAAACACACCCAAGAATAAAAAAAAAAATCAGACTGATTCTATATTGGACTCTATTCAATAAACTTTAATGTTTGTGCATCTATTTGGAGATTATTTTATAAATAACTTCCATTTTATAAGTTTGACTTGTAATGTATTGTATGTTACAAGTTTATGTTATGAAGAAGATATTGCTTTTGTTACTTAAGACCACTTATAATATGATCACTTCATAAAACCTTTTGACTATTTACACTATGCAGAACTTATACAATTAACTTTATTAGCTTCTGCTGTGTTAAAATTGGGTGCTGCTTATAATGCATTACACTCTAGTGTAACTTGGAATAGGGGAAGTCTAATAATTATTTATGAGAAGATATAACTTATAAGGTTATAAATATATAAGGCTTATAAGGTGAGAAATTATGAATTCAGTATAATGCATTTATAATGCTTTTACAATGCATTATAAATATGGGCTTCATAGATAGTGTTACCGAACTGACTCATTAAAATAATTTGTTTAGGAATGTACTCAATTGTCGTGCTGTATGTTTCATGCTGTAGATTCAAAAGAATTGACTCATAAGAGTCATTAGTTAAGGAATTGTTCTACACTTGGTAGCGCTGTTTCGCACTCTAGATTCAAAAGACATGGCTCACAAGAGCAGGAAACGGACCACACTTGTAGCACTGTATCGTTTTTGCTGTAGATTCAAAAGAACCGGCTCATAAGAGTCATTAGTTTGGGAATCATACTACACAGGTTGTGCTGGATGATTCGCACTGCTGATTCAATAGCGGTGTGTTGCAGTGCCACTGAATGGTAGAGCAGGAAACACTCTCAGTGTACTTTATTTCGGTGTTTCGTCCACATCGTCGGAAGAATGCACGTTTGAGAACCGTTAATGGAATTTAAATAAGACTATGAAAGGGTTGCGAAAGGCGCTAAAAGCGTTTATCATTTGAGAGCACATGAGAGGTGCTGGAAGTTTTGGGTTGTACTGAGGACAGCTGCAGGAGTAAAAGAGACACCACCCTTGATCCTCACCTGCTGGTATTATGCAGAGAGGAAGTGCTGCTTGGACAGGCGTGAAGATGGAGTCTGTTTCCCTCCCAGCATCCATCTGGGCCCGGAGAAGCAACCCGTGGGCCACTTCAGCCACAGAGCCATCTCCCCCAACACATACCACACTAGAGAGAAAGCAAACGGATGGGCCAGGAGTCATGTGACCCAAAGTCATGGCCAAGGGCTGGCTAACACACATGTATAGAACAATAAGGTTGTTGTTGTTCACTCATATGTGGATGAATGTAAAATCATATGGAAGAGCAAGATTAGCATGTTCAGTACTGTTATTAAGTGAACACTATGGCTCTGTTCCAAAAACCTAGTGTGCTGCCTACGTAGGCATCATAGACACGCTCCCAAAAGGTAGCAGTCAAATTAAAAGGCCCATTGCATAAACATTAAGCATTGAATACAAAAAGTACTGGAAAAACAATTAATTAAAATTGATTATTTTATTTATGCTAATTAGAGTATTGCATCTTTAGTCTAACAACATGCTTACAGCAAACTCTATTAAAATTCACTGTGAGACAAGTGTCCCATGTGTTTCACGTGACGAGCACTGTCTAAATAGAGTGTTCCAAACTTATCTGGTACCATTTCAGATAGAATGTTGCCTTAGAAGGCAGCTGCCTATGTAGGCAGTAGACAGCAAGGCTGCTCACTAGCTTTTGGAATAGAAGCTGTTTAATTGACTTGAGCTATGTCCCAAATGACGCACTATACACTATGCACTTACAATAACAACTATGCACTCAGCCAAGTAATGTATGTAAGTTAAAAGGAACTTTTAATGTTTAAAGTGTAGTATCATGCCAAATGGAACACTTAACGAGTTCTTACTACACAGAAGAATTCGCCGTTTGACAGCTGACGGAAGTGATGTTTCAAACACATGCAGTGTTGCCGCTAGTTTTAGCGCATTAGCCAACCTCAATTCAACACTTGTATCTCAAACAACGTACATATTCACAAAGCATGGGGTGATGGTAAAGCATTCTACTCACATTTAAGGTGCTGTCTGAAGTTTCTCTAGTTGCTACATTCTCCATTATTTACATCCATTATTCTTCCATTTATTTGTCAGACCAGCAATGCAGCCAGGTAACTTCCGCTTTTTATGGCAAGCTGCCAGCGCTGAGTGCATGAAGTGTCAAACATTCCACACACCGTTTTGACGGTTGAAGAAGTGCATCATCCGGACACTCATACTACACTACTTTCTACTATACTACTCTCACTACTTAAACTACAATATGACATAGAATAGTACAGAAGTGTGCGGTTTGGGACACACCTTTGATATACTTTTATTTTAGATTATAGCAGTAGCATATGGCAAAATGGCACAAATAGCATGCAGGATTCCCTTAATATGATTAAAAATTCCTAGAAAGCAAGTCTCTATAAGAGGAATCCATTTCAATTAATGGAAATCATAATTCCCATTACGTCGTATTGAACAATAGATTAAACCATGGAAGTCTAGAGGGAGACATGTATTATAATTGGGAAATGTTTTTTTTTTTAAGAATGACAGAAAATCTGTCAGATCTCGCCAGCAAAATAAATAATTAAAAACGGCTGAGCCCACTAATCTGCTTTAAGCACATTACTAATAAATGAACACAGCCCAGTAAAGCTGATTACATTTAATTCAGAAATGCCCTTTAGCAATACTGTACAATCTCACAAATAGATTTGTTTAGCAGACATAGCCGCCACTAATAGGCAAGTAGTCATGCCACTCACAAAATGAGTTCTGTGACCTTGCCGTCACAGGTGTTTGGGATAAACTTGTTCGCAATGTTTTGATCCATGATATATGGGAGATCTGGGCTAGTTGGCACATGCGAAAGGGCTTTATATCAGTAACTGCAAGGTTTTGAGACAAAAATCCAATTACACAAATGATTGGTATCTCTAGCAGTGGTTTTGTATATTGGTTTCCAACACCTACTTCAAAAGAGTCTTTTTAAAGTTTGTGAATTCTATCATCCGAACAAAAATTCCAATATACCTACCACTTTATTAGGTACACCTGTACTTATGTGATTATCTAATCAGCCAATCATGTGGCAGCATGCAGTGCAATGCATAAAATCATGCAGATATGGGTCAGGAGCTTCATTTAATATTTACATCAACCATCTGAATAGGGAAAAAATGTGATCTCAGTGATTTCGACCGTGGCATGATTGTTGGTGCCAGATGGGCTGGTTTGAGCATAACCGATGATCTCCTGGGATTTTCACACAAAACTGTCTCTAGAGTTTACTCAGAATGGTGCCAAAAACATCCAGTGAGCAGCAGTTCTGCAGACGGAAACTCCTTGTTGATAAGAGAGGTCAACTGAGAATGGCCAGACTGGTTCGAGCTGACAGAAAGGCTACGGTAACTCAGATAACCACTCTGTACAATTGTAGTGAGTAGAATAGCATCTCAGACTGCACAACACATCGAGCCTTAAGCCAGATGGGCTACAACAGCAAAAGACCACACTGGGTTCCACTTCCGTCAGCCAAGAACAGAAAGCGGAGTCTGTAGTGGGCCTACCATCAGCAGAAATCGAGATTCTTCAGACCAGGCTATGTTTATCCAGTCTTTAACTGTCCAGTTTTTTTGAGCCTGTCCCCACTGCAGCTTTTTGTAAAAGCTCTCACAGTAAAATTGTACTGGTATATTAAGGAAAGTGTCAAGTATGTAAAGACGGTAGATTTTAAGGGCGTTTCTCAAAAATCAGGTTGTTTTATTATTATTATTTTTATTTTTATTTTTATTTTTTACTGCTTAGGCCTAGATATTGCTGAAAATCCTATAAAAGTCTGTTTAATAGCAGTTCCCAGTGTGAAAACTTACCCCATAGTGTGTTAAAACATGCCCCTAAAGGTCCATGTGTGTTAAATGAACTATATCTTTTTCCTGGGCAATGACGGTGGAAATGTTCAGTATCTTTTTGAACATTTATACAATGAGAAAACACGCTGAGAAATGTTCACCGGGGTTAAAATTATCACAACTAGCCCCGGTCTCCCCTACATCAAAGCTTAGAAGGACACATCAAATATAACAAAAAGGTATAATAAATATCAAATGTATTCTTCAAAGCTGACCTTTTCACCTTTTTGGGAAATAGTGGATGGCACTAACCATGTTAAAACCTCTGACACCTGGGAAAAGCATAGATGGGCCCTGTCTGAGACTGTGCCTTATCTTTATCTGTAGAGGCTAAAGCTTAAACCGAGAGGCCTTGTCAAACACACGGCGGATTGAGACAATGCAAAGCTTTTGGAGAATGACTGATGGACTCAAGCTTTGACCTGAATGAGTTCTGTTCTACATTTGAACAAGGGCTGATGGCACGTCAGTCTCATTTTGGCTATGTTCACACAGTTAGTGTTTGGGACTGACGGCCGTGTTTACTAACAGGTGTGAATCTCAAAATGTCCTGTTCATTGAACAGCTTACAGAGGCTGTTGAAATACTGTCTGTAAAACTGAAGAACTGAAGTCAATCCACTTTCATATTTTTGCGATTAGCTGTGAATCACACCTGCAACCATACTGACCGTGACTTGTGAAATTAAAACTAGTAAAATACCTTCAATTTTCAGGATTTACTAGTCCGTTCAGTTATCGAAAGTTGTCACTCTCATTTATAACTGTAACCAGTTATAGCACTCTAAAGCAGGACTGAAACCCATGCCATCTCTGTCAGCACCTATTAATTTAGAAATTAAATATTTGTACTTTTAACCAAATACCATAACCATATTTAGCACTCTAACACAGGATGACAACTGTATTCTGCTGCTGTGTGAACGTAATGATATTTTACACACATCATCTCTTTAACATGCCTAAAGTGCACTTGACTACACCGTGCATCTGGATATTTGCCAGGTTATAACACTCATCTCCGTCATTTAATCTTTATTTGATGAATTACTGCTGACATGAGCGATAGAATATGTACACAAACATCAATTTGAAATAAAATTCAGTTTACCACCTGCTTTCCTCGGGCGGTAATAAATTAGATTGTGCCTGCTTAAAGGAGTAGTTCACCCAAAAATGAAAAATCTCTCATCGTTTACTCACCCTCATGCCATCCCAGATATGTATGACTTTCTTTCTTCAGCAGAACACAAATAAAGATTTTTAGAAGAATATCTCAGCTCTGTAGGTCCATACAATGCAAGTGAAAGGGTGCCAATATTTTGAAGCTCCAAAAATCACATATGTCCGCATAAAAGTAATCCATATGACTACAGTAGTTAAATCAATGTCTTCAGAAGTGATCTAACAGGTGTGGCCACTCATAACTTGACATGAAGGGTATAAATAAAGGTACAAATGATGGGTAACACAGCTGAAGACAATGATGAAGGAAGACAAGTGAGGATGATAACGGTGCATCTTGAGAAATGTAGTGAAGAAGGTGATTTAAAAATAAGATTCTCTTGAAGACAGGGGAAACACAGAATATTTTGTGACAGATCTCCACTTTAACTTTCACTCTCACATTCTTCTACTTGTATTTTTGGTGATTCACATTCTTCATGCCTACGCCCCCTGCTGAGCAGGGAGAAGAATTTCTAACAAAAATGGACTTAAATATTCACCTGTTTCTCACCTACACCTATCATATAACTTCTGAAGATATGTATTTAACCACTTGAGTCTTAAGGATACATTTTATTCTGCCTTTATGTGCTTTTTGGAGCGTCAAAATGTTGGCACCCATTCACTTGCATTATATGGACCTACAGAGCTGAGATATTCTTCTAAAAATCTTAATTTGTGTTCAGCAGGAGTAAAAAAGTCATATCCGGGATGGCATGAGGGTGAGTAAATTATGAGAGAATTTTCATTTTTGGGTGATCTATTCATTTAAGCTAGATTTCGGGTGGCTAATGAATAATACCACGTGCTAAAGTGGTGCAACTGTTTAGTGAATTCACTCCTATAACAGGACTGACAACCATATTCTGCTGTTGTGTGAACATAACCATACAGTATATAGCACTCTAAAATAGGACTGACAAGTGTATTTTTCTGCTGTATGAACTATAAGAATTTTAGCCTTTGTGGCTTCTCTCATTTCCCATGAGTCAACCAATGTGGTGGTAGTAAAAACTGCACAAATAAGGTCTTTCCATTCAAGGTGCTGATAATTAACATAAATGTGTGAGGGGAAATGATTGCATCCATTGCTGATGTGCCATCTCTTTAACATCTTTTGTGTCACATGCTTGCAAGATACAGGGAGTGAATATGTGTCGCACACTGCATGTCTTCCTGTGAGACTTAACCAGAATAGCACTGCTATTCTATTCATGAAAAAATGTGTGATTAGTATTACCTTTGCTGAATGAATTCTTCAGAGGTTAATTAATGGAGTTCAAAGGAATGAGAGCAGGTGATCGAGTTGGCCCGTCTTTAGTGAGCAATAACACATTTCCTCAGTAGGGAAAACTGAAAAGTCTCTTCTCTTCTTGTACTTTCACCAAAGTTTTTTAACAAATTTTCTCTATAAAACACCTCATAGATTGTCTCAAAAAGCTCTCAACCTTTTAAAGCAAAAACATCCCATATTAGAAGTTTGAATATAATCACCCTGATTAAAAACTACTGAAGTCCTCAAGTTGTCTTTTACTACTTGTGCACATTCAAAGGGCTGAGAAAAGTGTGGGACACTCCCCAGATTCAGTTTATCAGGTAGTGGGGACATTTTATATGTGGTAAAATTATGAGATAAGAATAGTGCTGACACAGTTTTCTCTGCCTGAAGATTATCCTGTTATTCCCCGATCCCCCCCCCCCCCCCACCCTTGGGTTAAGTAGCTTAGATATCCTCTGTGATTTGTCATGCAGACAGAAAATTAAATTTCAACAAAATAGTCAGAGCATAATATTTGTAAATCCTCAATAAAGAATAAGCTGTGTGAAATTGGAATACACAGATGGATTATGACTGATGTCGAAATTCCACACAAACATTATCCTCGCCGTTGTGTCTGTTGAGTCTTATTGCTGCACTGTACAGGCGCAAGGAAAATCTATTATCTATAATGAAATATATTATCATAAGTGCAAAGATACAATGTACCACACGCACTTTCAAACACGCTTTGTATTAGATCACGATGAACTCTCAGCAGATGTTCCTGTTGCTCAATTGGTAGGCCGTTGTGGTAGTAATCCTAAGGTTATACTGTAGATTCAATTCCCAACAAACAAAACTGATAATATGCACAGTATACCTTGAAGGCACTGTACAGGCACAGAGACACATTTATGCTGTGTCAGAATAACATTGAAAATCCATTAATTTCAATGTAGATGGTGCATTGCAAGGATTTGCAAAATTGGCACCACGACTTTGCTGCAACAAACTGTGAGGTAGGCATCCGTTGACTGATAAGGGTTTTAAAGGGACTAATTTTGCTTTCAGAAATCCATTTTGCTGTATTCAAACTGACCCGACTCTTTCCATGCCCCCAAAACACATCTTACACATTCTTATCCATCAAGCACTCTCACCAGTGCTTTCTCTAGTGTCTAGGCACCTTATCTAGGGATGGGACTCGAAAGGAATTTAACAATCCTGGCTTAGATACCTCCTTAATCATTCCTTAATCATAACAGTTCCATTTTGGATTCTTTTAGTATTTTTAAGAAAGACATATATGGAAATAAGAAATGCAATTCTTATCGGATTTACTGCCCTCAGCATTTTTACCCTTAAATACATACCTCGGGTCTTTAGTGACCCAGGACCTCATTCCACACCCTGTTCCTCATCCATTTTTTGGAGTTGTGCCCACAGCTCTTTAGTATTCCTCAATCTCTGTCTTATAAATTCTGTAACACACACAAACACAAGAAAGCATTTAAAAAAAAGTGTTTAAATAAATTTGAGCAAGTTCTGAATAAGAACCAGTTCTCAGTTCTCAACCCTAACCCCAAGTCACTTTGGATAAAAGCATCTGCCAAATACATAAATGTAAATGAGGGAAGCAACAGTATCAGACCAGACCCAATCTGGCCAGTGTCAAGTCAGACCATCACTTTTTTTTTTTTTACAACAGATCTGTTTCACCCTCAAGATGATGTGGCTGCTGGAAGTCACCTGGAAATGTCTTACCAAACATTGTTCCATTGATCCTCAACCATGAAGCTTTTTGTTGACATAGCTTTTTGTTGTCCAGACAAACTACATAATCTCACACAGTAGGCCTACATCTTTACTGTTTCAGTTACACTGTGACCTCTTACAGGGTCTGATCTCTTTATTTATTTATTTTTGATCCACAAGAACACCGCCACCACATCAGTGCAAGCCCTCTTACGACTGTCGTACTCCACAAATTAATCACCATTCAACACGAATCTCTTATCCACTCATTGCTCGCCCTTGTCCCTTTGTCACTGCTGTGAACCTGCACGCTGTTTTTAATCAAAGACCACTGTGCCAGACCCAGCACGTCCCCTCCCACCGACCCCAGAGGATGCAATGGGCGGTGGTAACGGATGAGCGTTAAGCCGGGGCTGGAGATATTTAATAGGAGCTAATTGTGAGAAGTATTGGAGCACACGGAGAAAGACTGTACGATGTGGTGTGAGCGATGCGCCGCGCCTGCGGTCGGCTGGATGGCGGTACTTCATCACTGCTTCCAGAATGGGTAATTAAGGAGCCACCTGCCGAGCTGCACCAGAGAGACCTGCTCTACCGGAGAGCTCCGCACTGGGCCCTGCAGCACATCGCTCCAATCAAAGTATTATCACTCATTTTGTAAAACTCCACCTCTCCCTTTCTCTCTCTATCTTCTCCCTCTGTCCCAAATACTACTTTATTTATTAAGGCTAAATGTCACCTCGAGAGGCATGGTGACGTGAAGGAGAGGCGGAATTACACCATCATCTGGCTTTGACTTCGTTCCATTTTCACTCACATCACAGAGCCCAAATAAAGCTTCCTTTTAATTAGAGTTATGCTCGGCTTCTGGTTTAGCACACCGAGAATCAGAGCTTTGTTCAGACAGGCCATATGAACAAAGCTGTATACAATCTTTTAAGTTGTTTGTAGTTTGAACAGCAACTTGATATTTATTTTTTATAAACCAGATCTAAACCACATCCATATGAGTTTTGAAATCTGTTTAAAATCAGTTTTTTACAATTTGCATTGAAGTTTGAATGGTCAGATCAGATTTCAAGTAGTTTCTTTGTCACTGAAGCATGGCTTAACTGTAACGTCATACAGAAAGTGCGGTAGTTTTAACAGAATCTCACATTTTAACATGTCCAGGTCATATTTCTCCTATTTTAAGATGATTAAAAGCCTATTTTATTAATTGAGAATTTTTTGTTTTGCATTGTCACAAAACCTGTCAAGAAATATGTCACAAAACCTGTCAAGAATATGTCCAAATCATATTTCTCCTGTTTTAAAACCATTAAAAGCCTATTTTATTAATTAACAGTAATGTGAAATATAAAATGTATATTTAAATTGTGAAGTATTTCTAAAATATGATAGTATTTTTTTGTACTGTCTTTATGCTGATATAAATAAAAAATACTGTTTAACAGTAATGAGAATCACCATTGAGAATAATGGGAATTATTCTTTTTGAGAAAACTCAAAAGTAAAACATCTGGATGCATTACAGTAATGAGGGTTTGGAGGAGAAATGTGCTTAATTGCACATTTCATGCAGACATGATGGAGTTCTGAATATGCTTCACTCCTGAAATGATTCATCAGTATGAATCAGATCTGTACAACTATATGAACTGTACAGTATATATACATACCCATCATAGTCCTCCATGTTGCAGTCTTTCAGGATGGAGAGAGCATGGCCCTTTCTCTCGGTGACTGCGGAAAAGAAAGAATTTTTTTTTTTTTTTTTTTTTTTTTTGTTTAAAGGAAAGCACTCCAAACTGCCTTTAGTACCATTTTCCAGGCTTTGGAAAATGGCTTCAGCAGAACATATGGTCCTGGCTGTAAAGCAGAATTTATACTAGCATGCTGTTTGCATTTTTAATCAAGAATATGAGTCCTGATACAAAATGGCTGCTGCTCTTGTTTTCAGCTTTGCCCAAGCTGTGCAAAACAAGGTCAAAATTGTTCCCAGTATTCACGGTGTGATGTACAGTTTACATTAAAATAAGGTGATGCAACTTGTGTAGCAAGGGTCAAGTGGGTCAGAGATCAAAGAGGAGAGGTTCAGCAAAGTTTGTTGGAGATATTAGGCACTCAGTATGTTTGCCTCAGTCACCAGTCACCTTTTGGAACAGTCTTTGTGTTGGGAGCATAACTATGATGCCTTAAAAAGCAGCTCAATAGGTTTTGGAACAGAGCTAGTGTCTCTATGTCTTTATAGACAAGAACCCTGGCTCATGTGGCAAAGGAAATGCCGCTGAATGCGGGGGAATGGGGTGGCATGCCCCAGATGGCATTGTGCATGCCGTGTCCCACTTAGCATTTTCTGGGGCACCTCCACCATGGAGCGGGTCCCAGCTGTGGCCACCCATCAAAGGGCTCACCGAGGCTGATGTGACACTTGCAGATGGATGTTTTTTTGTTGTTGTTGTTGTTAAAGAAAGTGCTTCACAACGCACACAGAGATGCGAGTGCTGTTTCTGCTTATCATGGCTGTTCCTGGTACCAGCTCCACTACAGATCCATATGGACCAGTGAACCTGCATGGACGTAGGAATTTGTGTGATCATAAGCTTGAATTGAATTGGTTAAACTGTTTTTAATGATTTTTCAAAAACATTTAGAAGAACAGATGGATATTGATGAGTTGTTTATGGTTACTGAAAGTCACGTCAATGATCAATATTAGGATTTAGGTTTGTTTTTATGCTAAATATGCGCTTGTCGAAATTGCAAAGCTACTCTAAAAACACTGTCTATATTCGGAATGGAAATCTACTGTACTACTTACTACATACTGCACATTATATGCTGTACGCCAACTACTATTTTTGAAATAGAATGTGAAAGTGTACATCATGCAACTCTAAACATTTCAAATATTACAGTGCTATGTTCTTCTAATCATTATTATATCAAATTGTAGGGAATAACGAATTTCTGTTTAAATTTAGGCCCATGTTTTACAAAAATGTTACACAGAAATTTGCTCTGCACATGTTTTCATGAATGAGGCCAATTATGTGCATGTTTAATTCAGCAAGTAGTGTGCAGTTAACATCCTTCAAAATGAAAGCAGTTGTAAATCCAATTTTGTGTTTAAAACATCTTCATTCTTGGCAGTCTGGTCAAATGAGTCAAGAAAAAGATATAAAAAATTACAGGTGGTTCACTCATCACACTGGAAATGGAAGGCATGTCAGTGTTCTGTGCAGTGTATACTGCACTGTATACTGCATGCTACCTTCGGCAAATGTAGTAGGTCATGCAGTTATTCCATGCATGCTAAAAATTCACATATTGTGCAAAGATATATCTACTTAAGACTGCAGAATGGTAAGAGAAGTATAGTAGTATACTATTCCAAACATAGCCTCAGTTATAAGTCCAAAATTAGAATGCAATTCTGACCTGAAGGCGGAGCACTTTCAAATCAAAGTGAGCTGTACTGACTGCACTGCCAAACAAAGGCACAACCCGGCCACCTTTTTCAGAGCTCACAAACACTGATTAACCATTCTGGACCAAGCTGCAAAACATCATTAATTTTAGTTAAAATTTACATTTAGAGCTTAATCAGTGCTTGATCTACACAGCCTCAACACATAAAATGCTACTGTTAATAGACTCCTAAATGACCATGCAAGTGCCAAAAGTTACATTTTCACGTACCAGCTTTAGTTATCTGTAAATAGCTCTGAATTACAAGCTTTAATTGCTTCTAATGAATGTCACCATTGCTGATGCATAATAATGCCTAGAGCTAATTCTATCATGTATATTCTCAAAGCTCTGCATTCCTCTCCCTTGTCAAAGTGGAGAATGAGATCTTTAATTTCTATTAGGTAAAATGCTGTTTAATGGCTCCACCTCGATCCTTCAGCCTCTGCTAGTGTAAACAAATAATCACGAAACAGATTCTATTACTGTTCAAATGGCTTCTGGAATCAGGTAGCCACATTCACTAGAGCTCAGATTTTGGAGTCCTCCTCTCAAAAGCACCCCTGGTGCATATTTGGGTGTGTGTAGTAGTCTGTGGTTGTCAATGTGCAGTATAGTGTAGGGTCCTGTGTGCATGTGTGTGTGTGTGTGTGTGTGTGTGTTTAAGAGAGAGAGGAGGTGGGTAAAGGGGAGCTCCGCACTATGTTAGTGTAACTGGTCCTGCTCAACCCTCTCTGAGTGGGATTCGAACCAGCGTCTCCAGCATGGGAGTTGGACGCGCTAACAAGGAGGCTAAAGGCTACAGCCTCTGCGTCAATCGCTAGTGTGCATCTTGAGGCCAGGGGAGTGAGGTTTACACACTGCACAGCTACCTACCATCTGGCTACCATTGCACTCACCCCCCTAAACTTCATTTCCATCTGGGTCATGGCACCATTGTAACCGGTCCTGCTCGATCCACTCCGAGCGGGATTCGAACCGGTGTCTCCGGCATAGGAGGCGGGCGCACTAACAAGGAGGCTAAAGGCTACAGCCTCTGCGTCAATCGCTAGTGTGCCTCTTGAGGCCAGGGGAGTGATGTTTACACACTGCATAGTTACCTACCAGCTGGCTACCGTTACATTAGAACAGATGGGTGCAGTCCCTCCCCCTGGGTCAGGTTACTGATGGAAGATACACTTCTCTTGTCATTATGAGTGTGAGATGCATTTAGAACCATCCACCGCAGTGTAGTACAGCTGCTACTTCAAGTATATTGCATACACAAACTCAAACACACACAAACACACTGCAGACAAACCCCCCAAAAAAAAGAAATTACTGCTGGAGAGTTTACATACATTTATAAACAGCTATATACATTACAATGAAAAACAGCAAAGTCTTAAAAGGATAATTCATCCAATAATGAAAATTCTGTCATCATTACTCACCTTTATGATGTTCCAACTTCTTTCTTTCAGGAAATACAAAAGATGTTGGGCAGAATATTAGTCTCAGTTACCATTTACTTTATGCCTAACATCTCCTTTTGTGTTTCACTTAAGAAAAAAAGTCACATGTGATTGGAACAACAAGAGGATGAATAAATAAGGACAGAATTTTCATTTTTAGATGAAACATCCCTTTAACTAGACATTCTTTGAAGAAAGTGCGAGTAGTGTTTGCATGTTTGAAACACACCACCAAGACGCAAGGGTTTTGTAGTTGGTTACTACGGCATTGCTCAGTGGTTGCTAAGGTATTCTGAGTGGTTGTAAGCATGCTGGCATGTGCTTGCTATGGTGTTCTGGGTGGTTGCTAGGTAGTAACTTAGAGCCCACCCCTAAGTTTTTATGATATTCTGGTCCCTACTTATGACTCATTTTAAGTCTCTTTTTCAATTTTTTTTCACTCTTTTTTTTTCATCTACCAGCCAAATATTGAGGAAGATTTGAGGTATTATTCGTGTCAGTAGCACAAACTGTACTTAGCTTAGAGGTTTGTTCAATCCCTCAATAGTAGCAATAGTAATAGTTACTGTATGCTTGCCTTAGCAAGCACTGCTAATAATAAAGTATCCTCTAACTTGTGTTTAGTAAAATTGCAGAGATGACAATTAAAATGGTAAACATGATTCATTTTGTTTTTAAGTGTGTGTTCAAATGATGAATTTGCATAGGAAACTTGACATTCCTCACCCTAAAATATGGATTTCCCATGATCTGTTGCCGATGCCTAATGGCGTAAAGCATAATGTCCAGCTTTTTAGCATGTATGAGGAATTGCTGAGCACTAAGGAATGAATCCTGAGAGAATGGGCCCTGAGAGCAGACGTTAATGCACTTCGATCAGCAGTGTGGCCTGAGGAGGCGGCAACCACCTAAGCGCAAAGGCTTCATATGAACCTGAAAGGACGAGCTACTCTGTTTGATCTGTACATACTGTATGTATTGTAGGTTAGCATTTGGGATGGACTGATATATTATGGTGAAGATAATTAGATATATTAGATTAATATATTTAAATTTAAATGTATTTAATTTAAATATAATTTAATTTAGCCTTTGATTAATATATGTTAGTTCTTTGTATTCAATTTGTATTTTACTTTTTCTCTTTTTTTTTATAAATGTTTCACTTTTTTGTAATTCTTGTTGCTTTTCAAAAAAATTTTAATTCGTTTTTTTTTACTTCCTATATATATATATATATATATATATATATATATATATATATATATATATATATATATATATATATATATATATATATATATATATATTCATATTCTGTCCTGTGTCACATTTTTAAGTTAAAATAAATCTTTAAAAAAAGACACGTCTCAAAAAATGTGTCTGCAAAATATGTAAGCCTTTATTAAGTCTAGCTGTTTGAAATAAAGAATGCATCCGTTGTGTGCGCCCTCTCCAGAGTATTGAGTGCAGTTGCTGCTCTGGATTTAAAATTACCATGTGCAGTACTGATGCTATTTGGTGTCTGACAAATCTGTTATGCCATCTGTGTAACTGTAGTTACACTTGCGTACAGTAGTTGTTACTGAATTTTTATCATAAAATGTTTCAAAGTTGAGTCCTGTTATTTTTTTTTCATGATCAATCTTTGCTGTCACTTCCAAGTACTCAAATACTCAGGTACTTGCACCTACAGTATATGTGTAAGACTTACTAGTGACATCAGCTTGTATATCAGCAAGTTTGAAGAGTGGGGCCACCTCGTCCAGGTAGATTTGGTAGGCTTCTTTTTTGTGGCTGGTGGGGTTCACAAAGTCTTTGAGAGTCTTTGGATGGTTCTTGAAACCTGCAGAGGAAAAACAACAAAGAGTGGGAAGATTCATGAATCCCCTTGTGACATGAATCCCACGGGCATTCATTTAAGTGCTTGATACTCACCCAGTTTAGAGAAGTGCACATCTGTTAATGTGAGCCAAAGCCCCCGCCCTACATAATAATGATTTCTTATCGTGAGTTCAGCTTTTGTCTGCCACCCTTGCTGCAGAATGCCTCTCACACAGCATGAGTTCAGTCTCCACCAATTGAAAAGGTCAGATCTGTGTCTGTTGTTTACAGCGGCTGAATGGCTGCCAAGAATGAGGAGAAGGCATGAATAAATACACCACGTATGCTCTCATTCTTACTCTGTTCACTTTTTGGTGGTTTATCTAGTGCAGTGGTTCCCAACCCTGTTCCTGTAGGCCCCACAACACTGCAAATTTTGTATATCTCCCTTTTCTGGCATGCCCAATTCAGGTCTTGGAGTCTCCTCTAACCAGCTGATGAGTGGAATCAGGTGTGTTTAATTAGGGAGATATCCAAAATGTGTAGCGCTGGGGGGCCTCCAGGAACAGGGTTGGTAACCACTGGTCTAGTGGTTGACCAGTATGGGTTTTTCTATTGCAGATGTGAAAACAGATAACTTGAGAGTGGGGTGGACGATGACCGTTATAATTCTGTTTACTGTATCCAGTAGCCCCAAAAGTATTTTGGCACTTACGCTGTACTTACAAAATTCTAAATGTTATTGCATTCAATAAAAAAAATATCAAACCAAGTTGCATCTGCAAACAAATTATGCTTGAGCTTTTCTCAGAAATTACTTCACTTTTTTTAGCCAGTTTTGCAATTACTTTTAAACAGTTGGTGTCCTGGGGCCGGTTGCACCAGCTATACGTAAGTTACAACTTAGCCAAGTTGTGGCGTAAATGGGCACTAAGTCACAATTTACGCACTACTAAATATTTGAGTGTTACACCATTAAACTTAGGTAGGACATAACCCTATGTATAAACTAAATATTTACAGAAGACTCTGACCAGGAGTAACTGGTGACATCAATGAGCTCATGTTTTGGCTGACAGGCTTCAATCCTTCGACATACAGTATGATGTTGACATTTATACTCGTTAACATTTACGAGAGAGGGGGAAATAATACTTTTAAATGGCTCTTCAGCATGAAACCATTCTGACGGTGCAGTTTTCAGGGTGTGTCACCCCTTATTTATTTTAGGTACAGTTCCTATATATTGTTTTTTACATAGGGCAGATATACTATTTATCAAATCTACTTTTATTAAATATCATATTTTAATGGGGATATAATTTATTACAGCTGACAGTTATGTAAGCAAACAAGGTTTGAACATCAACTGTAACAAGATCAGACTGAAGTTCACGGCTTTTTAACAGTTCTGTGTACAAATTTGAAGGCTGCTTATTGGATCAAAACAAGTAAACGTCATATTATGTGATTATGCATTACTTTACGGAGGGCTTACAACCTACTAGTTAAGTCTTGCCTTAAGAACAGATGGTGCAACCAAATTAAGCACTGACTTAGTTACAAACTAACTAGTAGTTACCAAGCCCTTAGTGTGAACTTTATGTCCCAATTTACCTTACGCACAGCTGGTGCAACCCTGCCAAGGTGAATTTAGTGGATGTATGAAGTTAGTTCTCATCAAGTTAACACAGGTGCCCTAACAGAGTAACCTCCTGTATAGTTCAGCACATTAACTCTGGACATGTTTCTGAAAGTTTGACAACCAGTCTTAATTTTGTAATTCAGTGCATCAAAGTACGACCTTAAGCGTGTCTTGAGTGTCCAAATACTTTTTGCTGCTACTGTGTGTGATACAAGCTAATAACATGTAATTAAAGAAAATTTTATTTACAAATATACATGCATTTTTAACACAATATTTACTCCAAATTCAATCAAATTTATTTGAAAATGGACATTGACCAAAGTCCAAATGGATGATACTAGCCTAATGTTTCTAGATTATCAGTCAAGCGGTAGCCATGTAAACATTTTTGCAAGCAACATATAAATTGCAAATATTGCATTATATGAAAGTAGATGTTTTGCCGGTGACTGATGTTTTTTTTTTTTTTTTTTTTTTTTTTTGTGGACCGTTTAAAGTGTTTAATGGACTTAAAAGTGTTTCTCTGTCTTTGACATCACAGCTCAAGATAGTCGCTACTGAAAGTCTTGAGACTGTGATTTCCTGTGCAACTGCAGTTGAGATAAATGGGAATGCTAACAGATTGCTTTGTCCAGATATTAAAGTCGACATGAAATCAAAACTGACCCTATTAATTTTCTTAATGCATTTTACTGTTTTTTTTTTTTTTGTAAACCATGCATTTTATTTATTTATTTTTTTTATTAAAAAAAATGTGACCTCGTAATCATTAAACAAAATGTACTTGCTCTTCTACGGATATGACTTCTCTTCTCTGCTGACCTATGCTAGTTGATGTATCTGACTTTCTTTCTTGAGACATAGATTTAACCACTGGTGTCATATGGATTACTTTTATGCTGCCTTAATGTGATTTTTGGAGCTTGAAAGGACTGGTCACCATTCACTTGCATTGTATGGACCTACAGAGCTGAAATTTTCTTTTCAAAATCTTCGTTTGTGTTCTGCAGAAGAAAGAAAGTCATACACATATGGGATGGCATGAGGGTGTGTAAATGATGAGAGAATTTTCATTTTTGGGTGACTATTCCTTTAAGCCAATTGTTTTTCGGAGATATCTTCGGGTGTACAGCATGAGTAAGTGTTCTTTATTCTTTATATTTAGTGTATTGTGATTCAAAACATTGAAATATGATCATTACTTGTTTCTCTGCATTGGGCTTGCACAACAGCTCCAGCCTCATCGTAAGCAAAGATTGCGATGTGCTGTGTGCATTTGTGGGCTGGTTATGTATTAATATTGTCAGTTACATCATTGTCTGGTTCTTAAGTCAGTGGAAAAGCGGACCAGTATTGAGATCGATTCTCAGTTCCCTAGGTAACTGGCTCTGGCATGAACAGCACTGTGGAAAGGGATGTGTGTGTGTGTGTGTGTGTGTGTGTGTGTGTGTGTGTGTGTGTGGGCGGGTTTGGGTGGTTTGCGAGTACTTGTTTTTTTAGGTTACAAACTGGTAATTACAAGGGTATTATGCTATAAATGTGGTTTATGAGGACATTTTTTGTAAACTAAAGCCTATTGGCTATTATGTTAAAAGAAACGAGCCATTCAACATGTCCAGCCCCCACTTCCTGTTTTGTTAGGAAATACTTCAAAACACCAAATAGAACTGCACTCACAAAGCACTTCACTGTGACTTTAAATACTTCCTTGGGTTTATCAGCCTGACCCCAGTGTACTGGTTTATCACTAATATAGTGGTACTTTGTTGTATCTCTCATCCCCATCATGGTTCAGTTTGTCTGTCATTCTTTCTTTGCTCAGAGAAACTAGTATTGAGTAACACTGGATCATAATTATCAGAAATTAGGGGGCTTCTTTCCCTCCAGGCCTTCCTGTAGCGCCTGAGATCGATGGAAGCTGAGGTGAAGCTCAAAACTCTCTCCTTCCTCCACCATCTCCCTCATTATTCTAATCCGGCCCCCGAAGCTCCCGACCCTCGACCTGCTAACGAGCCGCTACCCTCGGCTTGCCCTCCGCCATACCCCCTGCTGACATCACAGAGTAGGAGTTCTAGGGGTGCCCAAGGTCACAGTTCAAATAGACACAAAAATTACACAAGAGGAGATGCAGGATGTGGGGTGGGGATGCTGGGGGGATTTGGGATCTTGAAAGAAGCTAGAGCGACTCGCACAGCATGGAGATGCTGATCCCATCTCCCACCTTGTGGCTCTTGGGGACCACAGAGCCAGGATGCTGGGGTCTGCACAAGGGAGCAGGTGCAGGGGGGAGGCACCACTGCTAATGTTATAGCTGTGAATGGGGCTCAGGAGGCTAAACATCCCTCATCCTCAATGAGGGGGCTTCAAGCCCACCACATGACACATGAGATTTAATACTGTGTGGATACAATCATATATTAAATATCGCTATACTTTTTTTCATAATATTGTAGACATACATTAGATCCCTGTGTTAATATTTGTTTAATATATTTGTGAAGTCCTATTTTGTCCAACAGTTTTTGAACCAGCTAAAGTCTAAATAGGGCTAACTATGACTGGCATTCCTCAGTGTGGTCAGATCCACTTCAATGAGGCGTAAGAGAAATTGAAACTGATCCTGCAGTTTCTTTCTTTTTCTAATGAACACATTGGATCTGACTCATGAATTTGGTGCCATTTTATGTACAGTATGTACAGTATCGTGATGGCCCTAATGAGAAAACGTATGATACATTCATTTATGGCGAGATACGCTTTAGGTGCACAGACTCAAAGGCATGTACTTTAAAAATACCCACATAAAAAGATGTGGATTTCCTTGACCTTCTTTTTGTTTACCTCAGAAATTGTGGTTGTGTTCCAAAAACCTAGTGAGCTGCCTGTAGGCAGTTCACTAGATATTTGGAACACAACCATGATTTCTGAGGGAAACAAAAAGGAGGTCAAAGAAATCCACATAGTTATATATATACAGCTCTGGAAAAAATTAAGAGACCACTGCAAAATTATCAATTTTCTATTTACAGGTTTGTGTTTGAGTAAAATGAACATTTTTGTTTTCTCCCAAATTCCAAATAAAAATATTGTCATTTAGAGCATTTATTTGCAGAAAATGACAACTGGTCAAAACAAAAAATAAAAAAAAAGATGCAGTGTTTTCAGACCTCGAATAATGCAAAGAAAACAAGTTCATATTCATTTTTAAACAACACAATACTAATGTTTTAATTTAAGAGGAGTTCAGAAATCAATATTTGGTGGAATAACCCTGATTTTCAATCACAGCTTTCATGCATCTTGGCATGCTCTCTACCAGTCTTTTACATTGCTGTTGGATGATTTTATGCCACTCCAGGTGTAGAAATTCAAGCAGCTCGGCTTTGTTTGATGGCTTGTGGCCATCCATCTTCCTCTTGATCACATTCCAGAGGTTTTCAGTGGTGTTCAGGTCTGGAGATTGGGCTGGCCATGACAGGGTCTTGATCAGGTGGTCCTCCATCCACACCTTGATTGACCTGGCTGTGTGGCATGGAGCATTGTCCTGCTGGAAAAAAACAATCCTCAGAGTTGGGGAGTATTGTCGGAGCAGAAGGAAGCAAGTCTTCTTCCAAGATAACCTTGTACGTGGCTTGATTCATGCGTCCTTCACAAAGACGAATCTGCCCGATTCCAGCCTATATATAGTAGAAGGTAAAAACTAAATGCATGATGATGAGCTCAGAAGAAACAAATCTATTCTAAATGGAGAACAAAGAAAGAACAATGTTGATTATAATTAGCAGTCCCACCAGGATTTCATGGCACTGTTTCTTTATTTCTTTATTGCATCTCAAAATGGCACATTTTACAGCAGCTTTTCTCAAAAATTGTGATGCCATTTGCTGTGGGTTTTTTTGTGTTCTTTTGCAGTGAAAAGTCCCAAAGCATCATAGTATACTTGTGTAATTTGTGTCAATGATTCTATAAGTGCAATTACCTGTAAATATCATTACACACATAAATGCCATACATTTAAGAGGTGATAAGGCTAATATGAGTTCAATGGAAAGATCCTTGAATTTATATATATATATATATATATATATATATATATATATATATATATATATATATATATACATATTGAAATTTCCTGCCTCAGACAATGTAAGTAAACTTTGGTTTGGTTAAAATAGTAGACCTACTATAAAACTGTAAACTAAAAACACAGATATATTAATAATTAGACCAGTTGCGATTATTACATCACCTGATAGAGACCATTTAATCAAACTGTAATTATTTGAGAGAATTGCAATCACTGAGAACTTTAAATTGTTATCACATTTTACTTATTTTAATATATGACATATTTTGGTGTCTCATTTTCTGGTGCAAGAGTGCATTATGTATAAATGTTATGAATTATTATGTGTGCACTTCAATGAACTCTGACTGTCATGGACCTGCACTGTGCAACACACTCAGAGCAGCTCCTGAAGAGCACGTGAAGGTTAAATGCCAGCTGTGATGTACGCTAGTTGTGATGTTGTTCCGTGAAAGTTTAAACAAGGATTTTGATAGGGAACACGATAGGATCCCTGTTCGAGCCTCTAGGATCTCATATGGGACGTCGTAATTTCAGCCAAAATACGGGATGTCCCGGCTAATTTGGGACAGTTGACAACCCTGTGTGGAGATGATAGAATGGAGGCTGTGCAGTTGGAGATGTTTCTATTGTGTCAAGTTTTTCAAGCATTTTTTATTTATTTTTATTATTTATTTTTTTTGGGGTCACTGTTAAACATGGAGAAAAGTGATCTGATTCACAGTTTATGCTGGAAAATTTCAGAAATTACACAAAATTGCAAGCTACCGCAAATATTGGTTAGATTTGCATTAAGTCCTGCAATTGCAAAATCCTGGAGGGACTGACTTAGAATTAAATATTGAAAATTACAAATTGTTTAATATAATTAAAAATGGACAAGTACAGTGGTTCTCAATCATGGAAATCAAGATCGCAGGCCGACAATTTATAAACTAGCAAATAGCAAAATTTATTTATTTTAATCTACTGACTTTCCTAGTTTCCTGGAGTAGGGGGACCATAAAATATTATCTTGGACAATGAGTCGAAAAGGTTGAGAACTACTGGACTACTATACCGAACATTTGTTTATGCCATTTTTTTATGCTTATTAGAGTGTAGCGTTGTTAGCATAGCACCTAACTCCAAACTCCAAATTAGTTGTCAATGTTTGAGTCTCCTGTGCACTTTTGTGAGATCAACGCCGTTGACTGTAGACAGCATTCCAAATCAGTCACTAATGGGGTTCCATTTCAGCTTGGATGCTGCCTTAGAAGGCAGCTGACTATGTAGGATGCAGAAAGCAAGATGGCTCAATTGGTTTTGGAACAGAGCCCCCATCTCACATTAATTCATTGCACTGAAATGGGAAACTATGTTACTGCTGTTTTAATGATCATATCTGAGCTGGAGTTCAGGATAAATCCAAACACCACAACTGAGCGATTGGGGACATAGCTTGTCTGCATGTGCTATACCGTGTTACTATGGCACATAATCCCATGTTTGTGTGAGCGATGCACGATGGCTCCCAGGAGCTCGATGAAAGACAATCCTGACGAAGGGGCCACACTCAGGTTTCACCTCCATGAGGCGTGTTTGTGTTCCCGCAAAAGGCCACTGTGCTGACACAGCCTGAAATAGACTTGCGTTCACACACACGTTAATTATAACCTTTTGATGAAGTCTGCCAATTCATCTAAATATTTTATGTTACTGTATAATGTACTGTAAGTAGATTTTAACCAAAAAGTTGTTCTCAGGACAAGGATATTTTTGATAAATGTCAGGTCAGGGTAAATTGCTACATTTTTTTATTGTTAAATGTTATAAATTAATGCAGTTTATTCAATACAATATATGTTTCTTATTTGTTTTACTGTTTAAATTTAGCTGAAAGCCTACAATAGGCTGCTTAATGGTAGGTTAACCTATATACCAAAACTTACACCATATAGTTCACTGTATCTTTTTTCCTGGACAAGCTTTTTTGTAGCCAAGACTTTAACATATGTGCCTATACAGAAATTGACTTTCCAATGTAAACCTACCTATAGAAATATTCTGTTTTGGATGCAGGTCTCCTGTATTGGATGCTGATGAGTAGCATGATTAGACCAGCTTGTCCAGCGCCAACCAGCATAAACCAGCTGGGAAATTCATGCTGGTCTTGTCAACAGGGATATCTTTCTGCTAATATTTATTATCCATGTGCACAAGTTGGTTCTGCATGTCCTATCAATAGCTTGATAGTGACGCACACATTTTCAGACACATGTCCCTGCCACCTGCGGACATTCCATGAGGTCACCCTGTGACTCAGAGGCTTAAGGCTGTTTTACCCCTGAGGGCTGTCAACATGGGCTAATGTCACCCAACACAGAGTCCAGTACATCTGTCTTTGTCCGGCCAATGTCTTAGGGCACAGAGGGTGCTGATGGGAAAGACAGGGGCATCTGAATGGTGTGGCTGAGGAGGGTGTCCCTGTGGAGAAGATGATTTGGCACAGGGGAGCACTTTTCCCATAATCAGGGGTAAATTACCTAAGAGCGGGGTCAGGTTTCACATTCATTTCAGAGACAAACAAAGGCCCAAAACTGCCTGTATACACCCACCCACTGCGCTAATGAGCGGACTGACCGCGCAGTCCAGACACTTTGATTGCAAGGCATTGTTGCTTCCTGTTACAGTGCAGTGATACTTGTGTAATTGAGAAATCATTCTGTGGTTTATGAAGATATGTCTTGGATCTATAGATAAATAGATATATAATGGTTAGATCTAAGCTGCTTAAAGTGACTGTATGTGTTTAAATTTGAACTTTTTGACATTCATGAACATGGGTCTCTGAACATTCAGGTCACATCCACACCAATACTTTTTCGTTTGACAAGGCATTTATTTTGTTACATTTAAGGCCAAAATATACTTCGGTTGTCCACGATGCTGATCACTCCGTGCACAGTATGCATGTTGCAAATATTGTCATCAGCACAGTCTGTGCGGACTGTCCACTTGCGGCCCAGATTTTCTCGAAACACGAACAGTCCTTGTCTGTGTGCAAGATCAGCTCATGCACCTGCGTTGACTGTACTAAAAGAGTATCATAAAGCAGTCGTAGTGCGTATGCGTCACACGCGCTCCTATTCGCTTGCCATCAAAAGAGTATATTTTGAAAGGCAACACTGTCAACCGGGCACGATCTGATCTGGAATGCAGAAAAGCAGGCCACAGTCAATGTAAAACCACATCCTTACTAATACATTTTGGTTAAAAACGATTAATTTAGCTACATTTGCACCTCTCATCCACACTGGAACGGCATTTTCCTCCACCAAAAATGGAGACTTTCAAAAATGCTCTCTATTACTGCAAAAAACGATGACAATAGTAAACAGAATACCAAAACAATTGTGTGGATGTGTCCTAAGTCTAAGGGATATTTTTTATATTTTTGGATATTTGATTGTCTGTTACAAGAATACTACCAAATTGAAAATATAATGTCTACTAAGCTAGGACATCCTAAAGCACTGTGGCAAATTTTGTGGACATAACTTGAAAGCTCTAAGTGAAATTTCATTTTCATTGAATGTCTATGGTATTTTTTGGATATTTGATTGTCAGTTCTGAGTCAAAATGGGGTGAAGGACTTTGGCAAATTTGGTAGATGGAAAGCTCTTGGAGGATTTACACTGGATATATTTTGGCCTTGAGTTGGGGATTTAAAAAAAAACTAGTTCAGGATTGTACTTTGCCAAGCCACCACAGTAAAGTAAGGCACATAGAAGGGATAAGTGAGTTGCAATGTACATAACACAGCCATCAATCTGCACTTACGTAACCCATAGACTGTTCCACTAGCTGAGCCCAAACGGGCTTTCTGGGGTGCATAGAATATTTGCTAATCCTCAAGAACAGATGTCTTATTTTTGCCTTGAAATGCCTGGCTAGCTGACTGGCGAGGGGAGTGAGCCCTCCATCGGATAAGCCTAGATTGGGGCCTTGCTGTGGGAAAGGTCAGGAGCGGAGAGGAGCTGGATCCAGCAGGCCCAAGGGGAGGTAAGAGATCTGGGGGCCATACAGGAGATGGAGCAGGAGAGAGCGTCACTGTCCTACCAGCCGTGAGATCTCCATACGGGGGATGAGTGCTCCTACATTTGCTTAGATCCTCTGCCAAAAGCAGAGCATCTGGCATGGTGTCAGGGACTGGCATTAGCACACATTAGCAGTGGGGGAGACCCAGCCCTCTCCAGATTTGTCCCCCCCAGCAGGGGGATCACCAGGCAGGAGATGCTCCAACCGCTAGACGATGTGGGGAACTGAAGTGAAGATTTGGGCTTCAAATCAATACACTAGCTTTTGTTGGAATAATTGATTCCGAGCTGGCCTCATAGAATCATGTTACTATACTTACATTTTCGCAAAATGAGTTTTAGGTAGCTCGTTCAGCATATGACTTTTATCCACATTTATACACATACGTTTCGCCTTTTGCTCACACAATGCTATCTTATGACATTGAAACACTTTGACTATAGCACATGAACTGTGAAGGCCATACATTTTAACATTTGCATTACTTAACCAACTACATTTTCAAGCTTATTAAAGTGCGTCCAAGTTGCATTCTAGCTCAACTTGCAATGGAAAGGACTGCCGTACAAGTCCAACAGAACACATGAGCTGAAAGTGCATTTACAATTTTGTCTTTACTTACTCACCCTCATGACTGACTTTCTTCTGTGAACACAACAACAACAGACATTAGGCAGACTGACAGCCTTAGTCATCATTCACTTTCATTGGATAAAAAGATGCAAAGAAAGTGAATGGTGACTGAGACTAACATAATACTTAACATCTCCTTTTGTGTTCCATGGAAGAAATTAGGTTACATGGTTTGGAACAACAAGAGAGTATGATGATAAAAATTCATTTTTGGATGATCAATTCCTTATTCCATCAGTTAAAAATGGGGCACGTGTGCATTTTGTTCAATTAGAGCCATTGTTGCTCTTGGTGTATGTACAAATATATTTATTTATTTTTTGCATTTAAAATGGCAAAAATAATTTTAGAAAGAAAAGTTGGACAATAACACCTTTCCTAATATAAGCAAGAGAAGGAAAAAAACAGCAATCTGTTTTAGGTGCCTCCATTATGTCTGCATACACGTCTCTCTGGAGGCGGGTGTGACAGACAGAGAAATGAGGAAGATCCATTGGGAATATGCCGAAAAAAATCCACAAGCAGCACTCAGTGAAAGTGATACTGAAGTCGTACCTACAGCAGAGCACACAGGAACATCTGTCTACCCCAGAGGAGCCCCAGATACCTCTCACAGTGAAGTTTAAGGCTGGGAATCTTGAGGCACTTCATGATTATATTCAATTTAGATTTAGAGTCCTGATTCAATTGCAAAACCATTCTCAAAGCATCTCAATTTTTCAGCCACAGCATATGGTGGTAAGGTGATTATTAAAGGTGTGTAGTTTTTTTGTAAATATATATTTCAATGTAAATATACATCTACAGAGAGAGCTATAAGCAGAGATGGGACACTTCTATTAAAATGAATAGGATAAATTGGAACGCCAGGCGCTCAACGGATGTAGAAAGGAAGTCCCGCCTTACAGGTAAAAGAGCCAATCACCTTTTAGATATAGACATCGCTTGTCAATGAACTTGAGAATGCTCATGCGCATTAGTGGGGAAATTTTCATTTTTTTGTGTAATCTGAGGTAAAGAAGCACAATTTGTGATACCAGTGTTGTCAGATTTTACTGCTGATTTGAAATATGCTCTTTGATCATATCTTGACCAACCATTTTGGAGATTTCTGTCTTTTCCCATTCACATAGATAGGAGCTGCACTTTCATGACTGGAAATAGCTTACCAGGACCATTCCAAAGATGGCCACTAATGGACTGACTTGCAAGAAAGACTTTGTTATAAGAAAACAATTCATAGTTTAATAAACACAGTGACTCTGTGGTAAGTTCATAACATTGTTCTGAATTTGAATCACTCTTTCTTTCATGGAACACAAAAGGAGATGTTAGGCAGAATGTTAGGGACTGACAGCCTCAGTCTTCATTCACTTTCACTGCATCTTTTTGTCCATACATTGAAAGTGAATGGTGACTAAAGCTGTCAGTCCCTAACATTCTGCCTAATATCATTCTTTGTGTTCCATGGAAGATAGCAAGCAGTCATGGTGAGTAAATAATGACAGAATTTTCTTTATTAGTCTTTTCTTCTTTATTAGTCTTTTTTGTCTTTATATAAAATAGGATCAAAGTACGATCCTCTAACCTGCATGTATACAAGCCATAAACAGAGTTTGGACTGGACAGCAAGTCTCCCAGCTCAAGTAAGAGAGGCCTAGTCAATAAGATACACAGGCTGATCCGTTTCCAAGGAGCCAAGAGAAAAGACTCGCCAATGATACGCAGATTGATTTAATGAAAAACCTGTTAATGTGTAACATTATCCACTCCACCATCAAGCTATTGTACATCAGCTCATGTAAATGCTGCACAACCTCGGCCAAAGGCACAACTTCCTTCAAATGCCAAACGCATTCTTAAAATTGCGTTCCGAGGGAGCTTTGCATCCCCCTATAATCTTGTTAAACAACTCAAAGCAATTTCAATTTCATGCGGAGCAAACAATAGGAACTCTCGTGCTTTATTCCAAATGCACATATGAATTCAGATGGCTCACAAAAGCCCTCGAAGGAATGAGATGGACCTAATGGTTGACCCTTGAGTTCTCTTCTCATTCTGTTTGTCTTTTCTCCTCCCTCTACCACTACAACAATAAAGTTGAGCTTGACGCAGGAGTGTGACCACGGGCTTTGACAAGAGCACCAAGAGCACATTATGTGTCCGGAGCGGAGCGCGGAGGGCTTCTAGGGCTTGATTGACCTGCCCAGACTAATCTTTCAAAAGAGGGTTTAAGGAGACAAGGAGGCTATTCCAGTTAAACCGAAGTAGACTCTGTACTTTGTAGTACAGGTGCTGCTATTGTTGCCAGCCTTCTCCCCACGCGTTTGGTCTGTGGCCTGGTCCGACTGCTCGCTCTCTGACCGCAGAGTTTAATCTGTCAGCTGGACGGCCACACCTCATGTGTCACCACACATCACATGGCTTGTCAAAAAACACGGCAATGTTGCGTACGGCATTCAAGGCTCACCTTGAATGAAATCACACCAGGGATTGAAAGTCTGAGGTTTTTTCGGGACCGTTCACCTTTTGTGCTGAGTGTCAGCTGGGACACACCCTCCATTGTGCCACATTATTACGGACTCCCTGGGAAACACCAGGCGATGATCAACTGGGCTGCTGTAACAGGTGAGCACCCCTGTAATCCAGCATGCCCACTCTCCCCCTCAGGGCGAATAATTAGGCAGCACTCCCTTGACAGCTAATAAAATAACAGAGATAATCCACCTATGGAAAACATGCGTCTGTGCATGGGTGTGTGTGTGTGTGTGTGCATTCATGTGAGAGCATGTACATTGGATGCTGGGGGTGGGGTGGAGGGTTTGATGACCAAACAAATTGTAAAGCTTTTATAACAGCTGTGAGAGCTTGTAAAGGTATAATTTCAGTAGGTTGTCATGCACTGTGTTATGGCAAAAGGAATGCATTTCTCTAGGAAGCTAATGTAGAGTCTTAATGAACGATTAAGGCCCTTTTAACACATCTGAGAGTGTAAGTCTGGGTGGTTTTTACACCACAATTAAATCCTTGTCACATTTCCATTCACAAGTAAATAGTGGGGTAAACTTCTATAGTGGTAAATGTGGCAAATATTATTTTTTTGTATTCCCATTTGATGTAACAGCAAAAGAAAAAATACACTATTACGTTTCCATGGCTTTCCAAATTAAGAAACAATATACGGTATTACGATAGTCAGGTGAAAGAAAACTGCCACATTTAATGTCACTCCCTCAGCAACTGTATTTACATTTAATAATTTAGCAGATTCTTTTATCCAAAGCAACTTACAAATGAGGAACATAGCAAGCAATTTGTCATACAAAGTTCAACAACATCTACAGTGTTGTACTGCCAAGCTCTCAAGGCGGCTGGAGTAGTATAGGTGCTAAAGCAGAAGAAAGAGTGTAGAAGTGTATAGATAGAAGTGTGTGTATATATATATATATATATATATATATATATATATATATATATATATATATATATATATATATATATACTTGACTTGCACTTACTGTACACACACACACACACACACACACACACACACACACACACATATATATATATATATATATAGTGTGTGTGTGTGTGTGTGTATGTGTGTGTGTGTGTGTGTGTGTGTGTGTGTATACAGTAAGTGCAAGTTAAGTTCAATAGTAAGTGCAATTAGTGTGGATTGGTTAAGTGCTCACGGAACAGATGTGTTTTCAGCTGGTTCTTGAATGTTGAGATGGTATCAGCAGATTGTGTGGATGTTGGAAACTCATTCAACCACAGTGGAACAGAACAAGTGAAAGATCATGAAATAGATTTTGAGCCTCTTTGTGATGGGACCACCAGGTGCCGCTCATTCATAGATCGCAGAGAGTAAGTTGGAGCATAGACCTGTAGAAGTGAATTGAAGTAAGAGGGTGCGGTTCAAGTCAAAGCCTTGAATGTGATGCAGGCAGCTACAGGTAGCCAGTAAAGTGAAATCAAGAGTGGGGTGACATGAGCCCTTTTTGGCTGATTGAAGACCAGATGCACTGCTGCATTCTGGACCATTTGCTGTGGCTTAATTGTGTTAGCTGGGAGGCCAGCCAACAAAGCATTACAGAAGTCCAGTCTTGAAATTACCAGAGCTTGGACCAGGGAGATGTACAGCATATTCAGACAGAAAAGGTCTGATTTTCCTGATGTTTTAGAGCGCAAATCTGCAAGACTGGGTGGTTGATGAGATGTGGGCGGTAAAATTAAGCTGGTCATCTACCACCACTCCCAGGATCCGAGCTGTTCTGGCTGGTGTTAGTGTAGTTGAACCAAGATGAATAGTGAGGTTGTGGTCAACAGATGGGTTGGCTGGGATCACAAGAAGTTCTGTCTTGGAAAGGTTGAGCTGAAGGTGGCGTTTCTTCATCCAGGCTGAAATGTCCAAGAGGCAGCCAGAGATACGAACTGAGAAAGTAGGGTCATCAGGCTGGAACGACAGGTAGAGCTGTGTGTCATCTGTGTAGCAGTGGTAGGGAAAGCCATGTGCCTCAATGATCGGTCTGTGTGATGTTGTGTTAAATGAGAAGAGAAGGGGTCCAAGCACTGATCCTCGAGGAACACCAGTAGTCAGCTGGTGTGACTTGGACACCTCTCCTCTCCAGGAGACCTTGAAAGATCTGCCAATGAGGTATAATTCAACCCATCCAAGTGCAGTTCCTGTGATGCCCAGGTCGGAGAGGGTGGACAGGAGAATCTTGTGGTTCACTGTGTTGAAATCAGCAGGCAAGTCAAGGAGGATGAGGACGGATGATTTAGAGTTAGCTCTTGCCAGTCGCAGGGTTTCAGCTACTGACAAGAGGGCAGTCTCTGTTGAGTGTCCTTTTTTGAAGCCAGACTTATGTCTGTCAAGAAAAAAGCAGACAACTGGTTGAATACGACCCTCTCAATAGTTTTAGATAGGAAAGGTAGGAGAGAGATTGGTCTGTAGTTGTCAACTACTGTCAGGTTATGTGTTGGTTTTTTGAGCAGTGGGGTTACTCAAGCCTGCTTTAATGTATTGGGTAATTTTCCTGTTGTGAGAGATGTGTTGATAATGTGTGTGAGTGCGGGTAAGATTGATGGAGAGGCAGCTTGCATAACGTGAGGGGATAGGGTCAAGTGGACAGGTGACAGGATGGTTAGAAGAAGCACTTTGGAGACCTCAGTCTCAGAGAGAGGGGAGAAAGAGGAGAACAGATGATGGCATGTTGAAAGAGAGTGGCTGTGGGTGTTAGGTGTAGAAAACTGGCTGCTGATGCTCGCTACATTGTCAGTACAAAATGTGGCAAAGTCATCAGCAGTCAGAGAAGTAGTAGTATGTAGTGGAGGAGGATAGAGAAGAGATGTGAAAGTTGAAAATAGATTATGTGAATCTGAAGTGTTACTGATTTTATTCTAGCAATAATCAATTTTAGCACTGGAAACGCTGGTGGAAAAAGAGGAGAGAAGGGATTGATACTTGCTCAGGTCCACAGGGTCTTTTGACTTTCTCTCGCCACTTTCTCTCCACAGCCCTCAGCTCGGTGCAGTGTTCACGAAGTGTCTCTGACAGCCAGGGGCTGAAGGGTGTGGCACCTGCTGGCCTGGAGGTAAGAGGGCAGACACTATAAAGACAAGAAGTTAATGCTGAGCAAAGAGCATTTGTAGCTTCATTTAAATCAAGTGAAGATAAATGGTTAGTGGAGGGAAGGGATCCAGAGACTATGTAAGAGAAGCGAGTGGTTGGCCAGGTTCAATAACCCTGGCAGAAAATATATAAGCATTATAGCAGGTAAGCTATTTTGCCAAACAGTTAAACATCCATAACAACTGCTGTCCTGTCACTGCTGATACTGCTGTTGCTTCCTTAGTGGCACACGCATGACATAGTATTTGGTCCTTTTCTGTGCTTACGGACATGATGTAAACACAAGAATGAATATCGTAAATATGGTAATCTTGGATGGATGAATGGATGTTGGATGCAGTTCAGGGTAGGATAAAGTTCATCTCTGTGAAAAAGAAAGCATGTAATACTCAAAAGAGTTTGTGCGTGTACGTGAGTATGTGTGTGTTTGTGTGTTTGTGTGTCTGTGTGAGTCTGTGTTAGTGCACATGTGTGTGTATGTGTGTGTGCACAGATCCGAGGCCTTTATGTGTGCTTGCAAACATATGTGAACACCAACATGTAAGAAAGCATGTAATTCTCAAAGAGTTTGTGCGTATACGTGAGCATGTGTGTGTTTGTGTGTGCGTGCGCATGTGTGTGTGTGTGTGTGTGTGTGTGTGTGTGTGTTAGTGCACATGTGTGTGTGGTAATGTTTGATGGATGAATGGATGTTGGATGCAGTTCAGGGAAGGATAAATTTCATCTCTGTGAAAAAGAAAACATGTAATACTCAAAAGAGTTTGTGCGTGTACGTGAGCATGCGCGCGTGTGTGTGCATGCGCGCGTGTGTGTTAGTGTGCATATGTGTGTATATGTGTGCGTGCACAGGTCCGAGGCCTTTATATTTGCAAGCACACATGCACATACAGTATGTGAACATGAACATGATGAACATGCTCCTGAACACCTGAGTCCCCCTTGCGCAGAACTTGGACACGTGGCTTGCGTTTTCCAATCCGTCGCGATGGCTGGTCCGGACCGTCCGACTTGGCTACGCGATTCACTTCGCCGGGCGTCCGCCCAGGTTCAGCGGTGTCCACTTCACCTCCTACGGAAGGGCGTGATAGAACCTGTCCCTCCAGCCGAGATGAAGAAGGGGTTTTACAGCCCCTACTTCATCGTACCGAAAAAAGGCGGTGGGTTGCGGCCAATCTTGGACCTGTGAGTACGGAACTAGGCTTTACACAGACTCCCGTTCAAGATGCTGATGCAAAAATGCATTCTGGCGAGCGTCTGGCATCAAGATTGGTTCGTGACGGTAGACCTGAAGGATGCGTACTTCAACGTCTCGATCCTTCCTCAACACAGACCCTTCCTGCGGTTTGTGTCCGAGAGTCAGGCGTATCAGTACAAAGTCCTCCCTTTCGGCCGGTCCCTGTCTCCTCGCATCTTTATGAAGGTCGCAGAGGCTGCCCTTGCCCCATTAACGGAGGTGGGCATCCGCATTCTCAAATATCTCGACGACTGGCTAATCCTAGCTCATTCTCAAGACATGTTGTGCGCACACAGGGACCTGGTGCTCTCACACCTCAGCCGACTAGGGCTTTCGGGTCAACTGGGAAAAGAGCAAGCTCCTCCCGGTTCAGAGCATCTCTTTTCTCAGTTTGGAGTTGGACTCAGTCTCCTTGATGGCGTGCCTTACTAACGAGCACGCCCAGTCGGTGCTGGCCTGTTTGAAGGCGTTCAAACAGAAAACAGCGGTTCCACTGAAACTTTTTCAGAGGCTCCTGGGGCATATGGCATCCTCGGCGGTGGCCACCCTGCTAGGGTTGATGCATATGAGGCTGCTTCAGCACTGGCTCCAGACTCGAGTCCCGAGATGGGCATGGTGCCACGGGACACATCGTGTGGTCATCACGCCAGTCTGTCTCCGTCTTTTCAGCCCTTGGACCGACCTCTCATTTCCACGGGCAGGTGTTCCTCTAGGATTGGTCTCCAGGCGCATCGTGGTCACAACAGACGCCTCCAAAATGGGCTGGGGCACCGTTTACAATGGGCACACAGCCGCCGGCCTCTGGACGGGTCCGCGACTGCATTGGCACATCAACTGCCTTGAGTTGTTGGCAATTCTGCTCGCCCTGCAGAGGTTTCGGCCGTTGATCCAGGGCAAGCACATGTTAGTTCAGACAGACAACACAACAATGGTAGTATATGTCAACCACCAAGGCGGTCTGCGTTCTTGTTGTATATCACAACTCGCCCACCGTCTCCTCCTCTGGAATCAGCAGCACTTCAAGTCGCTGCAAGCCACTCACATCCCGGGCAACCTCAACACTACAGCGGACGCGCTGTCACGACAGGTTACCCTCAGGGGAGAGTGGAGACTCCACCCTCAGGTGGTCCAGCTGATTTGGAGTCGATTCGACAGGCACAGGTGCACCCGTTCGCCTCCCAAGAATCCTCCCCACTGCCCACTCTGGTACGCCCTGACCGAGGCCCCTCGGCATAAACGCGCTGGCACACAGCTGGCCCCCTGGCATGCGCAAATATATGTTTTCCCCCAGTGAGCCTACTTGCACAGACCCTGTGCAAGGTCAGGGAGGACGAGGAGCAGGTCGTCCTGGTAGCACCCTACTGGCACCGCCCAGGCATGGTTCTCGGACCACACGCTCCTCGCGACAGCCTCCCACCCCCCCCCCCCCGGCAAATTCCCCTGAGGAAGGATCTTCTTTCTCAGGGACGGGGCACCATCTGGCAGCTGCGACCAGACCTCTGGAATCTCCATGTCTGGCCCCTGGATGGGACGCGGTGGTAGACACGATCACTCAGGCTAGGGCCCCCTCTACGAGGTGCCTGTATGCATTTAGGTGGCGTCTGTTCGCTAAGTTGTGTTCTTCCCATCAGGAAGACCCCCAGAGATGCGCAGTTGGATCAGTGCTTTCCTTCCTGCAGGAGAGGTTGGAAGGGAGGCTGTCCCCTTCCACCTTGAAGGTGTATGTTGCCGCCATAGCAGCACACCACGACGCAGTCAACGGTAAGTCCTTAGGGAAGCACGACCTGATCATCAGGTTCCTAAGAGGCGCCAGGAGGCTGAATCCATCCAGACCATGCCTCGTTCCCTCATCGGACCTCTCTGTAGTTCTTCAGGGTCTACAGAGAGCCCCCTTTGAGCCTTTGCAGTCAGCCAAGCTTAAGGCACTCTCCTTGAAGACTGCCCTCCTGACTGCGCTCACTTCCATCAAGAGGGTAGGTGACCTGCAAGCGTCCTCTGTCAGCGAAACGTGCCTGGAGTTCGGTCCAGGTTACTCTCACGTGATCCTGAGACCCCGACTGGGCTATGTGCCCAAGGTTCCCACCACCCCTTTAGGGACCAGGTGGTGAACCTGCAAGCGCTGCCCCAGGAGGAGGCAGACCCAGCCCTGTCGTAGCTGTGTCCAGTGCGCGCTTTACACATCGATTTGGATCGGACGCAGAGCTTTAGAATCTCTGAGCAACTCTTTGTCTGCTTTGGTGCACAGCGGAAAGGAAGCGCTGTCTCCAAGCGGAGGATCGCCCACTGGCTCATTGATGCCATAACTATGGCATATGTCGCCCAGGACATGCCGCCCACGGTAGGGCTACAAGCCCATTCTACCAGGGGTGTAGTGGCTCCCTGGGCCCTGGCCAGGGGTGCCTCTCTAACAGACATTTTCAGAGCAGCAGGCTGGGCAACACCCAACACCTGTGCAAGGTTCTACAACCTCCGGGTGGAACCGGTTTCGTCCCAGGTAGTGGCACGCAACACAAGCGGATAAGCCCGGGATAGCTGGCCGGGTGTATCTCATGCACATAGCGCCTTCCACCTCCCTTGGAGCTGAAGATGTGCGCCATTAATTCCCAGTAGTGTTCACAAACTTTGTTCCCTGATTGACTTCCTCCGAGCCCTGTGGCAGTTGAGTTTTCGGAGAGACTCGCTGCCGGCCCAGTACACGTGCTAACTAAGAGTCCTGTTCTGTGGTAGGTGCTCTGCATGTGGCGGTTCCCTGTAAGGCTAACCCCATGCGATATATATCTTCCGCTAGTTCGTTTCCCTGTTGGCAAACTGCGTCTTCCTTGGGCAGAGCCCCTCTGCCCCAGTCTCCATGTTTGTAGTAACTCCTCCCCCATTGGGCAGGATCTACCTTGAATACTCTCCACATGGTTGGAAAGACCATGTGACGTGTTCTTCCACTTAAATATCCCCCCCTCTCTTTGGGCGAGGTGTGGTCTCCGTGGTGTCTTCCCCTTGGGAGGGACACCCCCCGACTAGACTTGGTGGCCCAGTCGGATAATCCCCCTTCTTTTTTAGGGAGTGGAAAAAGAGAAGGGGAAAAGAGGCCACGACTGGGTTAAGCCTGTCTCTATCTTTTGGGTAGTCGACTTGTCCCCAAAAAGGGCCGTTCGACACTCAGAACTATGTTGGGGAGGTTGTGTGTCGATCTGGTGTGCTGGCTTTGAGGCACACAGTACCCACCACACACCACCAGTTCACGTAACACAGTTCAGCCAATTGTGCCGTTTCGTATAGGGACCCCTAGTGTCACTACATCGACACAACGTCGAGTGAGTGACAGATAGGGAACGTCATGGTTACTGATGGAGGGAACGAGACGTTGTGTCCCTCCTGCCACAATGCTGAACTACCCGCTGAAATGGCCGGACCTTATATCGGCTCCTCAGCATAAAACCTGAATGAGTGGTTGCATACCAGCTCCTTTTATACCCTTATGTCCGGGGGAGTGGCATGCAAATACCACTCGCCAATTTTCATCGGCCTTTTATCAAAGACCAGAGGTGTCTCGGGCTCCCAAGAGTGACCCCTAGTGTCACTACATCGACACAACGTCTCGTTCCCTCCATCAGGGAACTGAGGTTACACAAGTAACCATGACGATACCCTGTGTGAGCAAAGTCAGTAAGTTTTAGTCCAATAGGATAACATTAACTAGCATTTTCAGGCAAAAGATAATCCTCTTCAGGTCAAAATGACCGGAACACAACATGAAGGTTAACGAAAAGTGTTACCATAGTTTTTGCCAATTAATTGCCGCTGATAGTTACATTTGAAGTATCTGTTATCTGCAGTGAAGTATAAACAATCAATAACAATCACTAATCATAATCATTATCCATCATTAAATAGTATTCATCCACATTTATCCATATTTTTATCCTCACTTTAATGCATATTTTGTTATGTTGTTTATTATTTGAATAATAATAAAAAAAAATATAAAACATCATCTGACCATCTGATGCCGAACGTATTCATTTGTTATGAAAAATCTTATATTTTGGTTCCAATTAAAAATTTAAAATAACCAAATGAGATGAAGTGCCTTTTATTTATTTATATTGTATTTACCTGTAATTCACTGGTTTATCCAAAAATAGACATCACCATATGGTTATTTATTAAATAAATAAATTGTTACATTTACAGCATAATAATGAACTATATCATGATATATACCATTACTGTGACATAAAATTACTCATACCAAAGATTTTGGTCAGACTGCCCACTGCTATGAAACAGACAGGGTGATGGAGATAGAGAGCTAAAGAAAGATAAATAATAACAGAAGATCAAAATAAGGACCATAGACTAAATCTACAAGGTCTATACTGTGTTGTTTTGTTCAATATATTGAATACCACAAGAATCTCATTCTTGTGTAGAAATGTTTCACCCCACAGCACTAAATAAGCATGTCCCCTCTCCTTCGGGCTCCCTCAAGGCATCTTCTTTAATTATGTTAATTAATTCATGTTTTGCCCAAAGTACAGGCAGCCCTCACTTACAATTACCCACAAAAAGCCAGCATTTCAATCTTTAATGGGCTACAGGACAGATGACCCCAAAAACACTTTTCTGTGAAGACGTTTCTGTGGTATATCTGCGGAGAAACAGCAAGGATTGCACGTACTGATGTGGGCGAAGGGTTTGATCATATAAAGTTGTGAGACCTGATACAATCCCCCCCTAATTCCCAGTGAGTAATGCACCTCCTGAGCACTGCTGTTACATCACCTCTTATTCAGTGCTGTAACTGAAATTCCAGGGATTAACGGGCATTGTGTTAATACAGCATTATGACTAGGGCCTCATCACACAAAAACACTTTCCAGAGATTTTCCCTGCACTATTATCTAGTCTCAAACTCATATCTCATGTCCAATAAACTCATATATCATGTCTAATCTGGTATTAAATACAACATACTACTTGTATTGTGTGCGCTATTTATGTGTGATGCACTATGGACAAAGAGGGATTTCTGAAATTGAAATTTCAGTCTAATTGTGACGCTAGATTAAATCGGTGATATTGTGCAGAGTTGCTTTCTCTGCAGTCTGGGATTAACAGAGATTACACATGCTGATTTTCACAAAGACAGCAGCTGAACACTCAACACGCATTTAGCTGACAAAGGATCTTTCATTGCTTATGAAAGATGCAATATTTTTGTAGTTCCTCAGAAGAGTCTTAAGGTGCAGTCAAAAGAGGTTTGAAGGATGTGTAATTACTTCAGACCCTGTAATGAATATTGGTAACAGGATATTATGTCATGGTCTAGGGCTTCTAAAACTATATCTCCTATAGTGCAAATAACCACGTTTTTTGGCAGAAGTCATGGTGTTACTCCAGTAATATGGTGTTAATATAGTAACCCTGTTTAATTTTGTGGTTACTATGATTTTACTACAAAATACCATGGTGATAATATGGTTACTGTAGTAAAACCACAGTTAATTTTTCAAGTTCAGGGTTAGGTTAAGGTGAAGGGGTTGGTGTAGGGACTCTAAATGAACACAATAAACATTCTGCTGTGTTTGCTCTATACTGTACGTTAATATTTAATTAGGGGTGCAAATAGTATCTGCCACTATTTGCACCAGATTGCAAATAGCATTTATTATGAATTCGCAGAATTTTCAATAGAAGAAAGGCTAAATGTATTTGCATGCATTGCAAAAAAACACATTCAAAGCCAAAGATTTCATGAATTTGATGAATTCACGCCTCAGTTGGACATATTTAATGACACTGTTTAAATTAAGGAGACTTTTTAAGCGTTATTGATGTCACCATCTTTGATATTCGCTATAGCTAATGTAACTATGGTTACAGGTGTTATTTACGGGTATCACGAGAATTGAAAAGGGGCTTCATACAAACAGTATTTGAGCCGCTGCTGTAAATGGTTGCATGGACAGGACAATCGGAAAGTCACATCTGTTAATAAATATGGATATCCACCCCAAACACTAACTGAACTTAGGGGCCATTCAGACCAAATATATTTTCACTCCAAAAAAACTAGAATGAAATAAAATGCAGGTGTCTCCAGAGGCATTTTTAAAAGTTGAAGTTCTTTAACTTGACACTGAAAACACAGCGAGACATGGTGCAATGGTCAAATATGTCCATCTAGTGCATGTTTACATATAAAAAACTACTTAAATACAGTACTGACGGATGCAAAAATGCTTCTTAGGCTAAAAAACAAGTCTTTTCTGCCTCCCACTATTAAATCCTTTCCTGCCCTCTTTCCATCCCTCCTCCCAAACCGGTCTTGAGACCTGGAGAAGGAAGAGTTCTGATGCATTTGGAAGGACACCTGTCTCCCGTGCAGCACAGCGAAGCGCTAGGCAGGCCGCTGGCCTGTCTTGGCAGTGAATGTTATCAAGAGGGGGACAGATAATTACAAACTCCAGGGAGGCCATAGGACCAACCTGTTCCTCCAGTCTGATCCAGCAGGTCCTTGTGGCCAACACCACCTCTTTCAAGACCCCCCTCCAACCCCCCCCTTCAGATACGCCACAAAATGATATGGTCATCACACAAAGGAGACAGTGCCTCATAGTTTTCTTAATGCAGTCTGTGAAGTTTATTCATAAAACTGGTGCTTTTTGTGTGAAGCCAGAATGTTGCTGACACAGCTAGAACTAAATTTTGCTCACTTTTGAAGGTCTGATGGATACTTGAAAAATAATTTACTTATGATACACTAGTTCTGTTCTAAAACCTTGTGAGCTGGCTTCTAAGGACACAAACCATCTGAAATGGAACCTCATAAGTGGCCAATTTGGAAAAGTGTACAGCAACTCAGTGCATCATACAAGTCGCACTTCTTATGCAAAATGCACAGAAGATTCGACTCAAAATTGATTTCAATTGAGTTTGGCATTAGCATATTCCTAAGCTACAAACATGTTACTCTTAATAAGCGTAAAAATGCATAGCGCACACAAATATTGGGCAAAATAGTCAATTTTTAATTAGATTGACTTATTTTTATTGATAGTATTTCCAAGCTGTAGATTTGTTTATTGAGCTTGTCGCAATGCAAATTAGGATTGACTTCAAGAAGGATGCATGTGATTTTGTCTGAGATTTGGGCCAACAATAAAGTAAAATTATTCTGCCTGCCTTTTGCAACATTCTTTGTATATGTAGCATGCTTATGATGCCTTAAAATGGTGGCTAACTATGTTTTGGAACAGAACCACTGTCTCTGATTCATTACCAGGCTTGGCAAGCTCTTTATTATGCCCTTTTATCTTTATTCAATAAATATAAGCAAACACAATAAAATATAAAGTGAACCAAGTTACTGTTTGCACAGTGTGAACCATAAAAATCACTGAAGCTCTCTAGAAAATACTTCTATAAAGCTTCATGTTTCATGCTTGATTGGACATTATTTTTTTACTTCAGAACGTACCGTTAAGGATCTCATTGATGGTTTTGAACCAGATCTCATAGTGGTCCACTCTCAGGTTGTTGAGATGGTTGGCATGGTCCTTTAGTTTAAGCCCTTACCTCTTGCACTGGAGAAGTGTGATGGCCAGCAGTGTAACCCCCGTCTGCTCCCTGCAGAGCGTCTCCGTTTTACCTTCACAGCAAACACGTCCTTGAGCTCCATATATTTTTCTTGCTTCTTCACATCACGATCAGCTAAAGCAAACACACAGAAGACATTTAGAAGGGTCATATAACACATTTATAAATACATCATAAAACATCATTTTATTTCTTTCCTACTTTGCCCACTTAAAAAATAAGGGGGTTTTGAGCTAAAAACAGTCATAATTTAGTTTTCCATGAGAGTTTTCCACCCTCTCTCAGACCTTTAGACCAACTGTCCTTTTTTGCTACAGTGCCTTTAAGTCTATGTACTGTAAATGCCATCTTTGCATATAAAATGAGATACAGCGCTTTGATGCATTTATTTGCAAGCTGTGGATTTGCTGTTGGGTCCAGTATAGTTTCAACTTGCCCATCTTTCAACAGCCTCTTTGCAAGGCCTGCATTACACTGTGACCACTAAACAAAACAATCCATGCGGATTGTTAGTGAGGTTAGTGGAGTTGGTGAAGGATAACAATATTTTTGAGAAATTTCAGTCAGGATTTGGAGAAAATCACAGTACAGAAACTGCCCATCTTAGGGTGACAAAAGACTTATTGATGGCAGAGGATCCTGGAGAGTGATCCATTTTAGTGTTGCATGATTTAACTGCATCGTGCGATACAGTTGATAATTCAGTTTTAATTGATACATTGAAGAAATGCGTGGGAATATCTGGGGTGGCTTTATACTGCTTTTTTCCCCCTACTTGTTGAATAGGAAATTTGTAGTGTATGTTGAAGATTGTGGTGTTCCGCAAGGGTCCGTGTTAGGGCCAATTTTGTTTTCTCTATATAAGTTACTGCTTGGTTCAGTGATTTGAAAAAACAATATACATTTTCATTGCTATGCAGGTGACCTACAGCTGTATTTGTTGTTGAATCCCAATGAACTGACTAATTTAAATGTTCTTCAAGTGTGAATAGCAGACATAAAAAAAAAAAAATGGATGGCATGTTATTAATTTTTTCCAGGTAAATACTGATAAAACAGAGGTTGTTATAATCGGTCATGGTTTTAAAAAAAAATGTCAGATTGAGTCAGCAGCTAAACAGGTGGTCCCACATACTTAGCAGGTGGTGAGAAATTTGGATGTCTATTTTGATACAAATTTACATTTTGAATATGATGTCAGGAAGTTAGTTTAGTCTTGTTTTTATCAGTTAAGGTACATTTTCAAGGTGATACATGTTTTGAGTTTTAGGGATACAGAGAAGCTTATACATACTTTTATTTCATATCACCATGGTTACTGTAATGCCCCATTTTCAACTTTAAATCAATGCACTTTAGTGCAAAATGCTGCAGCTAGACTTTTGACACAAACTAGGTCTACAGTTGAAGTCAGAAGTTTACATACACTTAGGTTGAAATCATTAAAACTCATTTTTTAACCACTCCACAGATTTAATATTAGCAAACTTTAGTTTTGGCAAGTCGTTTAGGACATCTACTTTGCATGTGACCAGTGGGTGAAATTTACATACACTAAGTTAACTTTGCCTTTAAGCAGCTTGAAAAATTCCAGAAAATGATATCAAGCCTTTAGACATTTAGCCAATTAGCTGCTCATAGGCTAATTGGATTCAATTTGAGGTGTACCTGTGGATGTATTTTAAGGCCTAACTTCAAACTCAGTGCCTCTTTGCTTGACATCATGGGGAAATCAAAAGAAATCAGCCAACACCTCAGAATTGTGGACCTCCATAAGTTTGGCTCATCCTTGGGAGCAATTTCCAAATGCCTGAAGGTACCACATTCATCTGTACAAACAACAGCACGCAAGTATAAACACCATGGGACCACACAGCCATCATACCACTCAAGAAGGAGACGCATTCTGTCTCCTAGAGATCAACGTAGTTTGGTGCGAAAAGTGCAAATCAATCCCAGAACAACAGCACAGGACCTAGTGAAGATGTTGGAGGAAACAGGTAGAAAAGTATTTATATCCACAGTAAAACGAGTCCTATATCGACATAACATGAAAGCCTGCTCAGCAAGGACGAAGCCACTGTTCCAAAACCGCTAAAAAAAGCCAGACTACAGTTTGCAAGTGCACATGGGGATCTTACTTTTTGGAGAAATGTCCTCTGGTCTAATGAAACAAAAATTGAACTGTTTGGCCATAATGACCATCGTTATGTTTGGAGGAAAAAGAGTGAGGCCAAAGAACACCATCCCAACCGTGAAGCATGGGGGTGGCAGCATCATGTTGTGGGGGTGCTTTGCTGCAGGAGGGACTGGTGCACTTCACAAAATAGATGGCATCATGAGGAAGGAAAATTATGTGGATATATTGAAGCAACATCTCAAGACGTCAGCCAGGAAGTTAAAGCTCGGTCGCAAATGGGTCTTCCAAATGGACAATGACCCCAAGCATACCTAGCGCTTCGCTGTGCTGCACAGGAGACAGGTGTCCTTCCAAATGCATCAGAACTCTTCCTTCTCCAGGTCTCAAGACCGGTTTGGGAGGAGGGATGGAAAGAGGGCAGGAAAGGATTTAATAGTGGGAGGCAGAAAAGACTTGTTTTTTAGCCTAAGAAGCATTTCTGCATCCGTCAGTACTGTATTTAAGTCGTTTTTTTATATGTAAACATGCACTAGATGGACATATTTGAAGTTGTGGCAAAATGGCTTAAGGACAACAAAATCAGGGTATTGGAGAGGCCATCACACAGCCCTGACCTCAATCCGATTGAAAATGTATGGGCAGAACTGAAAAAGTGTGTGCGAGCAAGAAGGCCTACAAACCTGACTCAGTTACACCAGGTCTGGAGGAATGTGCCAAAATTCCAGCAACTTATTTTGAGAAGCTTGTGGAAGGCTATCCAAAATGTTTGTCCCAAGTTAAACAATTTAAAGGCAATGCTACCAAATACTAATAAAGTGTATGTAAGCTTCTGACCCACTGGGAATGTGGTGAAAGAAATAAAAGCTGAAATAAATAAATCTCTCTACTATTATTCTGACATTTCACATTCTTAAAATAAAGTAGTGATTCTAACTGACCTAAGACAGGGAATGTTTTCTACGATTAAATGTCAGGAATTGTGGAAAACTGAGTTTAAATGTATTTGGCTAAGGTGTTTGTAAACTTCTGACTTCAACTGTAGGTCTTTTAATCAAATTACTCCAGTTTTAGCTTCTTTGCATTGGCTACCAATTTATTTTAAGGTTGATTTTAAGATTTATTAAATACATATATAGCATTGCATGATTGTTTAGCAGAACTTTTAAGACCTTATGTAACAGTTAGACCTCTTAGATCTTCTTCTCATGAACTGTTGGCTGTTCCAAGATCAAGATGTAAAACAAAAGGTGATAGAGCTTTTATAGTGAAGGCCATCGGCGTCGCCAGGTCATTTTTCCAGGGCTTCAGCCCCGAATGTTTTGACTGTAGCCCTGAATATAATTTTAAAAGTAGACTACGCAATAATATTGCTACACCCCCCACCCCCGCTCCCGCTAAGCCCGGAACCTCCTGAAGTCCTAGAAACACCCCTGGTGAAGGCTCCACGATTATGGAACAGCCTGCCCTGTGATATTAGATCTGCTGAATCTGTGTTTGTTTTTAAGTCTTGTTTAAAAATGTACTTTTATATACTGGTTTTACTACTTTATGGTTTTATGTTTTTACTTTGTGATTACTGAGTGTGTTTTGATTTTATATTTTGTGAAGCACTTTGTGCTAATTTGCTAAAAGGTGCTATACAAATAAAGTCATTATTATTTTTAAATGTGCAGCACAAACTGTGAAGGTTTGACTGAAATTATCAGGGACTGCTCTTTCCTAACATTGGGATATGCAGAGTTGCAGGTGCTACCCACCGCAAGGTTTAAACACCAAATAGGCGTTGTTGATGTGTAAATGTGGGTGGTTATGTGTTCAAGTGTATTAATCTGTTTGATGTCAAAAAGTTGCAGAAGTATGGAAATGACGTTTTTGCAGCTTAGTTAAAAAAAAAAAAAACGGGGATGGTGGGGCATGCTGGTTATGCTTGCACAATCTAAGCCATAAAATTAACTGATGCCCTTAGATAAAGCTATATCTCTAGAAATTAATTATAGAGATTTGATTGACCACCAATCTGAATATTGGGGAGGACATGTCCCCAGGGCCGTAGCAAGGAATGCTGGGTTACCAACTTTCACCCCATTAGCTACTGCGTATGCCCTCAATATTTCTGGTGGTATGGACATGTTGATAACAGAAACAACAAAATCAAGTTTTAATGGGTGACAATTCAGAATTTTAACAGCATTGTACTTGCTACCTTGGAAGTACTTTTGGCTTTAAACTTCCCATTCTCCTCTGCCCCACTGCTGTAAATGATTCCCCACAGGCAAACTCTAATTAAACAGCCCTGAAATCTCAGAGTCTCAAGATGGACTAAGTTTTGTAGCTGCCTCTTTAAACGGGAGTCTCTCTTCTCGTGTGAAAGCTTTTCTTCATTAGGAGCACCCCAAGCCGCACCTCCGCGTTTCAGAACATTAACTACCCTCTCACACTACTGCGCAGGACACCCGTTGCCATCTGTTCCAGCTCGGGCTCCTGCTTGAACCTCTCTGTACCTCTACCACTGTATTTATTTAACTCTGAAGCTTCGATTCATTGCGGACACTTCACAAAACCCCCCAAGTCAATTGAATTAGTGGGAATAGGAGATAATCTCTCCCGCCAGAGCTTTCCGTGAGCCGGGGCAAATGACAAAGTGCCCCGTGTTAACGGTCATGTACAGGAAGCTGTGTCTGTGGTGGGGGGGGGAGTCCCCTGGGGTCCCCTGAAGGTGTGGGGGGTTGGGGTAGGACCAAAAAGGTGGGGGGGGGGGGGGGCTACATTACAGTAAGCCAGCACCCTGTCCAAATCAATCTTGGCACATCTTCCTGATGCCAACCGTAAACAGGATTAGAGAAGGACTTATCTGCTTGATGCTAATTGTGATGCAGTTTTTGCACATGTCCACTCTTTCAGCTACCTCTTTTAATAGAGGGACTCCAAACACTGCTGTACAACTGCCCTTTTCAAGCCCTGCATGTCAGCATGGGCACAGCGCATGTCAGGTTGGTCTGGGCTCTGATGGTTTAAGGCTTTGGCCCCCCCCAAGTAGCTGCATAAAAATGTAGTTTAAATGAGATGCACACTCAGTTAAAGCAATGAGATGTAGATTGAGATAATACACTTAGTAAAGCATGAGTGTGACTAGCATTTCCTGCTGATCTGCTCAAAAAAACAGGCCACACAATTGGAACTTTTTCATTTTTGCTAATACTGTGCTCTCGCTATTTTTGGGAGCCCATGTATTCTTGCTTACACAAACTTTTTTTTTTTTTTGTATCTCTATTGTATTTTAGCCACTTTACAGCACCACAGTTGCTAATCTATTTTTAAGGGAATAATGATGCAATTTAAACAACTACATTAAATTGGCAGCAAAATTAATCTCTTGACATCACTGTGCTGATGCAATTAGAAAGCTAACATTAAAATGAAACGTAAGCATGCATAGTAGAAAGAAAGAAAGAGAAAGAAAGAAAGAACAAAAGAAAAGAAAGAACTATCAAGGTTATTTGCTCTTAAATGATTGCTCCAGTTCGTTTGTGTTAAAACCTGCTGTTTCTGTGATAAAAACCGAAAGGAAATATTGTCAGGGTGTGTAATAAAATCCACTGACTAATCGAAATTTGGTCACATTCTGATTACGTATGCTTCACGTAAACACGTGAGCCCAATCGTCATAATCCAATTAAGCGAATATTTCTGTAACAAGAAATTTGAATAAGACAGCTAGCATATAATGGTACTAATTGGAATTCTTTGTCATGTAAACACCTTGTTTAGAATATCCAATGTAACAGAAAATTAAAGGTGCACTCAGTAACATTTAGTTTTTTGTCATCTTGGACTTACACTGACACCTATGGGGTATAGATGTAGCATCACTCAAACACAATAGTTTTCAGTTAACGATGCCATTGCAGAAATTAACTTTTCACAGTCAGCCATGGTTAATTTATTCCATGAGTGAAAGTGTCCAATAACAGGGCGATTACTAAGCAAGTAGTATTCGGCTGGACTTGTGATTCTAACATGGCAGCCCCCATGCGCGGACCCACACCATGTAGAATAAAACAGCTTTTACTGATATGAATGGAGTCTTTATATAATGTATGTGGCTATGACTTTACCTAGGGGTGTAACATTATGAAATGTTCACGGTATGATAACCTTCACAAAAAAATAAAAAAATAAAATAAAAAAACGTGCTATTACCGTATCAAGGTATTAAGGTGCCTTGCTAAAATTATTAGTAGTTTAATATTTATGATATATCGTATTTTCCGGAAATAAAGTCGCACCTGAATATAAGTCGCACCTGGTCCAAATCACACTGTTCAGAGAAAAAAATACAAAATAAAAGTCACATCTCTGTATAGAGCTTTTCAGCTTGCAGTCCAAAAATCTGGAGGAGAATTCGCCATGGGTTCCCTCTGGATTTTCCTATGGATTTTTATAATGGGGGTTTTTGAACTTATGAGAAAAATAAGGTCTGTGGTAAACATTACTTGATGATACAAGGACGTTTTGTTCAACAACATAAATTACACACTTTCATACCTTAAACATGAATTTTGAAGCCATGTTGAATTGTATAGGCCTACTTTTTTTTTTAAACGCATGGTGGCTTCAAAATTCACGTTTGAGGTATGACTAAGTGTGATTTATGTTGTAGAACAAACGTCCACGTATCGTCAAGTAACGTTTACCACAGACCTTATTTTACACATAAGTTAAATATTTTTTCTGGGTTTGAAAAATCCCGATATTTTATCGGGGAGGTACTAGGACCCTTGTGCGGCCAACAGATTCCCAACTTCCCTTCATCCACTCAAAAGTCAGACATGCTCTGTATGAAGACTGAATTACCTCAGGAAATACAGATCTCTGTGCTTTGTAACTCTATGCTGTATACAAATAAGCATCTTTTAGTCTGTGAGTTAAATAATATGCCTTTTGTATTCTATTCATTCATTAACGTTAGAGACTGTCTATCTGTGGATATTTCTGATATTTGAACATGCTGTGCATTAATTATCCGGATCACTGACTGAATGTTTTTACTACGAATGTGATGAAATGTAGAATTTGTTAGAAAAAAATAATGTTATGATGGACAGAATATTTAAACTGGTTGCATAAAGTACTTTGTAAAGGCAAAATATTCTAAATTGGCCACTCTAAAACGCTTCTACCGTCTCTATGACTATGACTGATATTTTCATCTGTGAGTGTAAGCATACAGTATGTGCTTTGATGTGTGTGCGTTTGAACGGCCGTGCAGTTCATATGTGTGGCTTTTAAAATAAAGAAACAGATGAGTGAAATGGGGATGTCTAAGTTAGAGCTTTATTTAATCAAGTTAATATGATGCTGTGTAAATGTAGCCGATTCTCTCTTAATTTAACTGATATTTACAATGGAAACTTTAATTCCTTTATTTGGATTTTAGAAAAAAAAAATCAAGTAATACCGTGAATGCAATAGCGTGAATTAGAATTGTCAACGGTTTGATAACCATCTCTTTTTAAAACCGTGGTATACCGTGACACTGTTACATCACTACTTTACACAGATTTGCTGTTCATTTCTTTAGGAGTAAAACTTTTTAATGAAAAAAAAAGAATTACTGAGTGCAACTTTAGTTTAATTCTGTGCATGTCCAAATGAAAGTAATTCTGGGTGCTACGTGATACAGGCAGTTGGAAAAGTCAAGCACTAGAATAACTATTTTCGAAGCTTTTGTTTTGTTTTGTTTTTTGGTAACACATTTTTTTTAACATAAATCAATAAAAAGATGGGCGAATGCAATGTAGGAGTCTCGTGGCTTACATTTTGTGCTCTTGTATGCTGCTGTCAAGCACATTAATGAAATTTAATGAATTTCCATAATAGAAAATTGGGAAACGGTTGTCTTAGTGAATTCAAAATATGCTGATTATTGTGTATACATAAATATTCCAATAGTTGATGAGCATTCAAACCTACTTTTCTGAATAAAGCCCTATCCAGAATACAGACCTTAAAGGAATATTCCGGGTTCAATACAAGTTAAGCTCAATTGACAGCTTTTGTGGCATAATGTTGATTACCACAAAAATTAATGTAGACTTGTCCCTCCTTTTCTTTAAAAATGCAAAAATCGAGGTTACAGTGAGGCACTTACAATGGAAGCTAATTTTTGGAGGGTTTAAGGGCAGAAATATGAAGCTTATAATTTTATAAAATCACTTACATTAATTATTCTGTTAAAACTCATGTATTATTTGAGCTGTAAAGTTGTTTAAATCATCATTTTAGGGTTTGTTGAAATTACAGCGTCATGGCAACGAAATTGTAAAATTGGACATAACTTTACTCAGAAAAGGTTAGTAAGCAATTTTATCACACTAAAATCATGTTAACACTCATATTGTTTTCGTTTTGTGGCAAACTGAGTATTTTAAAATATTCTCTTCCATTGTAAGTGCTTCACTGTAACCCAGATTTTTGCTTTTCTTTTTTTTTTTTTAAGAAAAGGAGTGATGAGTCAAAATTCATTTTAATCAACATTATGCCACAAATGCTGTCAATTGAGCTTAACTTGTTTTGAACCCGGAATATTCCTTGAATTAAGAAATGTGAATTGGTGCAGTATTAAAACCTGTGGCATAAACTCATATTACCCTTATTGACAGTGCAGTTGCATCAATAAGAAAGGCACACCTTTAAGATACATAGAATATGTAGATCTCCTCAAAAAGCCGTCACACCTCTTTTGTGTGATCTGAAAGGGATTTAAGAGTAATCCATACAAACACTCAAAGCAAGGGTTTAAAGAAGATTTTTGCTAGTGGTGCCTGTGCTCCAGGGCACGCAAGTTCACAAATAAGATGGACCATATGTTCAGGGTCATTGGTCTAAAAAGGCTGGAAGGGGCCAAATCAATATGACACGTCTGGTAACACGCGAGTTCATATAACACGGAGCCCTGCTGAAGTCTGACTATAGATCTGCAGTCTCCAGAGATCTCATCTCTCTCATTGACAATTACATGCATCTCTGTGTGCAGACACCACTCACAGCCATCTACTGTATGACAACAGTGCACATGCTCTCATTACCTACACCGGCTGTCAATTCATGTTTTCTGTATAACTATGAAATAAGGCTGATTTCAGTATGAAATCAAAATGGACCCTATTTACTTTCTTGGTGCACATTCTTGTTATTATTGTGCACAATTCATCGGTGCATGATATATAAAAAAAAATAAATGCTTGATTTTGTAATAGTTGTAAAACTAGCTACTAGTGGCTACAAGTCAAAGAGCCCAACGGAAAATCTGTATGATATTCTGGCCCTTAGATATGGCCCAGTTTCCTCCTAAGGGATTTTTTAACTAATTTTAACATGGGCCAGGCAAAAATTGTATGTCTGATCGATGAAAAATTTAGTTACTCATCCCCAGTCACCATTGGCTTTCATTGTATTGAAAAAGTACGTAATGAAAGTGAATGGTGACTGAGGATTGGGAACAATAACAGATACCCTAGGATTGGTTGAGTAAATAATGACTAAATAATAATAGTCATTATTTAGTAACTAAATAATAACTGAGTATAAGATTATTATTTGGTGAACTATCCCCTTAAAATATCTGTTATCATAAAATAATTTAATTCTATGAAATTATTAATTAGTTTGCAAATAGGCGAAGATCCAGAGATAAGAAAACAAAGCAGGAAGTGATGTGCTTGTGGCCCCCCAGCGTTGCAAGTGTCATAATCTGGTGCACATGAGGCTGATTTCACATGACAAGATGGGAACAGCCCATCATTTGAGGCACAGTGAGACACTGGGAGATTAAATAAAACTGTGCACTCTTCTAGAAAAATGTATTGCTTCCAGATGGATACAAGCCTCCTCTCAGCACCGCTCCAGCAAAGGCGAGACGCAGGGGGTCGACATCATGTCATCGTGCAACTAATGCATGGACAAAAAGAATCAATTCTACACCAGGAGTGATCTGCGCTGCTAGACTTTGTTACACTGACATTTCAATATGCAGGATGTCCGATGCATATGCTTAAATTTTATTAGTGGTGTTGTTAAGGCAAACATCACTTTTAATGCTGCTCAAGGTCAAAAGTGAAAACGTGCAGTTAACAAACATTTTTATACCTGATATGGCCCATAAAATTAACAACTTCTTTCTTTTTTTTTTTTTCTTTTTTTTTTTTGGTATAACCTAATGTAGCGAGGTTGATTTTGTCATATGATTTTGTTTTTTTGTTTTTTACTTTTATTTGAATTATTATTATTTATTTTTTTATTATTTATTTTTTTTTAGGTTACCTAACAAAACATTTTTACAGAGTTGTGAGGGTAAGGGATTTGAACAAACCCCTAAAACTAAGTATTAAACTTCGTCGTGTAACTTATACCACACTATTTGCGCAACAGACATGGGTATCTTAAAGGTGTAACAGTAACTTTTTTCTTTGTGTCATCTTCAACTTACACTGACACTTAGTGGCTTGGATGCAGCATCACATATAATCAATAGATGAAATTGCTCTGACGTCACACCGCAGCAAACCCGCTTCCGGGTACTTGGCAGCAGATTTCAATGGTGGAAATAGGCAGCGATGCAGTTTAAATAATCTTTTAAGCTTTCAGAATGTAAAACATTTATTTTAATGTTAATAAAAGTTATTATAAAGGAATATCTATGGTTAACAGTGAAGAAAGTATGTGGTTAAATATCAGCAAAACAAGTTTAAACTTGATTCAGTGAGCCTGTATGATTATGTCGGACATGTAACAGGTTGATGAATACACATCCACACACCTTTAACACACTTCTAAAGCCTAAGAATTTGGGTACTTAGAAATGAAAACTACCATCAGACATACAACATGTGTCTTAACTGCTTAAATTATTAACTCACATACAATAAATTATATTTTAATTCAATATGATCATATTCCATATCAAAATGTAATAACAGCCATTTTGATTGAACGATATTATTTGCTGCATTCAAAATAAATGCAAAGACATCATTTTCATAATATTACATTATTTTTATTCACTTATCCTTTCACAAGCATTAGTCCATGCATTGTGGTGGTGGAGACGGTCCTATTTCTCACGTTATATCTTATATGGTCCTTGATCATATAAGATATTCGTTAGACATATTTGACCTCATATCTGTCACAGTGACAGCACTTTGGAAATTAAAAACTGCCGTATTACCCCAAACACAACTTTTTGGGCAGTTTCAGTGCAATTTGAGTGAAGCGCCCACAGACAGCCATTCTTTTCTGGGCTACCAAAAGAATCCGGAAGGGTCGGGGCGGAGCGTTTGTTTGTAAACAGTAACTTCATCTATAGTTTTCAGTTTCAGATGCCATTGTATAAATTTAGTATTCACAGTCAGCCATGATTACTTTAATCAATGAGTGAAAGTGTCAAATAACAGGATGGTTACTGAGATTAAGCGAGTAGTACTCGGCTACCTAACATGGCATCCCCTATGTGCAGAGCCTCCACATGTAGAATAAAACAGCTTTTATAAAGTTACTGCTATGACTGGAGTCTTCATTTTAATGTGAGTGCTCAAGATTTCCTACATATATTGCAAAATTACAATTCATGTCTTTAGGAGTTAAACTTTTTAATGAGGAAACAATTACGGAGTGCACCTTTAAATTGTGCATATTGTTGAGGAGAGGTGTGTTTTACTTCTGTAAAAGATCATACTTACGATGTGTGGCTGGCTGACAATAAAATGGGTGAAAAAACGTCATAGACAATGAAGGAAGGACTCGAGCCATATCTAGGGACCAGAATATCATAGAGACTTGAGCATAGGCTCTTTTGACTTGGGCCAGTAAGCAAACATTTAGCTCTAGCAATCTCCTAGAAGAACCTAGCAACCGTATAGTAAAAAGCTCTCAGAACACCTTAGCAACTGCATAGCAACACCCTGGCAACCATCCATAACACCCTAGCATCATGGCGACGTGTTTTGTGATGGTAACCACTACTCATTTTTGTAACAACTTAAAAATTATCTGTTAGATATTCCTCCATATAGAAAATATCACCGGACGTCCAGTTATCTGCACCCTGTGTTCTGTCTGGCAGAGGGTCTCTTTGTCTCATCTTCTCCTTACTCATTGTTGTCGATGCATGCAGCGCTCTTGCAGATGAAACTAATACCGTGGTTTGAAAGGGGTCCAACTGCGGAAAGCCCGTGCCAGGTCAGCAAGCCACTCTTTGCCCCCATGTTGTGTGGGGCCATGTGGTTCCCAGCATGGCGTCCGAGAGCATATTTGCCACCTGTGCCTGTGGAAGCCTGTGTGCCCAGACCCACACACCAAATCCCAATATTTACATTTTTATATTGCCGTTTTCAAGCCCCCAGGATGTAAACAAAGGAGGCAGCGTCTTTTTGTTCGCTGTGCGCAATTAGACTGTGACACTATATATCACTCTTGCGATATAGTCTTCTATCTATCTTCTATATATTTTCTATCTATCTATCTGTCTGTCTGTCTGTCTGTCTGTCTATTGTTCTGTTGGCCTGTCTGTCTGTCTATAGTATCTATCGTTCTATCTGTCTGTCTGTCATTCCATCCATCCATCTATAAATCAAAATACTGGATTTATATCTAGTATCATGTTTAATACTACCTTTCAAATAATTTTTGTGCTCAAAATTTTCCCTGTCAATACATTACAGATTAATGCATGGTTATGATGAGATGCATTTCATGCGATGAAAAACTGCTCATCATTCTTATGCATTTGTGTAATGTTATAAACACACATGGCTCTCTAGGTGGGTCTGCAACTAGAGGCTCTGACTCCGAGTCTCAGGTGTTTGTGGACGAGCTGAGCATGTCTCAGCATAATGACTCATTATTGATGCTAATGATGTTCTGCTCATTATTTTTAAACAGGCTCTAGAAATAAACAATTATCATCACCCACTTTCCATAATGCTCCTGGCCAAAATAATTTGAGGATGCAAAGAAAAAAAATTTGATCTATAACAATGCCTTTCTTAAATAAGTAACATGTGTCTTTTATTGCTTAATTAATATTGTTTGTCATCATAGCAGACATTACAGAATTGCATTTTATTGACTTAAATTATGAAACAAGATTATACAGTTATTTATCAGTAAGTGTTGTGATGACACTGACGTTGGGTGATGCAGCACTGTTGAATGATTGTCTCTGCCCGGCATTATTCCATGCAGAGGATGGAGGATGCGTCTGAACTAAAAAATGTCCCCCTTCTGTCCCTTGATACTGTGAAATGGGATTGGATATCCTCAGCAGTGCAATTAGCTTCAGAAATCTGAAGCTGAGCCAGTCAGTCCAGTTTCAGAGAGCTACATTGAGGCAGATGTGCCATGCTGACCGCAATGGTCTACCAGAGTCCTTAGAGTTCTGGGAAAAACAGGTCATTTTCAAAGATCTAATAGAACCACAGCTTGCATATGGTAAACCTGAAAGTAAACCACCACCGTTTGTTTCCATGACATGTTTTTTTTTTTTTTTTTTTTAGTGCCCAAATAAATGGCTAAAGTCATAAGCTGAGTACTCAGATATAATCAGAAAAAAATTATAGTATTGAAACGCATATAATAATAAAGTGAAATTGTGCATTTCTCAACTAATGTATTACTCTCTTTTAGAGATAAGTGAGCATCCATACTGGATATACCATACAAAATAATTAGATTTCTTGTCATGAATTGAAAATCCCTACAATGTTCATGGGCTTAAAATAGTGCTGTAATCCAGCTCTACTGTTTTTTCCTTTTTATGCAATGACAACTTCCTGTTGCCAAAAGCTATGAAGGTTGTTCTTCATAGCTAAGGGGCCGGATTCATGAAAATCTTCTAATGAAATAAGGTTCTTAGGATAAATTATCAGAAGTTTTTATTAATGTTCCTCAGTGCAAAAAAACTGAGAATGAAGATAAGAACATTCTTAAGAAGTCTTTTCAGAAATACAAAATATTCTTAACTGAATTCCCAGCCAAATATGCAGAAACAACTATAGGTGAACCATTCGTAGGTTGATTTCCCCGAAAAGTGTAAATAATGTGGCTCTACTGCACATTCAATATTGCTCAGTTTCTTTTGAGCGACCCATCCAGCACAACACAGCAACATTGGCTCAAGCAATGGCGTGAGTTTGGGACGGGACTACGTGTTTGTTTGGCCAATGGCTTACAAAGGGTGTATATGTAAATCTGTTTGAAAACTATGTTTATTTTTGCAGTTCCATTTGGTGATGCTAGTGCCGTAGAAATTACACACGTCAGCTATAAAATCAGTATGGATAGCATAGATCAGATAATTTAGTCTCGGAAGAATTTGATGAGAAATGTTTGAGTTCATATTGAAATCTCTGACTTTTGATTGCAGACTTTAGTGTTTTGGCAAATCGGAGCACAATGTGAGACATTATTGATATCTCTTCTGAAGAAGCATTTGAGAAGCTGGAAACTTAAACAGAAGTCTCAATTAGCCCTACATTTAATCTTTCTTCTGACTCTGAGAAATACTTGAGATATTAAAGAGATATTATTTGCAATTTTTGTTGTCTTCTGTATTCAGTTGCTTTGTTTGTTTACATCTATAGAGACAGAGGGAAAGCAACATACTTTACATACACACATAGTCTGAACCCACCAGTGATCTAAATAAACTGCGTGTACTGGAGGCGTGAACTGCTCTCGCACCCAGATCAAATCACAGTGTTTGTGCATTCAATAGACAAACTGAAGTAAAGCCAAGGCCAGTGCTAAGCAAATTCAGGGTTCAAAAAGTCAACCTTAGATCCCTTTGGCAAACATTTCTAGTCTCCTGCGTGTCTGTGGTTGTGGCTAATTATGAGGCCAATTCAGTAGGCTCTACTTTCATTGCTAAAAGGTAAGCTAACTGGCATGTTTATATTGGAGGGGCTGTAGGTGATGCCATGGGAGACTTTTTATCAGTATTTTAAAGACCTACAGTAGAAACAGTGCTGACCTCTAAAAAAGAAACACTACATATTATTTACAGTTTCTCCTGTTTTCAGCTCAGTGCTATTTCTCTCTTAAGAGAAAAGTTCACCCATAAATGAAAATTCTGGGATCATTTACTCACCCTTATGTCATATGAATTTCTTTCTTCCGTGGAACTCAAAAGGTGACATTTTGAAGGCTATTCTCATCACTCTTTCCCATTTAATAAGAGAGAATAGGGATGGTGCTGTCAAGTTCCACAATGGCAAAAAAAATAATAACAACAAAAAAATATCATAAAATAGTCCACACTGTTTGTGCACTATATTCCAAGTTCCCATTCAATTTCATTTTATGGAAAAGAGTGAGGAGGATATCCTTAAAAATGTAACTTTTTATGTTCCAAGTAAGAAAGAAAGCCGTAAATGTCTGAAACAACATGAGTGTGCATAAATGATGACAGAACTTTTTTGTGGGTATTAACAGTTCCTTTAAAAATAATGTTGCAACAGTCTCATTACATTTCCTTCTAATTCATATAAGATGGTGAAGAAAATGTACAACACTGTAAAAATAAAATACTGTCAGTTGCGGTTGCCAGAAATTTGCGTAAAAAATACGGTGATCATGTTTCAGGCACAATAGAGACAGTGCACAGTCACATACCCAAACACAAAACACCATCAGGGTAACAAATGTGACACTAAAATATTGCAATAAACATTAACTAAACAAAATATAACACAGAACACCCCAATGTACATAACTGATATTAAAAAATAAGAAGGAAAATAACTACTCCCATAAAATATAATAAAATGTAATGTGTCACACACAGACATTTGGGAATGTCCAATTATTGTTTTTCACCATAATTTTAACAATAGTTTACCATAAAAAAGTACATGTATTCTCTTGTGGAACATACTATAATATACATTTTTACCGTTAATTATCCGGTAAAATCCTACTTTTTACAACAAAAAAAAATATATATATATATATTTTTTTTTACAATATTTCCTTTCCAACTAAAATCATGGTATGGGGTTCAACTTTATGTTAGGTTTAGGTATGGGGTTTGGGTTAGGGTTAGGGTTTAAAATTTGGAAAAATCTCACGAACATGCGTTCAAAACCTGGATGTTTCTCTTTCTTCCATTGTACACAACAGAGCTTTTTAGATTACTGTCATGGTTGTGTTTAGGCTGTGGGTAAGGTGTTACACTTTATTGTTAGGTTTAAAGGGATAGTTCACCCAAAAATGAATATTCTCTCATCATTTACTCACCCTCACGCCATCCCAGATCTGGATGATTTTATTTCTTCTGCTGAACACAAATGAAGAATATCTCAGCTCTGTAGGTCCTCACAATGCAAGTGAATGGGTACCAACACTTTGAAGCTCCAGAATGCACATAAATGCAGCATAAAAGTCATCCATAAGATTTTAGTGGTTAAATCTATATCATCAGAAACTATATGATAGGTGTGGGTGAGAAACAGATCAATATTTAAGTCTGTTTTTACCATAAATTCTCCTCCCTGCCCAGTAAGTAGCAAGATGCATGAAGAATGCAAATCACCAAAAACAAATTAAGAAGAATGTGAAAGGGAAAGTGAAGATTGATAGTAAAAAGGACTTAAATATTGTATTCATACATATCATATCGCTTCTGAAGATATGGATTCAACCACTGGAGTCTTATGGATTACTTTTATGCCTCCCTATATGTCCTTTTGTAGCGTCAAAATTTTGGTACCTATTCACTTGCATTGTGTGGACCTACAGAGATGAAATTTCCTAAAAATATTTGCTTGAGTTTAACAAAAAAAAAGAAAGTCATATACATCTGGAATGGCATTAGGGTGAGAAAATGATGAGAGAATCTTCATTTTTGGGTGAACTATCCCTTTAAGTTTGCATCGAAATATGTTTTGTGTACCACGGAAGAAAGGAAATATTGGGGTTTACAATGAGACAACTATTCTTACGACTTTTCATGAGATCATGTTGGTATATTTTCAAGACAGGCACTCAAACAAGCAAACTGTTTAGAAAATGAACTTGATCTCAATTGTTTTTGCATTAGAACATTAGTTTAAAGCATGCAACAGCACAAATAAAACATGATCAGAAAATAAGCAAAGGGAGATGTAAACAGAGGTATCAGATCTACACTGAAATCCAACACACAGTGTTGTCATAGAAACAAGCGCTGAAATGCCACATAGTGTAATTTGATTTTGTGTTTGTGTGATACTTAATGTCTTCCTCTCCCTGCCTGAATTGAGGGATCAGGGGCGATATTCTGATCTGTTATCCCTCGGCAGAAAAGAATCACATGAGCGTCAAATAGAGAACCCCAGCGTATCAGGATCTTGCTGTAATTTTTTGGCATTTTCGAGAGAACATTTGGTAAATGCCATAGGGGGTTATTAGATGAATGCTTTCTGTGTAATGAGAGCTCTGGCTTAATAACATTAGCTTGGATCACAGATGAAAAGTACTGTCCATAAAGCTTAGGCTGACTGAAAGTCTTTCTTGCACATGGCACAGCTCAAGCTTTGAAGTGCCTGCGAAAAACAACAGCCAAAAGACAGGAAGTACATGCCTCAACTTCAGACTGCTGAGCGGGTTTCAAAATTGTTTCATTTTAACTTCCTGATCAATCGTAGAATCGCATCAGGAATCGTACTATAAAAGCACATTTTGGAGGGCTTTTCTGGTGAATGGCTCTTCACCAGAAAAAGACTTAAGCAGAACAAAACCATGGTCAGATATTCATATTTAGATTCAATTCCACATCAAAATGAAAAGCTGGCCTATCTAATTATTGTTGCTTTAAAGGGACAGTTCACCCAAAAGATCTTTCATCATATACTCAGCCTCATGTTCCAAACCCTTATGAAAAGCCTCAGTCACCATTCAATATCATTGCGTCTATTTTCTACACAGTGAAAGTGAATGGTGACTGAGGCTAACATTCTGTCTAACAGTTCCTTTAGTGTTCCACATCATATAAGTGTATCATACAGAAAATTTATTTTTGATTAAATAATCCTTTTAAATGTTGCCATTAAGTTGCAGCTTATGATGTTTTTCACTATGTTTATGCACATTTTTTTTTTAACTTTATGTTTGATGTTGCAGCAATTTTCACAAATTATCCAATTGACACTAACAAAGTGCATCTATAGCATCTGTCTGCCTAGATAATTATTGAAAGTGTCTATTTCAAAGCAAGGCACAGTATTCACACATTAAAGTCAGAAGGAAAAAGGTGGATTCCTTAATGCTACACTATGTAACTTTTGGCCCTCTAGCGGTTAAAAAATCAAACTGCATACGTCTTGCGGTGGAACATTGTTTTGGTTGTGCTTCGGCTCTGCTCCTCTGCGCGGATGATTGTGGTTCGAGGCACCGGTGTACACATGAATACAGGACATCTTATCAGAGCGAATGGACAAATAAATAACGAAAGAAAGGAAAAGACGGATATCTGAAAACATGTAATCTGAGCAGGTAGGTGCCATATCTTATGCTGTTGTTTTGACTTATTGGAAACATTGATGTTTTGAAATAAATGATGTTACCAAAGTTAGGAAACGTTTATTAACATTAGACACAATGATTGCTAGAATGATAAGGTCAAACCTTGTAAAGTTTTTATAATTGCAGGATATTCTAGCCAAATAAGCCACAGTAGTAACTAATTTATAGATTGTCACTGTTACTGACCAGTGGTAAACATCATTTCAAGACTCACATGTCCTTGGCAAGCCTTGGACTATAGAATTTATTTATATAAATTATTGCTGTTATAAAGAAAAATACATACGTGTGCTCACAGGTGAAATGTTCTGCACCGATTACACTATAATTATAGTATAATTATTGTATAATTACAGTATGATTACAGTATAATTATTGTATAATTACAGTATAATTATTGTGTGTGCATGTGTGTGATTACACTACTATACATAAACCATATCAATAAAATGTCTTACCTGTTGAGTAAGAAAAAAGCCATCTCTGGGTGGCTTTTAAATCCTTTCAGTTGTCGTCACCTCTGAAAAGCCAAGCCGATGTTGATTCGGGTTTTATTACGGACTCTGTCACTTTACCTTTTTGCTTGTAGACTCTGCTCTGTTCGGGGTTTCTTTGCTTTTACAACCGGTGATTCCCCGAAGGTTTGCCTTTTTGAATGATCCATGGTCAGTTTTTCTCGTTCATTGTGACAACAAACTTACAGCTTCACGCTACTCCCACACACGTGCTATAGTAGCCGGATCTTATTTTCTCTGTGTACGGATATGACGTCAACACGCACGGGTAAATGACGTATGTATGCAATTTCCCACGAAATCCGTTCCGACAGCTCTAAAATATAAATCATTATTATAGGTTTATCAAAGTGTATTTGGGTAAAGACATGGTTTGGAAGATGGATCTTTGTTGCACTCTCTCATTAATAACATTTTGTTATTTTTTAACAAACCAAAAATGTACATAGTGTAGCTTTAAATAAAACCCAAAGAAAAAAATACAGGCCTAGTTTGAAATCAAATCCTCCTAAAAAGTAATGGTTATCTTTTTAAGGCCCAGACACACCAATCTGACATCAAAGAACTAGCGGCGAAAAAAGCCGACTGTGGTGTCGCCTTACGTCGCCTGCGTTTGGGCCAAAAAGTTGCTCTTAAACACACCGCAAAAATTACACCCAATGGCCAACTAGCATGTAGGTTCTGCTCCTGCTTGAGAGGAAATAACTCTCCATACCAGCAGGTGGCAGTAGTCTGTATTCGTCAATCAAAAAGGGAAACCGGAAGAGCTAGGACTGCGGATATACAAACCGTAAACAAAGAAGCGCTTGCTTACCATTTTCACACCAATCTCACTCACCACAGACGAATGCTCAGATGAGATGAAGATGAAAAATGATTAGAGCCTTCTGTGTGTGTGCCCTCTTGACTTCGTCATTTGCTTGCTTTCGTCACTTCCGTTTTTCTTCTCGTGCACTGGTTCGCTAATCTGAACAGCCAATCAGACTGATCTGTCTCACCGATGGGCTCCGCCGGCAATTCAACATGCTCAATCAGCTGAAAAGCCACCGACAGGGATCCGACTAGTGCCAACGGTGCAACATACCGCAAAAACTAGGCCGACAGACGCTCAATGACGGCCCAACATTGGCCAATGGCTGACCATCGGCTTGGTGTGTCACGGCCTTTAGTGTAATGATGCAGTTGGTAGTTCTGAGTATCATTTACTTGGACATTTGCTAACTGTCCACAAGACTGACAGATGCCCTACTTTGGTCGGCACAACAGTCAGCCGGAGTCCATTACCAACACAGCTGTTACACATGGGTTTCTGGCAGAACTGACATTTTGATCGCTATATTGTTGTATGCCTCTTTTGCTTGTGTAATTATATCAGTGGGTACAACGGGGCTAAAGGCCCCCCATAAGGAAAATGAACTAATTTCTGCTCCCAAAGTATACAATGATCAAAAATATATATTTTTAATTATTGATGGAGCAACACTATTTGCATTAACTGAAATGATAAAAGAAGATTGTTGTGACTAAAAATCAGGGTGGCCTTTATAGTAATATAATGTAGAAATAGGGTCAATAATAGGGCAAAAAAATATGCAAATAGTTCTGATATAGCAAAATATCTTTTTAACCCTCCTATTGCATTCCGAACCTGCATACACCTTTTGCATTCGTGGTTCAATTTTAGCCCGGTGGAATTCAAGCTTATAAATCATTATTAACCTGATGGTTTTAATCTAAAACTATATTGTAAGTCGTTAATAGGTTATTAACTGTTCATACATGTAAAAAGGTTGATATTTTTGCCATGTTAACTTTTTTTTTTTTTAAATAATAACATTTAGAAATTCTTTGACATTTCAAAACATACATTAACCATAGCGAAACCAGTGTGATACATGTGAAGACATCTTTTTTATCAAAATTTCTGTGAAATTTGATCTTAATATAACATAATATACAATTTATATTAACATCTAATGTGAGAATTACTAGTAATTTTAATGAATTTCCTATTGATCATAACTGCCCAATACAACTTTGTGGCCAGAAGTTATGAAACCAATGTATTCTTTTTTTAACTAAACATCATCAAAACAACTGCACAACTCAAGTATACAACATTAATACTTCTTTACTATGTTTTTAAGCGAAATCTATTCTATTTACATGCATGAACTGCTGAATGTTTATGCGTGAGTATGCTGTAAACTGGTTCGGCATCAGATGGCTGCAGAGTAAAATGTGGACAATTTCCTCTTTCAAGCCCTATTTAGACGAATGTGTACATGAACGTTTGCTCTCACCACACCCGTTTTAGACAGTAGTACCTTTGTTTTAGTTTATTTGTTATGTACATCTTTCATGTCTGTTTTGTACAGGAATGTGTGTGTCTGTGTGTGACTGTATGTGTTTGTAAACAAAATGCAGTCCTAGTGAGAGACAAAATGTAAGTGAAGTGTTTATAAGTAAAAATCGAATTCATAGATGTACAAAAAATTGACATAACATCATGTTGCAAAAGATGTGAAATTTTTTTTAAATGGTTATAAAAGATAAAGATAAAAATTATTATCTACCTTTCCTGGGTCAAAAATGACCCGAACGCAATAGGAGGGTTAAGTAAGATTTAAGTTCATATTTATTCAAATAATGACTTCAGCAAAAGGGGTACAATTTCTTGTTAATTGTAATCACTGTTTTGGCATTTTATAACATCTCAAGTATTACAAGGCCTCCTTTTTTTCTGCGTTCAGGAACTGAAAAGTGTCTCAATTGTACTTGGAGCAGCCCTTCCCCACCACTAACCCTTATGGAATACAATTTGTTGCAGAACAGTCAGTAAGCATCTTCGACCTCTGCCAGCCTAGCAGTTTTTCTGTGACCTTTTTAACCAGAAAGGGTCTTTTAGCTGTGCAACAAGGAGGTTATTTATACCTTTCATTTATTCAACAGTTATTAAAAACTTTTGTCTCGAAATATATGTGATAATATCAGGGATTCTTAATAGCTACATAAATATGGAAAAAAAAAAAATTGTTGCATGTTAGGTCACATTACTGTTTGAGATCTTACTGAGATGCGAAGTCAATTGGTTATGCCTTTTCTAACTGATTTCTTCTCATCCTATAATTATTGTTCATTTATTTTCATTATTTTACTCTCTAGAGCTTATACATTTATATTTATTATTTTCTTATGCTTCTTTTCTTTTTTTTCTTTTTTTTTTTTGGACTTAATGCCATCATGTAAAAAGGAATGCTCTAGCTTTTAAGTAAATATTATTTATGATTGTTTGTTATCTTTACATTGCGTCATCATGTTTCAATCCTAATGTAGAAAACCTTTACTGAAAAAATGTCACTGGTAAATAAAATAAGTTACATTTACTTAACTTTTCGAAGCTGATGTTCCCAGTTACCCAGACTTGAATAATTAATGAGCTTGCATGGTCTCACTGTTTGCAAGTTTATTTACACCATTTTTATGGTTGATGTTGTTACGTTTGGTCACACAACTCTGTATCTTGTTTTTATACTGCTAGTAATGCAAGGTGATTTTGTCCAATAGTCTACATAGCATGCAGTAAGCTTCCCTGTGGAAGGCTTCTTTATGTTATGTTGTAGATGATTAAACAAGTTCAAAATTTTACTTAGTTTATTTAAGTGCCATGTACATCAGATTTGTAAGTTAGTGTTAGGCTACTGTATGAACTGAAATGTTTACGTTAAATTGACTTAATCGCAGTTTAATCCGTATTACGTCATGAACTTAACTAATTTGACTTAATTCTATACCATTAAAATTTACTTAGAATAACTTGTGTGCAAAAACGTGCTAAATAAAATTAAGTAAATCTGACTAGTCATTTTTTTTTCAGTGTGTACAATGTCATCTTTGTTACCGGTTATGGTGTTGTTTGCTTATTTTTGTGTGTGTGTGTGCGTGCGTGCGTGCGTGCGTGCGTGCGTGCGTGTGTGTGTGTGTGTGTGTGTGTGTGTGTGTGTGTGGGCAGGTTTAAGTGGTTTAGGAGGCCTTTTTTTAGGTTATAAACTGGTAATTACAATAGTATTATGCTATAAATGTGGTTTATGAGGACATTTCTAAATGATGTTTTTTTTATTATTATTATTATTTAAAAATGCAGAAAGTTTTTTGTGAGGGTTAGGATTAGGGTTAGGGTTAGGGTTAGGGTTAGGGTTAGGGGATAGAATCTATAGTTCATACTGTATAAAAATCATTATGTCTATGGAGAGTCCTCATAATGATAGCTGCACCAACATACACTATATTGCCAAAAGTATTCGCTCACCCATCCAAATAATTGAATTCAGGTGTTCCAATCACTTCCATGGCCACAGGTGTATAAAATGAAGCACCTAGGCATGCAGACTGCTTCTACAAACATTTGTGAAAGAATGGGCCGCTCTCAGGAGCTCAGTGAATTCCAGCGTGGTACTGTGATAGGATGTCACCTGTGCAACAAGTCCAGTCGTGAAATTTCCTCGCTACTAAATATTCCACAGTCAACTGTCAGTGGTATTATAACAAAGTGGAAGTGATTGGGAATGATAGCAACTCAGCCACGAAGTGGTAGGCCACGTAAAATTACAGAGCGGGGTCAGCGGATGCTGAGGCGCATAATGCACAGAGGTCGCCAACTTTCTGCAGAGTCAATCGCTACAGACCTCCAAAGTTCATGTGGCCTTCAGATTAGCTCAAGAACAGTGCGTAGAGAGCTTCATGGAATGGGTTTCCATGGCCGAGCAGCTGCATCCAAGCCATACATCACCAAGTGCAATGCAAAGCGTCGGATGCAGTGGTGTAAAGCACGCCGCCACTGGACTCTAGAGCAGTGGAGACGTGTTCTCTGGAGTGACGAATCACGCTTCTCCATCTGGCAACCTGATGGATGAGTCTGGGTTTGGCGGTTGCCAGGAGAACGGTACTTGTCTGACTGCATTGTGCCAACTGTGAAGTTTGGTGGAGGGGGGATTATGGTGTGGGGTTGTTTTTCAGGAGCTGGGCTTGGCCCCTTAGTTCCAGTGAAAGGAACTCTGAATGCTTCAGCATACCAAGAGATTTTGGACAATTCCATGCTCCCAACTTTGTGGGAACAGTTTGGGGATGGCTCCTTCCTGTTCCAACATGACTGCACACCAATGCACAAAGCAAGGTCCATAAAGACATGGATGAGTGAGTCTGGTGTGGAAGAACTTGACTGGCCTGCACAGAGTCCTGACCTCAACCCGATAGAGCACCTTTGGGATGAATTTGAGCGAAGACTGTGAGCCAGGCCTTCTCGTCCAACATCAGTGTCTGACCTCACAAATGCGATTCTGGAAGAATGGTCAAAAATTCCCATAAACACACTCCTAAACCTTGTGGAAAGCCTTCCCAGAAGGGTTGAAGCTGTTATAGCTGCAAAGGGTGGGCCGACGTCATATTAAACCCTATGGATTAAGAATGGGATGTCACTTAAGTTCATATGCGTCTAAAGGCAGGTGAGCGAATACTTTTGGCAATATAGTGTATGTGTGTGTGTGTGTGTGTGTGAGAGAGAGAGAGAGAGAGGGAGAGAGAGAGAGAGAGAGAGAGAGAGAGAGACCAAATGCTCTTGTCAAAATGAATCCCTCTCTGTAGCGTGCGGACAGACTTTCAGAAAACCACATTTAAACAGTCTTTGCTTATGTTCGTCTTTAAAAGATCAAATCTCAGCCAGCAAATTTCCAATGTTGTGCGCTACTACTGAGCGTGAGTGTGCATGTTCTACCACTTTGCGTGGTTATAAACGTTAGACAATCGATCGATTATTTGCAAGTTAACATGCGTAGCGTACAATCGCCATGGAAACAGCGCAGCTCACCTGTGGGGGTTTCGATTTGGATGGGGGTCCATGTTACCCGCGTTGCAGTGAGAACTATGTCGTGGCTTTTTTTCCCAATTTGTAAGATCCCTCACACAATTGGATCGTCCGGTCGATATTTCGTTTCTTTCGGATCTCCGTTGGCGGGAAGAGAGCATCGGTGCATAACTGAGGGGCTGAGACAGAGCGTGTCTCGCATTGCTGTTGCTTTCTTTCATTCTTTTTTCATCTTGACCCGCGAGGAGACACCGGTTGCGTTTCGTGCAACTCTTCTTGGCTTTCTAACCACGCGCTGAGAACATTCATCGATGTACGCGGGGATTCAAACATGGTGTAAATGTTTACGGTGCAAACAGTTCTCACGGCAACTCGCCTTTTGTGTGTTAATTTACCGGCTGGGCACGCTCCCGGCGTCCCGGTCGCTAGGCTCTTGAGAAACTCATGATGCACCTCTACAGCGCGCGCAGCCGCCAGGCTTTCTTACGCGCGCTGAACTCGCTCACGTATCATCTTGTTTGTGGTACTTTAGCGTTTCAACCTTTCAATAAATCTGTGAGGAGCTATCGATAGAGTTTTAAAATTAAAATAGTGTTCACAAAAATATTTACATTTTATCAAGCATTAATAGGCTATTGCTAAACAATGGAGTTCAGCAGATGACATAATGCTGAACCCTCTGGAAAAAACTCAAATATGTACTAGTTATGTACTTTTAATTTCAATATACTGTATATCCACACACACACACACACACACACACACACACACACACACACTTAATTAGGTATACCTATACATCTACTTATTCGTGCGATTATCTTCTCAGCCAATATTGTGCTTCAGTTCATTTTCGTGGGGAAAAAATTAGATCTCAGTGATTTGGACCGTGGCATGATTGTTGGTGCCAGATGGGCTGGTTTGAGTATTTCTGTAACTGCTGATCTCCTGGGATTCAGAAACAAAAAGCAAAAAACATCCAGTAAGCGGCAGTTCTGTGGATGAAAACGCCTTGTTAATGACAAGAGGTCAGAGGAGAATGGCCAGACTGGTCCAAGCTGCAGGAAGGTGACAGTAACCCAAATAAACACACGTTACAACAGTGCGATGCAGAAAAGCATTTCTGAACATACAATATGTCGAACACTGGGGCGGATGGGCTACAGCATCTGAAGACCCTTTTATGTACCACTACTGTCAACTTGGACAGGAAACTGAGGCTATAGTGGGCACAGGCTCACCAAAACTGGACAGTAGATGATTGGACACACATTGCCTGGTCTGACAAATCTAGATTTCTGCTGAGGTACACAAATGGTAGGCCCACTGCAGTTTTCTGTTCTTGGCTGTCAGAAGTGGAACCCAACGTAGTCTTCTGCTGTTGTAGGCCATCTGCCTTAAGGTTCAACATGTTGTGCATTCTGAGATGCTATTCTGCTCACTACAATTGTACAGAGTGATTATCTGAATTACTGTAGACTTTCTGTCAGCTGGAACCAGTCTGGCCATTCTCCTCTGACCTCTGTCATCAAAAAGGCGTTTTTATCCACAGAACTGCTGCTCAATGTTTTTTTGTTTTTTTTTCCCGCACCATTCTCTATGTTCTCTAGAGACTGTTGTGCGTGAAAATCCCAGGAGATCAGCAGTTACAGAAATACTCAGACCAGCCCGTCTGACACCAACAATCATGCCATGGTCGAAATCACTGAGATCACATTTTTTCCCCATTCAGATGGTTGGTGTGAACATTAACTGAAGCTCCTGACCCGTATTTGCTTGATTTTATACATTGCACTGCTGCCACACGATTGGCTGATCAGATAATCTCATGAATATGTAGATATATGTAGGTGCACCTAATAAAGTGGCAGGTGAGTGTGTGTGTGTGTATATATAGTAGTATATATATATATATATATATATATATATATATATATATATATATATATATATATATATACCACTCCTTATATGAAGTTACTGAAGGAACAGTTGAAACTCGCTGGAACTAAGAATTAAGTTTCTCAAAGAAATGAAAGAAATGAGGATTCTGCTTGTGTGGCATCTAAGGAACCATAAATGGTGCCTTGAAATACTTTTATATTTTACAGCGTTTAATGTAACAGTAGGCTAGTTGTGCTGTTTTAAATGTGCTGTTTTAAATGTGCTGTTCAACAAATATTTTTAGCCTGTAGCTCACCTCACCCATGGTTGCTTGAATATTATTATTATTATTCAATATTTTAAAGGAATTATTTATTTACTTTATACCAAACGATAAGCCAGTGTAATACGTGAAAAGGTGTTAAAAAGCCTTAGCACCTTGGACAGTTCCTGAATGAAGCCTCTGAGACTTTCAAGCACTTATCCGAATCCCAGCGGATGTTTTTCCCCACCTCACGTGCTAGTGGAATGATTTGGCTATATATATATATATATATATATATATATATATATATATATATATATATATATATATATATATATATAGCTACATTCGCAACGTTAAAACGGCGTATAAATTAAATAAAACATTTCTAAAGGACGTATAGTTTTGATGCTAGTCGTGATGTCTCATAATTGGTTAATGTGGCCTCTCATAAACCCTTTAATTTAACAATTGCAACCGAAGGATTAGCCTACATAGAAAGGGAACGATTTTATTATTTATTTGTAAAATAATTAGTCACATTTCCCCTCATCGAGATTTAGAAGAATCAGCGTTATGTGACCTCAAGAAAAGAAGAAACATACGAGACAATCAACCTCGGTCACACTGAGCCATTTCGTCTCAAATACGTGGGCATTTTCAGTTACTCTTTTTAATATATTGTTTCATGAACATCCTATCTTCGTTAGAATCTATATTTTGCCTGCGTGGCAACTTATGTTATATATCGGCCAATTTAATAATGAACAAAGGATTTTTCTAGAAAAAAAAAGAAGAAAAAAAAAGTAAATAACTAAGTAGATTTGTAAATAGATTTTTTAGAAGACTGGTACGAACAGTTGTGGTTTAATACCACATTTTTTTATCAATTAAAACCCCTATTAAATGGATCTAATGGACCTGCTGACTCTCTGTGATGTTGCAAGTATAGCCAAATCAATCATGGACAACTTCTACATCTTGAATCAATATATTGATATTAAATAACAGTATAAGTCGACTCTGGTGTTTAATTCAAAATGAGAAGAAGCTCAGCTTTTGAGGAAAATTTTACACCCTGTCTGATTTCAAATAAACTTTTCCCAGCTTTGAACTAGTTTTGGTGATGCATTAAGACTGTGGTTCCTTCCGGCTCCTCTACGCTGATTTAATATTTATTTTGGCCGCGAGTAATTCATTCGCTGAAATGTTCATTAAGGTGCCCGAAACAGTCTTATTGCGCACTAGTGGACCAAATCGATACAGTAGCTTAAGGTTAGTGAAACTGACAGTGGATATCCTTTAGGACAATATTCATTGACATGCAGATAAGATCCACATGACCTCGAGGTTTCTTATACTCTCACATTTAGGCTACAGTTTCAGAAATCAGAGCCACTTTTTTCATGCTATCTTTGATTATTTTTATTTTTTTTATGAATTAAATGTTTGTTTTTTATCTGTAATGGTCTTCATAGTGATGTCATAGTTGTGTTGTAATGCATTTCCATTAAAATATTATACATATTTTACTACAATAATGGTAATAAAACCATTTGCTTAATTCCTACAACCTTCATCATGAGCTGATAAACACAAATACAGCAGTCTCAACACAACTGTAATACTTCAATCCATCTTGATTTAATTTTGTTTTGTTCTTTCTTTGCAAACAGTAACATCTCAAGAGTGCAGTCGAAAATATCCGAATAGTTTGAGCAGACTGCTTCAGTCCATTATTTATTTTTTTCATTTCAGAGAGACAGGCCCTTCATTCAGCTTTTACACAGGGTGAATTTAAAAGGTGATCGTCAAGCTTTTATGTACAACACTACACCAAGCAATTCAACTTTGTCCAACACTGAAACGATAAAGGATCGTTGATTGTTAGCAGAACAACTTGGATTCAGAGGATCGGAATTGTGCAACTCTGCATGATTTTACAGTAGAAGTTATTTGCTAAGGCAACGTTACAGATTTTTTTAAGCACTTGCCTGCTGGTTATACTTTGTCGTTATTACTAAAATGAACACTGTTTTGTATAAACAAGAGATAAATCAGTTTTATTAAACATTAACATGGAAGGTCGCATGGAATGGTGCCGGAATTTGACTTTATAAAAATTAACAATTCTATACAAAATCACAACAAAATAATTCAGTATGGGATAGATAAGTAGTAAAATGTAATAGGTTGAAAAATATAGCAGTCTCTATTCATTTCTATAATTGGCCCAGTATTCGATTAAAAATTGCATAGTTTCCCAATTATTGCTTGTGATTTTGTAGCATGGATCATGAACACATTCTTCTGAATAAGGTCACACCTATTCCCACCTGTGACCGCAACGTAGAAGCGCTATGGAATACAATACATATAAGGTGAACGAGAATCAATCAATTCTCTTTTCTCCTAAAGGCAGTAACAACAATAAATACGTACATAAGATTAAGCATATAATATTGTTGCTCTTTTTGCATCAGCGATAACAGAATACAATGGCGAGCAGTACTGACAAAGTCTCACAAATGTTCATTAGAATCACGAATCGTGAAATATCGCGTTCAGTTGGGCGTTCATGACCCGCTCGTGATGAGAGTGACCTTCATACGACATAATGTTTTCCATCGGTATATCACAGCGTTGCGAAGTGCCAGCGTAAAGAGACGCGTGTCCCTGCGCACCCGCCAAACCCGCCGCCTGATAGTGCATGGAAAAGGCGTAGTTCTTCTCGAAATCCGAGGAAGGCTCGTGTTTGAAGGAAAAGTTCCCGTTGACGCTCAAAGGTGGGCTAAGCGGTCCATCGAATGAGGGACTAGTGCAGTCCGTGAGTGCGGTTTCGAAAAACGGCTCCAGCGCGCTCCCGTACGCGTGTGGCTTGACGTGAAAGACGTGAGAGCTGTCCATTGTACCGTATGGAGGGCTGGGAAGACCGGGCGTTTGGTAGGAGTAGGGAAGAGCGGAAAAGGAAGCACTTGCTGTTTGCATATGAGGGGGCATCTCCTGGCTCTGCTCGGGCAGAAAAGTTCTAGGATTCAGTTGGAGACATCCTGCAACCAAATTGGTCGTTGGCTGCGACAAGCCCTTGCACAAGGCCTGCACGAAAGACATCAAATCCGGACTTTTGCCCGACCTCAGGGTTTCCGAAAGAGCCCAAATGTAATTTCTGGCCAACCGCAGCGTCTCGATCTTGGAGAGCTTCTGCGTTTTGGAGTAACACGGCACAACTTTGCGCAGACTCTCGAGCGCGTCGTTGAGCCCGTGCATGCGGTTCCTCTCCCGCGCGTTTGCCTTCATGCGCCTCATCTTGAACCTCTGCAGCCGCGCTTTGGTCATCTTCTTCTTCTTGGGTCCGCGTCTTTTCGGCTTTGCGTCATCGCCGTCTTCCTCCTCCTCCTCCTCTTCGTCCTCGTCATCCTCATCTTCGAGTCTGTTGAGCCCCATCTCGTCGTCGTCCTCCTCATCTTTGTGCATGGGCTCGTGCACCCCGTTTTTCTTCTCCACGTCTCGCTCGTCTTGGGAGCCGCTGTGACACTTGTCCGTCCAGTTTGCGGTGGGTTGAGACTCAAGCATCATGCTTTCCTCGGTGTAAGACTTCGTCATGTTGGAACTCTGTAAAGTAATAAACAGAGCCTGTGAGTGAACCAGCAAAAACGTTACTTTTTCTATATTGTCTTTCATAATAAATCCATGAATACATCCATGCAGCCCTTAAAGTTTGTTCTGCATTTCCTCAGAAATGCAACACATGACCTGTGGATAAATCAGGCTGCTTACTTTATTTTTATTTTTTTTTTTTTTTTTTTTTTAGTAAGTATTTCTTAATCTGATAGATCCCTTATTATTGTGCATTTTAAAATTACGAATTTAGCAATTAAAGCACTGTGGTCCCTAAATAGTCAAAAAGTCATGGAAACTAAATAAAAATGACCCGACGAAAATTGCCGTTGTCTCGTTGCTAAAACGCGAGTGGACAACAGGATGTAATGTGTTCTGCATTTCATTTATAAATATAGAAATTGTATGACATATGTGAGAATATGCTAGGCCTGACATTCTCATGTCAACAGTCTAAAAACCTGTATTCTACCCGAATGTACACTGTGTACATATAAGTGGAACTGTGCCTTTTTTTTTACAAATCTGTTTCTACTTGATCAGACCATTAAAAATACTTTTGCTGGTGTGCATTAAAGTTGATTCAGGCCTATTATTTATACTGTACTGTTTTTGTCTTGAATAAAACCATTTAATTTAGATGTTACCACTTGAAACACTTTTTAGTTTACTGTATCCGACAAAACATTTTTTATGCCGCATGCATGCCTCATTATGCTCATTTCTATTATATCAGGTATAATATTATGTGCCCTTCCAAACTTTTATGCAACTCTCATCACAACTGAAGGATTTCCATATAATCTGTTGAATAAATGTTTTGCAACGTATCACTAGGCATATAAAGCACTGCAGTAAATTGCAGTGAGTATTATTAAAGAGAAAGTCAACACATACCTTGGATTTGTTGAATGTCTTGTTATAATAGTTTCATGCCCCTTGTGGTGTGGGAAGTCCTGCGGATTGTAGCCTAATGTGGCTGCGCCGATGGGATGCTCCAGTTTTATAGCGGTGCTGCTGATGCTGGAAGATGCGCCTGGATGTCTGTGGTTGCCTCCACAGTCCCACCCAGCGCCCGTGATTGACACGAGGCCCCGCCCCTTCCCGCGGCACGCGCCATATGGCCGACTACGTCAGGAAAACGGCCTCAAGCGTCACGTGATCTCTTTCATTTGTATTCGCCAGAGCTCCGTATTCCGTCCCTTTGTGGCCGAAAGAAAGTGGCCATCTGTCGCCAGTTAGAGACTCAGTGGACCTGTTTGTACCCGCAGGATGGATTAACCCTTTCAAGCGTGGGACACATTCAATCACCACAGTCTCGGTCTCTCGCCACATCCCGTTAGCCTATACTGTATAGGCTACGCCTGCTTCCTTGTGTTAATGCAGACAATTTTTTATGAGTGTTCATAAATTAGCTCTCTAGCACTGCAGGTTTTGTCACTAATCAGTTGTGGAAATCCAGGACAAGACTGTTTTGTCTAAAATAATAAAGGCTAAATTGTTGTTATTATTATGATAATAATATACTACTACTACTACTACTACTACTAATAATAATAATAATAAATATTATTATTATTATTATTATTATGTGCACAATATACTACTATAGGCCTTATTAAACGAATTTAGTGTTCACACTAGGCTAGTCATATAGGAGAAATTATATCGCTGAATATTACTAATAAAATCAACACACTCTCTTGGCGAAATCGTCAGGATTCGTACGACTTTTCTAAATTTGGCTAATTGGTATGATATGTGCAACTGCACTCGTTTGAATTCCAACGACTTTCACTACAGCCAATGACGTCCTCTCTCTCTCTCTCTCTCTCTCTCTCTCTCTCTCTCTCTCTCTCTCTCTCCTTATTGATTGTAAACAGTAATTGCAGTAACTCTGGCTCCAGACCCCCGTAATGAGTCCTGCTCTTTTCAACTGAGGTCGGCTCGCGAGTCGCACGCGCACTGACGAAAAGCCTGTTTCACGGCTCACTAACCTGATCCAACGTCCGAAATCTGCTGTTTTCTATTGAATTTAATATAACAGTCCCTCCGACCCCACTAAAAAGGAAATATCAACGTGATGACCGTTGAACAGACGAGTAAATAAATGAAGGAATAAGACAACAGTCGTTTAAACGCACGTGGAGCTAGGGAATTATTTCATATCGACAGGAAAACCCAAAACAAATCCTTTGGCACTCTGAAAATTGATAAATAGATGCGAAAAGTGATCTAATCATGCCCTAAATAAATAATGACCCTCGCTTTGTGTGTGTGTGTGTGGGCAGGTTTAAGTGGTTTACCAGGACTTTTTTTAGGTTACAAACTGGTAATTACAAGGGTATTATGCTATATGTGGTTTATGAGGACATTTCTAGTGTCCCCATAATTCAAATCGCTTAAAATCACACTAAACGATGTTTTATTGAAAATGTAAAAATGCAGAAAGTTTTTTGTGAGGGTTATGTTTAGGGTTAGGGATAGGGTTAGGGTTAGGGGATAGAATCTATAGTTCATACAGTATAAAAATCATTATGTCTATGGAGAGTCCTCATAAGGATAGCTGCACCAACATCTTTACAAGTCTAAATATCCTAATTATAATTTAGGTTTGCCCAACTTTGAGGAAAAAGCTAACAAATGTTAACCTCAAAAGAGCTTATTCAAGATTTTAAAGCGTGTTTTATTTTACCTGCCCAAGTGTTAAGGGCAAAGTTTGACATTAGTTCTGTCTCTAGACTATATCCTCCCACGCTGTTGGTTCATGCGTGGAAAATATTTCATTTCCAGTTTCCATTGTTTGCTCATCAGTGCTTATGTCACTTCCTGACATCTGTTAATGGCCTACCGCAGACGTTTGACAACCAGGTAACCATGAAGTTTCCACGGACACTCACAGGCTCAGAGTGCTGCTAATCTTTCTCATAAAAATCGACGAAGATTGTGCCGGTCAAAGGTCTCTGTTGCCATGCAAACCAAAGGATGTGAGCGGAGTGATTTCAGCACCACTGACAGCAACTCAGATAAAGAGAGAGAGAGAGAGAGAGAGAGAGAGAGAGAGAGAGAGAGAGAGAGAGAGAGAGTTAGTTAGTTTTAGCAGTAGTTAATGCTTTGCATTATTTCTCATTTCTTCAACGTACCATATACTTTGGCACTGTTTATTATGGTCTGTCCATTATAGCCATATGTTCTGTATTGAGTTAATACAGGGGTTTGCAGTGACCGACACTAATCAGCCTACTGACACAATCAAGAACTTAAGACAGTGGCTTTAAATAAGAATTCTTTTGGCTATTTCAGTTGATTTTGAAGGATTTCGATGCACTAATTACTTATGCAAAAATGCAGATTTGTATTAATTAGTGTGCCGCTGATTAGTTCTTTGGTATTTTTGCGCAATAAATCATGCAGCGGCACTCATTTTGGCTGGTGACCCATCTGTGCAGCTTTATGCGTCCCGTTTTCTAGTTAAAGGGCCTGTTTGGGTTGCAGGTAAGGCCACTTGCTGCATATGGATCCCTTAAACATGATTTTTAACGGATGACTTTTTTAATTTAAGTAAAATCATCAATAAATAAACTGGCAATACTTTATAATAATTTTCATTAACAAACATAGGCCTTATAATGTTTAAAATAATATCGTTAGTGCATTCAGATATGAATATAAAACTATATTATTCAAAACTGTGTGACATTTATAACTATTAAAACTAATGATCTGCTAAGTATTACATAATACAATAATGCTTGTTAATGTTATTACTTTTAAAAGCTATTATAAAGGGTCTGTGCATAAAATAATAGCACATTAAAAAACGTTTTATTTGAGCGCTGTCACTCCATAACAGAAAGATGTAGGCTATTTTTAGTATTATAATTTTAATATTAACAACAAATAAGCACGATTTGGTACAACGAATTAGAAGTTATTTAGACTGTATATTTATTCCATTATTATTATTATTATCATTATTATTGGCATTCTCGTTTGTATATGTAATGTTAAAACTAAGACTAAATAAATAGATAGCAAAACATTTGTATATTTTGTACATGTATTAAACTAGTATATATTATATATTAAATCTACATAGTATATCTTTTATAAACTGTATATATTAAATCCTCGATTCTCAATCCTTGGGTTGTCAGCATCTTCTGTCAAGGATTCTGAAGAGCACGTTGCCTCAATCTAATCATTGACAAAAGCGCCATCTTCTGATTACATGAAGAAACAACATCCTTTTTCACCACGTCCTCAGTTTTCCCATACTTCAAGGTAGAATACAGAATAGAATAGATTAACTAACTAACTTGCATTCTTATATTTGGAGTGTCTTGCCATATGATATAGGCCTATTAATCTTGCACAGTAGTTTTACTGTTAAGTATCCTATACAGCATTCTTACTTCACAAGAAAAATATTAAATATCATCAGCATGACTTGGACAATCCAAAATTATAGTGAACTCATACAGTTCTGCAGTTTTATAGCATATGTTGCTTTTGTTTTGTTTTTTAAAAAAACTTTGCATTTATGATGAAACCTATCCTGCTAAACAGCACAACTGTAACTTCTGCTTATCAAATAATGGAGGTATTTTTTAGTTTCTTATGGGGACAGATAATACCTCCTACTCCTATATCACATTAGGGAAAATTTAGGATTCATAATTTAAAAGGGATAACAATTATTATGCACATCTGAGATATACTGCTTCAAATACTGATGGTGGTCCATAAATCAAGTTGTAACCATCCACTCAGGGGCGGATTATGACTAGCAAGGGCCCCGGGACCAGTTTTCTTTTAAGACCCCCCCGGTCCAATTATCTTTTAAAATTGAGGTCTCCGCAATTTTTTTTTCATTGATTTAAGTCTCTTTCAGTACCTGTTCTGTTATTTATATAGATTACAGATTAATTCAAACACACAGCAGGGATGTGGTAAAGAAACCACTCAGCCGAAACACATTCGCTGAACAACCGCTGTTCTTAAAAAGACAGTACCATTTTAACGATTGTTATACATAATGTAAACTCAATGTAAATACTACAAATTATGCATACAAAATGCATATATTTACAGGGGCCGTAGTAAAGTATGAAATATTTTAACTTTATCAAACACTTTAAAGGGATAGTTCACCCAAAAATGAAAATTATCTTATTATTTACTCTCCCTCATGCCATCCAAGCTGTGAATGACTTTCTTTCTTCAGCAGAACACAAAAGATTTTTAGAAAAATATTTCAGCTCTGTAGGTCTATACAATGCAAGTTTAAATTCATATCTTCAGAAGCCATATAAGAAGCAATGAGTAATATAATAGGTGTGGGTGAGAAACAGCTATCTTTTTAACTCATCTGAATGATGGGGTGCGTTCCATTCAGAAGTGATCATTGCTACACACTGTTTCCTTCAAAGACTTTACCCTCCATTGTGAGAGCTTCGATGGGCTGAAAGGTGTAGGGCTCAAAATTAGTGGCCATTTGGTCATTTTTGGGGGTAAATTCTGTTTGGAACAACCACATTATTGTTCTCCCATCAAAAAGCCCTGCAAAAACATAATTTAAGCCTTTTCAGAGTTATTTCTCATTTCATTCTTTCTTTCTTTCTTTCTTTCTTTCTTTCAGAAAAACCTGTAAAAATGTCTAACTTCAAGCATTTAAAACTTTCAGACCAGGTTTTGTCAGAACAACATTATAGTTTGTCTTGACAAAATTTACATGTCTAGTTTAATCAGTACTTTTGAACCACACAAAATAAAAGTATCTTCTTTTTCCCAACTACCTAAGCCAAGTTATTTTTTGTAATGCAGCACAAACATGCAGTTGTAGCAATGAATCATATAATAAACATTTTTGTTCTACAGCCCTTTTATACAAAGAATAAAGCTTAACCATATTAAGCCTAAATTATATATTTTTTTAAACCTGTTAAACCTATTTTTCTACAAAATAATGAAATGTAAGCACATGTTGCTTGAATTCAATAAATACTAATTTTGAAATATCAGTAGCAACATAAAAATTATTGTTAATTTTACTTCAAAATCAGCAAAGATTTCACATCAAAAAGATGAGTGCATAAAAATATGAAGGTAGCTATTTTGGAAAATTAAATAGCAAGGTCTTCCAGTACAGCATGAAAACTTTCACCAGGAGACAGTAGACATCTCATACACATCGTGATGATGATGTAGAGGCTTAGAAAGTCATGTATCAAATATGTAATGCATGATATTATAGGGTTAAAGAGTTGCTCAAAAAATATAATTAGAAACAGGAAGGCAAAAGGGTTCTATAAGAGGGCTGGATGTCTGTTGAGGGGCCCTTGTATAAGCTGTGGGGCCCACATATTTAAGCATACACAGTATAAACATCTGGTAGTTAAGGGCCCCTGGGCAATGGCCCCATTGGCCCAGTCTGTAATTCACCTATGCATCCACTGGGTAATAACCTGAACACAATACCTCTTCCCATCTGTTTTATGGCAAAAGAACAGTAATTAAGATTCCACTGAGAAATGCTGGCAATACAATTCAATTGAATTAGCAATTACTTCAGTTTTGCGGAAACAAACAAGCATCACTGAAGCAAATTTCAGAGGGCGTATCTATTTTTCAATACATTTTTCTTTGTCAATTATTTCGAAACACATATGCACACTGAAATAATAATATTTCAGATGTTTTAATCTTTTGACACATGTAATATGGTCTTTATCTGTTGATGGATAGCTGTTACAACTAACTCGAGGGGTGTTGTAAATCAGCTGCGTCCTTTTCAGCAATAGATTACATACACTGACCAACCATGCAGTGAAGTAAATAAGATGGATTGTGGTTTTACAGTCTCATGGTTAGATCTGTATCACATGTGCTTCTTAACAGATGAACTGGTTGGTTAACCACTTCCTTGCCTGGTCAATGATGTAACTTCCTTGCAAACTGATTGTAAGATTTACTGCCTGACATTTGTTGTTGTGACATTAAATGTTTAATTTACTTCCTCATAAAGAGATCTTTATTGTGTTTGTTCTGCCTAGTCTGTAATATAGTGAGACTACCTTATGGGTTGATCAGTATCCAAACAGCTGAGACCCTTGGGGAATTTGTGACAAATCAGGTAAACAAACAAACAAACAAACAAAAAACAAACATTTGAAACCTAAATATTTTTTTTCTATTAACAAATATAAATGCTGTGTTCTTAGATGCATATCAGAGTGTATGCAACTGTTATCCAGGCCTTTCTATGTAAATCACATAAAAACATATCACATTTTTACCTCAAAATAAAAAGAAAGATTATGATAGGAAGATTAAGATATTTTGAATTGTGATATTATTTTAATGATGATTAACCACATCCTTCTCTCCCATGTTCTCATTACTGTTCCTTTTTTAGTTGTATTGTAATTTCCATTATTCTCATAACTTTTGTACAGTATTTATTTTATTTGAATGTTTATTTTAATATTTGGGTCATTGACATTGAAAAATAAGATTGTCTGAGGGATAAAAAAAAATCTTAAAAATCTAGTTTAAAACACATGTGTCCAGTTCATAAAAATGCTATATTTTTGTACATGTTGGTTTCATACATTTTGAAAAAAAAAAAAAAAAACATATATATATATATATATATATATATATATATATATATATATATATATATATATATATATATATTTTAAAGGGATAGTTCACCCCAAAATGAAAATTCTATCATCATTTACTCACCCTCATGCCATCTCAGATGTGTATGACTTTCTCTCTTCTGCAGGAGACAAACAAAGATTTTTAGATCTTTGATGATCCTAAGTCAATTTGCTTATGTTTTTCCTCTCTTGTAAGTCGCTTTGGATAAAAGGTAAATGTAAATGTAGAAGAATATCTCAGCTCTGTAGGTCCTTACTTTAGTGAAAGTGCAGATTTAAAGTAAAAAAGGACTTTAATATTGTCCTATTTCTCACCCACACCTATCATATCGCTTCTGAAGATATGGATTTAACCGCTGAATATATATATATATATATATATATATATACAGTGCATCCGGAAAGTATACACAGCGCTTCACTTTTTCCACATTTTGTTATGGATTAAAATATGAAATACGAAATGGATTAAATAAATTATTTTCTTCAAAATTCTACAAATAATACCCCATAATGACAACATGAAAGAAGTTTGTTTGAAATCTTTGCAAATTTATTAAAAATAAAAAACGAAAAAAATCACATGTACATAAGTATTCACAGCCTTTGCCATGACACTCAAAATTGAGCTCAGGTGCATCCTGTTTCCACTGATCATCCTTGAGATGTTTCTACAACTTGATTGGAGTCCACCTGTGGTAAATTCAGTTGATTGGACATGATTTGGAAAGGCACACACCTGTCTATATAAGGTCCCACAGTTAACAGTGCATGTCAGAGCACAAACCAAGCCATGAAGTCCAAGGAATTGTCTGTAGACCTCCGAGACAGGATTGTATCGAGGCTCAGACCTGGGGAAATTTCTGCAGCATTGAAGGTCCCAATGAGCACAGTGGCCTCCATCATCTGTAAATGGAAGAAGTTTGTAACCACAAGGACTCTTCCTAGAGCTGGCCGGCTGGCCAAACTGAGCGATCGGGGGAGAAGGGCCTTAGTCAGGGAGGTGACCAAGAACCCAATGGTCACTCTGACAGAGCTCCAGCATTTCTCTGTGGAGAGAGGAGAACCTTCCAGAAGAACAACCGTCTCTGCAGCACTCCACCAATTAGACCTGTATGGTAGAGTGGCCAGACGGAAGCCACTCCTCAGTAAAAGGCACATGACAGCCCACCTGGAGTTTGCCAAAAGGCACCTGAAGGACTCTCAGACCATGAGAAACAAAGATTGAACTCTTTGGCCTGAATGGCAAGCGTCATGTCTGGAGGAAACCAAGCACCGCTCCTCACCTGGCCAATACCATCCCTACAGTGAAGCATGGTGGTGGCAGCATCATGCTGTGGGGATGTTTTTCAGCAGCAGGAACTGGGAGACTAGTCAGGATCGAGGGAAAGATGAATGCAGCAATGTACAGAGACATCCTTGATGAAAACCTGCTCCAGAGCGCTCTGGACCTCAGACTGGGGCGAAGGTTCATCTTCCAACAGGACAACGACCCTAAGCATACAGCCAAGATAGCAAAGGAGTGGCTACGGGACAACTCTGTGAATGTCCTTGAGTGGCCCAGTCAGAGCCCAGACTTGAACCTGATTGAACATCTCTTGAGAGATCTGAAAATGGCTGTGCACCGACGCTCCCCATCCAACCTGATGGAGCTTGAGAGGTCCTGCAAAGAAGAATGGGAGAAACTGCCCAAAAATAGGTGTGCCAAGCTTATAGCATCATACTCAAAAAGACTTGAGGCTGTAATTGGTGCCAAAGGTGCTTCAACAAAGTATTGAGCAAAGGCTGTGAATACTTATGTACATGTGATTTTTTTTTTTTTTCATTTTTTTTTTTTAATACATTTGCAAAGATTTCAAACAAACTTCTTTCATGTTGTCATTATGGGGTATTGTTTGTAGAATTTTGAGGAAAATGATGAATTTAATCAATTTTGGAATAAGGCTGTAACATAACAAAATGTGGAAAAAGTGAAGTGCTGTGAATACTTTCCGGATGCGCTGTATATATATATATATATATATATATATATATATATATATATATATATATATATATATATATTACAAATATCATAAATTTTGAGTCAAGATTATCAAGAAGTTTTCTCATGGTATAACCTGAACAAAATATGCCATTTATATATAAAAATGTCAAATATCTGAATATTGTGTGTTTGGTGTGAATTGCACTATCAATGTATTTTTTAATAACTTAATAGATCCGGACAAATATCAGTGTCTCGTCATTGTCCCATTTATTTAAATCATTAAAAAATGAAAGGCAGTACAACTCATACTGCTATAATGTGTAATTGTTTTATCACATTATTTGTTCACTATAAGAATGATACCTATCCAGTTTGCTGATGATTCAGTCAACTGCAGTTAATTCACATTACAAATCACAAGTGTAGGTGTTATACAATAAGACCACCTGCTTCATCAGAAGTGTTGTTTTGTGCACTACACGTCTTCTTCCAGCAGGTTTCAGGCCAGGCATACTTTTGGGCTCCGTCTCGCCCATGTTATCTTACTTTTCACTCTTTTTGTTTCCGGAAGCGGAAGTATTGCACTTTATTAAGTTTTGGAATAGTTTGGCAGATGCTTAAGTGCACGAGATACTTCGTAATTGTCCGCGCGCTTTCAACAACACGTCCTATTGAGAGATGGTAAGATTAAGTTTGTTTCCCTGCTTGTTTTTAGACTTAATACAGTTGCTTTCTCTGTTGTTTGCAGTGCTTATTGTTAATAATTTTCGCTGTCGTGTCGTAGCTGCTCGATTGAGGGTTTTTTTTTCTTCACGCGCAAGCCTCACTGACATACTCAAACCGCTCGTGCTGCTTTAACACGTTATTTATAATGCGTTTTAGCACGCGATTACTCTCGCGCGGTATTGTAACGTTTATCAACACACTCAAATAAGAGATTTTTTTTCTCTAATGCAATGCACGTATAATGAAGATGGCATAAAACAGTGATACAGACAAGACAGCAGCCTATTACTATTCATGTTTTAGAAAAGGAAAGCGAAGGAACCTGTAGAGTGACGGACTTTTAGAAGATGCATTTGTGTTCCGTAACAGAATATTCTCGAAAACAATTTTTATTTTTCCTCTGAATGCATCCATTGGTTAACACTGATGACCATGTGTATGGATCATGCCCTTGTCATCTGCATCACCCCTACTGTATGTTTAGTCTGGAAGGCTACTAATTGGTTTAATTATTTGCCTATTGAGATGTGTTGTAGTTCCTTAATGGGCTTGAACACCTGAGATGTTTATTGGAATGCTAATTGCATGCTTTTCATAGTTGATAGTATAGTATTTCACTCTTTGCATTCTTAATGTATTAATAGTCTGGAAGGTCTTAGACAATTCTATGCTGTCTGTAGATTACAAAAGAAAGTCTAAAGAAGAACTCTTTTTCTGTAGGCCTCCCAAATGTCTCACTTAAAGTGGAATCTGTATTTAGGCCTTTGTTAATTTTAGGAAGATCATTCCAGATGAAAGAATGATCAAAAGATAACATTTCTGGAATTTGACTTTTTGTTGTTGTGCTGAACAGAGAAGCTTAATTTTCGGCTGATCAAACAAACTTGGCTAGTGTTAAAGCTTTCAGTCATTGTCAGTGTGACAAGTTTAGTCTAATGGCCCTCAAATGTACCTAAAAGTACATTCCATCCTTTCCTAATCGTGACTTTTTACAGTTTTATGTGAATATTGAAAAGCAGGACAGCTCTGTGCTATGCAGACATGAAAGGCAGGAGTACTCTCTTCTGGGTGTCTTCAGATAACATTGCTCAGGTGTTGTAAACACAGCTGACAAGTGTGTGAGAGAGAGGGGGTTTGAGTGCACAAGAGAGCTGGTGTGTGTTTATAGAGTTAGCATAATGGGTGAATCCATGTACCGTCACATGATTTACCGCATTCCTGCCACAGTAGTGAGAAAATAAACATGTGAAATCCTCACAAATGTACATTAGTATTTCTCCCAAAAGTAAAATGTTGGCATTATTCTCTCACCTTCATTTTTTTTTCATGCAACACAAAAAGAGAATGGTCATTTGGACAAATACATTTGCGGTGCTTTTTTTTGTCCACTTTGAAGTTTGACACTATAAATCACCATCCATTTCTGTTGTGTTGCAAACAGTCATTCCTTTAAGAGAAAGCAGCAGTAGCGGTTTGGAAAAGTGAGCTGATCAGTTTTCGTTTTAACAGGTCTCGAGTTGCTTTGCATGGAAAACGTGTCACGCAAACTAAATAAAAGGTGTGGCTCCGTTTCCTTTACTGCGTACAATTATTTACAATGTGACATTTGATTATATTGAAGAGAACAATTTTTATCCATGCAACTGCATATTGTCTGGTCTAGATTCCATCTAGATGAATATGGCTTGATGTCCTATAGTTTCAGTACCATGTAAGGTACAATTACATAAACCATCAGCTGTAATATATCCGCATTAGACCTACTAAACAGAGGCTACATGCAGACTGCTGATGCAGTGTTATTGTTACACAATGAAAGGAAGTCTGTGTTGCTGTAGTGTTACAGAGACTTGTATAGGTTAGCAGGTTTTCTGATGCATTTTAGCAGCAACTGCAGCCTCCTGCCTCACACTTTGATCTATGAAAGAGAAGCATCTTACATACAGCTTAAAGGTACAGTTCACCTAAAAAAAATTCTCTCATTTACTCACCCTCATGTTGCTCCAAACCCATATGACTGACCGACTTCTATTGAAGACAAAAGATGTTTGGCCGAATGTTAGCCTCAGTCACCATTCACTTTCATTGTGTGGAATAAACAACAACAACAACAGTTTATTTATAATGCACAATTAAAAACAACAGACTGTTGACCTATGTGCTGTACAATGAAATATTATAAAATGAAAAATGTAAAAGACATAAGAGAAAAATAAAAAGTTTACAATGAAGAACAAACAACAAATCATTTATCAAGACTCTGTATGACCAAATGCCAGTGAGAAAAGATGTTTATTTAATTGAGATTTAAAAATAGATAAAGTAGGGGCCATTCGTATGTGCAGGGGCAAACTGTTCCAAAGCATCAGGGCAGCGACTGCAAAAGTACGATCACCTCTTAGCTTTAACCGGGACCTGGGAATAGTCAAAATCATCTGATCAAAGGACCTAAGTGATGCAATGAAAGTGAACTAAGGCTAAAAGTTTGTCTATCATTTCATTTTCACAGAAAAAAAGATGGAAGAGGCTGTTTGCACTAAGTGCAAATAGTGATATATGCTATTTGCACCCCTAATTAAATACAAATATACAGTATAGGGGCATCACTGCAGCGTGTAAATTGTGTTTATTAATAATGTCTCTTTTAAAACCCTTTCTGTTCTGTACAGTCAATTCTTTATCAAAAACAACAAAAAATAAACATTTAATTCTAATCATGCATAGCATATATGAGTTAAAGCCCTTAGAGTCTCTCTCCTTAATATGCTCTCATTTAAAGACACTTTTTACAGAAATGCCGTATTTCTTAAAGAGACAGTACCGGTTTTTAGCACATGTTCAACAAAGCAATGTAAATATTTGTAAATGGTACAAATTATGCAATTAACATGTAACAAAATATAATGTATGCATTTAGGGGTGGGCAATATACCGGTAGACATGATAAACTGGTAGAAATTTGGCAACCAGTATACATTTTGGATTATACTCTGTATCGCGGTTATGCAAAACTGCCACGCCGTGCAAGAAATGTGCACTTCGTTCTGTTCACTTGTTCGCGGTACACATTCTGTCAAAGAAATGGAGGAGGAAGGCGGAGCGGATTTATGTGAGACTGAGAGAATTGAAGAAACAGGGTTTTTCAGGTACTGACCGTTTTTCGGCAGCCACCGAAGCAAATTCAATTATATTAATCACTCGTTTAGAACATGTGTCTCATCAGACACGCAGCTGTGTATCTCTGAAGCATGAAAGTGCGCACAAGTCTAGCATGCTTCCAGACTGGGCTCCACGGACACTTTCACTACTCAACCCAGTTTCTCTCTATCGCGATTCGCGGCACAAATTTCAAAACTTGCTTGACCCAATTGAGTTTTGAGTTTTTTACCTTAAAGTGCTATGGAGGAAGGCAAACATCTCAAAGGACTAGAGAGCCTGACATTCTAACCAACATTGATGAGGAAAACAACTAAAACAACGTGTCATGTGCCAACAATTATGTGTCATATGTCATGCAGATTTTTTAAACTATACATCATCACCCTTAATAAAATTCAGTTGGAATTATGTTTAGATATTAGAAAAAAAAAACCGGCTTTGCTTTCAGATATTCAGATACTGTCTACAGAAATTACTTAAACCATTAAGAGCCTAATGAAGTGTTTTATAATAATAATACTAGTCAACAACATCAGACCGAAATGTGAAATTTAGTATTGTGGTAAGCTTGATTGCCACTTTTTGAATATCACCAATTATTTTTCTCTGACTATGTTTGTAAAGTTCCAAATAAAGAGAAAATTATATAAGATGTAGTTTTCATTTATAAAGTATTTAATTCAATGACTGGATTTTTCAAAAATAGGCATTACAATATGTTTATTATATAAACCAATTTTTATTGAATTTTTTTAAATGTTTTTTTTTAATTAAACTATATCGTGACGTATATTGCTATCGTAATATATAATTTGTGATATCATGATATAAGATTTTGGTCATATCGCCCAACCCTATATGCATTATGATATCATATTTATTGATTTAATTCATGGATTTGTTAACTTTTAAAAAGCTAAAATGTGACCAAAATTATATATATATATATAAAAATATAATTAATAAAATTTATATTTCGTAATGTACCTAGTTAGAAGGTCCCATGTATAATTAACGGCATTACCTGGGAGAGAATTTCTTTCATATAAGGACATTATGACTGAAATATACCCATATGAATCGATATCGAATCAAAATCGGAATCGAAATGAATCGAGAGCTTGTGAATTGGAATCTAATCGAATTGGGAAATCTGTATCAATACCCAGCCCTATTAATATAGTGAAACCTTGGTTAATTTTACCCGATTAAACCTTTCAACTCCCCGACCTTCACCGTGACCAGATCACTGTGAGGAAATCAACTTTTATATTCATTTTTATTTATTATTATAAGTAGTATTAAAGGAAATATTAAGAGTGGAGACAGGAAATAGGATGGGAAAATGTACATACACACCATCGTTACACCCTACACTACTGCAGCGACACTAGGGGCGCGGGTTGTCTTTCATTTCTGTGTTTCCACCAGACTATTGGAGTGCAAATAGCTGTGCTGTGTGGCAGGTGCTATTTACACCTAGTGCAAATGAGAAATATCAACTGTAATTCACTAGCATATAGATGGTCTCAAACCTAACAGACATGAACTAAGCCACAAAACTAAAATTTTGATGTCATGGGGCTTTTAAGAAATGTTTTACATTTAAGATGACAGTCGTCTTGACAAGTGAAACATTTTTGCAAAATCACAACTAGTTTGCCTGGTCTCTAAGGCTGGTTGCCCCAAGGCTGGTGCTTGCATTGCAGTAGTATTGTTGATATTATGTGTGGGTGGTATGACCAAAACTTTTATCCAATTTTTAATAATTGAAAATGCCTTTTTTGGATAATGCATTGAATTACATTCTTTACAACTTAAAAATAGTTAATCTCATGTGATTATTTTCTCTCTATATTTGGAACTTAATGGACACAAGCCAAAATATTGGATTATACATAACAAATTCAAAGTCTGGCATCAGTGCAAAAACAGCTTCATATTATGATACACTTGAGATTAAAACAAAGGACTCAAAACAATTAATTAACTAAATATTATTAGTCTGTTTAGCCGGAGACGGAGCACTTGTATGAAAATGAATGGGAGAAATTGGAACACCCAATATGGCAGATGTGCAAAAAGGAAGTCCCACCTTACAGGTAAAAGAGCCAATCAAGTTAACACAAGAATGTGCATGTGCATTAGCTGAACTAACCTGACAAATAGCATTTTTTTGCGTGATCTGAGCTAAAGAAGCACATTTAATGAGACCATTGTTGTCAGATTTTACTGCCAAATTGACATATTTTCTTTGATCGTAATCTTGACCAACTGTGATTTCAGTCTTGCCCCATTCAAGTAGATAAGAGGATTACTTTTATGCCGCTTGTATCCGTAGAAAATAGCTGCCCGGGAGCGTTCCCCAGATTACAGCCGAGTGGACTGGCTTGCCTTGAATGGGACTGGCGGATAGTTCCGACACTAAATTCTTATTAGATGAGCCATTTTCTAAGCTGTTTTAAAATAGCCTATATAGGCGCACCTGTGACCGCACATCATTTGAATTGTTGCTCGGCAACCAAAAAAACATCTATACTCTACTTCATGTTACTTCCCTACAAATATATTTAACATTAAAATTAGAGCCCGACCGATACTGATTTTAGAGGGGGGAAATTCTCCCGATTACCGATATGGTGGCCGATATAGTTAATTTTTCAGTCACTTTTCAGCCATCTAGGTGAAAGAAGAAAAAACATTTTATTTAAGCTGGGCATTTTTAAGATGGGTATTTTTTAAATGTAGCGATAACGGTTAATTTTAACTGATCATATATTTTACGTATAAAATATTGATCTGAAAATTTACTAGTAACTATAGCTGTTAAAAAAATAATTGCAGTGGAAAAAGTACAATATTTCCCTCTGAAATGTCATGGAATGGAAGTATAAAGTAATAGAAAATGCCATGGTAATACTCAAGTAAAGTGCAAGTACCTCTAAATTGTACTAAAGTACAGTTTTCTTGCTTATCAAAACATCAACAGCAATATTTAGCTGTTAATTTAGAACAAAACAGTCTCAAACAATAACTCATGGTTTGCTGCTGCCGTATTCTGCTACACATGTTCAGGGGAAACTTTCAATGGTGGAAAACCAGACTTTTAAATATTGTAAATGCAACAACTGGAATTGTTCAGTTGAAAGGGGTACCTAACTGCAAATCTTGAACAAAACAGTTTGGTGAATACATTTTACACATTAGCTTCCACTCAGCTGACAAGGTATGAAAGTAGCTACGTGGTTAACTAGTTAGCTACAAGCTCGTTGTCATGGAGAGTAAAATATGGACGTTGTTTATTTACTTTCCAGCATTACATCTCACCAACTAGGTAACAACGTAGAGTGAAATCAACACTCAACAGAAACAATCCACCACCGCACCGTTGTCTGCTGAGCTGCAAAAAGATGTTCTGATGCTTACCTTTCAATCTGCTACATTACTGACTGCACTGACAAACTATAGCTGGCTAACATGGCAAACAGATGTGATAAACATGAGTGACATAGTTTTCAGGGACATGGTTAACTTTATATTAGTTAAACTGAAAAGGGAAAATGATGGGATCATTGTTTATTAACTTTCCAGTATGTATTTCACAAACTAGTTAGCAACTTACCATGAAGACACCGCTTAACTCCGCACTGTCTGCAGAATCACCGTCAGTTCAGCTCTGTAAACAATGGAGTCTGAGCGGGCTCTGCTGGACAAACTACTTTGACACCAATTCTAAATCACCCGAAGCATTGTTTTCTGCATTATATGTTCTGGAAAATATTTTTTCATATCTGCGCATATCGGAAAACTTATATGCCGATACCGATTTATCTGTGAAAGGCTAACACTGGCCGACGATAAATCAGTCAGGCACTAATTAACATTAATTAGCATTAACATTATAGCAAAGTCTCTATTGGTTGACTAAAAAAAGGTGATGTCGACTGAAAGTGGATTTTGCCGATACTGAAAACTAAGGTGGTCGTAAAGGCCGATATTTTTTAAAATTGTTTTATAGAATGTAAAGAAAAATATTATTCTTTCATTACTATGACTTTTTTCTTTTTTCCCTCCTTTTCATAGCCTATATATTCACCAGATAAAGGGTTGTGTATGTACCTGTACACCTACTTATTCATGTGATTATCTAATCAGCCAATAGTGTGGCAACAGTGCAATGCATAAAATCAGGCAGATATGGGTCAGGAGCTTTAGTTAATGTTCATATCAACCATCAGAATGGAGAAAAAATGTTATCTCAGTGATTTCGACCATGGCATGATTGTTGGTGCCAGACGGGCTAGTTTGAGTATTTCTGTAACTGCTGATCTCCTGGGATTTTCACGTACATCAGTCTGTAGAGTTTACTCAGTATATCCAGGGAGGGGAAGTTCTGCGGACGGAAATGCCTTGTTGATGAGAGAAGTCAACAGAGAATGGCCAGACTGGTTTGAGCTGACCGAAAGGCTACGGTAACTCGGATAACCACTCTGTACAATTGCAGTGAGCATAATAGCATCTCGGAATGCACAACATGGTATTCTGCTGTTTTAGCCTATGCACCTCAAGGTTCGACCTTGAGGCGGATAGGCTACAGCAGCAGAACACCACATCGGGCACTTTATTAGGACCATAGTGTTCCTAATAGTGTGCTCAGTGAGTTCCTATTTCATCAGATGAGGTTTATTGAGGAATATGTTTCATTATTATTCATAAGATGTGAAGTTGGAGATGCGTTGCATGTGCTGACAGGGCACATTTCCATATAGTCACATTTTTTTTGCATGCACTCGCTACAGTAGAACACTTGGTTATCTAATCAAAATAAATCAAATCCCCACAAGATGTCAGTGATTGTTTTTATTTTACTTGTAGAAGCCGCTGTTACTTTACCTTACCTTAGAACTAAGCCTTTCTAACTGTAGAATCCTCCAGCGCCAGCCACAGAAGAACACGGAGGAATAATAAAAAATAAAAAAAAAAACACTATCGGCATACAATTTTGCAGATAACTGATAGTTCGAAAAAGCAACTACTAGCACAGATTAATCGGTAAAACCGATACAGTATATCGGTCTACCTCTACGATATACCATTGTACCGCCAGCCCTAGTTGATATATGACAGGTAATATGACCCTCAAATATTTTAATGACCTTTTGAAGCCTTTGACAATTGGCATTTTTTTTCTTTCTCTTTAAACTTGTGTGAAAGTTTAAATGTGAAAATCAGTAAGTATGTGCTACTTGTACTTTGCACAGTGCAGCTGTTCTGTATTCAATTGTGCTATTAGTATCTGGAATGAAAGGCATCACTCTCATGATCTATGACGTCCTTGTGTTATGATATTTACAGTGTTGTTCTGAGGAAGTGTGGCAGTATGATGAATCTTACATTGGTTTATCTCATCATCTCCCTCCAGTTGCTTTTCATATTTCTTCCATAATAAGATCCTTAGCTGAGGCCCAGTTCCTGGGATTCTAGCCAACCCTCATCTGGGTCAGTTGTCACTGCTGTTCATCATGAGGATGTGTGCGTTTGGATGTTATGAAACAATCAAATGGATTACTTCAGCAATACAAATGATTATCCCATTTCCACTGCCTTTTTGTATTTTGCTCCCTTAAAGGATAGTTCACACAGAATTAATAATAATTAAAAAAAAAATTCAAAACCCATGTGGCTTTTTCTTCCATGGATCACAAAAAGAGATATTTGACAGAAAGCCTCAGTAACCATTCACTTTCATTGTATGGGAAAAAAAAAGATGCAGTGACAGTGAACGGTGACTGAGGCTCACATTCTCTTTATTGTTGAATGGATGAAAGTAAGTCCTATGGGTTTGGAATGACATTAAGGTGAGTAAATTAAGAAAGAAAGGTTGCTGCCTATGTAGAACATTACAAATCCGTCACTTTATGAGGTTCCATGACTGTTAGTATGCTGTCTATGAAAGCAGCTGCCTATGTAGCCAGTAGGCAGCAAGGCAGCTCATTAGGTTTTGCAACCAAGCTTTTGTGTGATGCTGGGAGTCAGAGATTTCAGCTAAAAGGTGTGAAATTACAGCCTCATCCTGATTGATCCACAGTCTCTCTTAGTCTGCTATGCTAATGTTAACACCCTGGGCTCTCCATATGTTTGTTTCACACTGAGCAAATTGAAACCCTGGGAACTGCTGACCTTGATTAAACAGTTTTATCATAATGCTGGTACATGGTGTGTCTCTGTGGCTGGACCTTTCACAAACAGTGGCCCAGGGCCGTTTCTAGGCATAGGCGAACTAGGCGGTCGCGTAGGGCGCCATCAGCTGATTAACTGCATTGGCTTCCTTCTATTCTACCTCTAGTTGTATTTATGTTGGACAACTAGATGCTACAAATCTGATGCTCTTAAATATGAAAACAATGTTGTTTTACTGCATTTTAGTCATTAACTGCATGATCAACAGTCAACAGTTCACACCTTGAGGTATTTTGTTTCAAACTAAGATAATCTAACTAACTCTGGTGCATTGCATGCACTGTGCTGATTTGATTAATAGATTACATCAATCCTCCAAATGCTAATCATGTACCGCACTTCCCCGAATCACCCCTTGGGTGGTATAGTAGCTTTGACAGAATGTCCTCTTGCTTTTGCCAGCTGTAAAGCCTTAAGATCTGTCAAATGGTTTGTTTGACCTTGTACGTTACCTTGGCACCCCCCTTTTTTTCGTATACTGTTCTGTTTCAAACTCCAGGAAACGCAGTGTCCAGAATACAAAGTGTGCCATAAAGTAGATACTTGGATAAAAAAATAAAATAAAAAAAACTGTAATCAATGTGCCAATACTATGCAGCAAGGCAGGGGAACACAAAACAGTTTGTTTTTATCTGCTGCGTGCTTGTGGAAATGAATGTAGCAAAAGGGCTGCACATGAGCGCCGCTATTATCTATTGACATTTCACATGGTTAATTAATATCCATGATGCAACATAACACTTGCCAGCACTAGTCAGTTGTGCGCTTTCTACACTGCGTGCAGTCACATGGGACACCTATATGAAGCAAAAGGGACCCCACCATATACGCGCACGTATTTACAGTGACGTCATCGTATAGCAGCCCATCAAAGGCTGTCTGCGAGTGCGTACACATACACAACAGAGAAGCAGGAGACCCAACACGATACCTCTTCTAGCGGAAAGTCATTTATTCTGATAACTTATTTGGCAAAGGTAGTAGAAGTATAGGGTTCCAGACTGTGACTAAATGGTCGCATCTTGCAATAATTTGTCCCGCCGGTGAGATTTGTTTTTTTTTTAAGAGGTTATACCGGTGCAACTACAGAGTTTGCCAACTCTAGTTGTTTGTGCGACACATCTGTTTTCTGTTTCGTATGAGAAAAACGGAACGTATGAGAAAAACGGAACATACTGTAACAGCACTAGCTACTACCTGAATCAATTATCATCCAGCTCAATGAACAGAGCAGCACCAGCGCAGAGCAGTCTCACCCACACAGCGCAAATCATTATAAACAGCGCTGTGAGAAACGTGGCACGAGATGCGAAACTCATTTGAATTTGGCTGTGGAAAAACCCTATGAAACCCTTAGTTTCTCTTGCCTTGGTGATTTAACGAGTTTAAAACCGTTTAACGGTACACCATTATAAACAACACTGACCAGAACATAAATTATAAGGCTGTACAATCCACACATCACCACCCTAACAAAATTGTACCTTGGATTTACTATGGTAACACTTGCTGTGTTAACAATGGTACTTTGGCAGATGTGCAATGTGTTATATTCATACTAAATAGTTGTATATTATTTATAAAGTCATATTAAATAATTAATTTCTGTTACAATTGTCAGTTTCAAAAAGTTTCTATTTTGTTTTTATTTTGTTATCTAAACGTATAGTTTCTGTTATTTCATAACAAAAATGCCATAGTTTTATTGAAGTTACTTACTATCGTAGGAAGGAGCCATGCTTGGTTTAACCAGTGACTACCTGTGATCTAGTTACGAATATCACTTAAAACTATGGACACTAATGGAGGAACTATGGCAACTTTTCATAATTATTATGGACCAAACAATCAGTTTTTCTTCTGTGTAAAATCTGTTCTAGAATCTGCTTTTTGATTGTAGGAAAAAGTAACTGTCTTTGTTTGCCTTCAGAAATTCAAAGAAATTATTGTACTTTAGCAGTAGTATCGCACGCAGAACATTTCAATTTAAACTTTTTTACAGATGTTACTGTTGTTTCGTCAAAATCAATGCTATACTGTCTAATGTGCATTTCCGTGCAAAATAATATAAAATATATAATAATGTCACTATTTTTATTAGTTTCTATCAGTAATTATTATTTGTATTTTTTTTTTTTTTAATTATGGACAAAAAATATTTATTTTTCCACTGTTGCTACCAAATCAGGCGCTGGTGCCACCATCTGTAGAACTTGGCGGCACCAGTGCCAGCGCTCTCATATGTTAGTCTGGAGCCCTGTGGTGACGTATGTTCTGTTAAATAGGTTTATATTTTCTATTGGTGTTTATGTGTAATAAATAGTGAAAGTGATTTTCTGAGCGCTTCAAGTGTCAAAAGCTCCCAGTAATTAATAAACACACATGACAAGAGGAAAATGAATAACCCATCTATAATGATTCTAAGGTCATTTTAAGCTATTACTCAACCGCTACTGAAAAAAAATCCTAGGGGAAACACTGGATTACTACTTTGATTCAACATGAAGTTTGGATTTCAGCATTACATTTTGGTCTGCTCCTGTTGCATTAGGCCTAACATTTTCTGTTTACAAAATGTTATTTGTCTCTTGCTTGTAGAAACATATTTAGCGTTAGGGCTGCACAATTAATCAAATAAATAATCGAGATTACATTTATGGCTACTAACTCATCCTAAATAGTGTCAATTACATCATAATGTAATCAAATACATTGAAAACAAACAAAACTACAGTATGCAAGCTAAAAAAGTTCTTATAAATTGTTCATTTTTAATGACATTTTTGTGTACTTTTTTATGATAAACAGTTTTGGTACCGTGTAAGGACACCTCTTAATGTCCAAAGTAAAATCTGGGGTGGCTGCGAAAACACATACGATAACTGCATGATATAATTTCATTCTCTTCTGCTAACACTAAAAGAGAACTGTAATGAAAGTATCTTGATTTAGACCAGAAAATAGAGCAGTTTCCAACCCCTTGTACTCTGAGACTTATCAAATTATGAAAACTTTCTCCATAAGTGCCACCTGCAAAGTCTCTTGAGCACAAGCTGAGTTTGATTTGGTCTGAATTTATTGGCACAATTGGTCTTCTAACTCGCAGTCCGAAGACAAGCGGAAAAAGACTTAAATTCGAGCAGAGTGAGTTAATTATCCAAAGTGCCATTACTGTAAGCACTGTCACATTTTAAAACAAAAGATGGTCATATCCTCAGAACAGACATTTTTAGCAAACATTTTCCTGGTTGCATGACAAAGGAACGTTTTTAGCTTATGGAAGCACTCTCCTTTGTCCATCAATCTCTTTCTGAGGTAAAAGAAGTGACAAATTTGAGACTTAGGCTAGATCACACCAAACATGTTTTTGTGCCCATCCGGGATGTTTTTCAATTGTATTCCTATGTAAACACTTGCTAGTCAGACGCCTTTGACTGTTGTGCAGCATCTAGCCTAACTCACCGTCTTGCGCAGGAGCACCACATTTTGTAGACCCGTGTCAAGTTAAAAAGAACATTACTGTTAAAAAGCATCTTGAGACTCCTGCGTTTATGGCGCTGTGTCTAGCTTTTTTAGCGCAAGGACATGTTGCATTAGTCACACTGCACGCGTAAGGTTGGAAACATGCTCTACGCTAGTACTTGATAGCAAATGCTTCTAGCGCATTTTGGTTGCTTTCTGACTATAAATCATAGCGCAACCCAAGTACGTGTTGTATTTTCAGCCTCAAGGGGTGCTATAGTGAACATTAGCATAAACTGGATTCTACAGCCAATGTTTATTTTCATAGCAGCAGTTTGAAGAGAATCCTGCTGAGCAAGTTAGATAAAATCTATGTTTATAGCTTATAATACGTTTATAAATCTGAAAGTAACTCTGTTTGCCCCATTGAGTATTGGGGGTTGATATCACAACAGTGCAAGAGTGCACATAAACATGTTTGGTAAGACTAATATCCCTACTTCCCTACTATAGTATGCCAAAAACATGCCAGTGGAGTAGAATGTCCGAATCCTCAGTTTTCATAAAACTGTAAGCCAGAAAGACCTGGATGACCTGCTATTTCCAAGATTCTGAAGTGCACATCGACTGGACACTTTACTATCCCATAATGCCTTGGGAGCTGAGGAGCTGGTCATGTTTAAATGCTGGATTTTAGAAAAATGGCAGGGAAACACGAGTTGGACGGCTGTTCTCAAATGTAAGTGCTATATATACCACGGAAGTTGATCCTTGTACTTAAATGGTGCTTGTTTAATAAAACCAGAGTAGACTAATTTCACGGTTGTTGTTACTACGTCATATAGTCGCTTCATGGGACAATGCCTACGTTCCCAGATGAAGTATGTCTGGAATCTATTCATACTACTCACATGGATACCTTAAAAATGTACTGTTTTACCGGCCGAGTAGTGCATCCTTCATAAAAACACAGTACTGTACATACTGACATTACGTGATTTCAGACACAGCTACTGTTCTTGCAATGCATTGGCCAAGCATTCGTGTTTGTTTCTTGCCTAAAGAGTGCAAAGTTTCGGCACTGAGCCTGTTTTGCCGCACATTGCGTAGTGAACTCAGCAGAAGATATGCTGACAATGCTATGTAATGTTTATTTATCAAGATAATGTCTCTATCCTGTCAACCTCTTTATTAACATGATCCCAGAAGTTTTATTTTCGGAATTGAGTCGCAGCTCTGTTGTCTTTATGAAAGCTTAATGCTCGCCTGCTTGCAGTTACGCTGCAACTTTGCCTTTTGTACATGCTGTAGATGTAGGATGTGTGAAATGGGGCTAAGAATGTTTTTTGCTTACATTCCTCAGAGTGAAATCTGATGGTTCACTGCATGCAGACTTCGATCTTTGTAAAGATATAGAGCATTATTCGTTAGGAAACTCAGAGCTGGGCTGGAGCAATATCGTATTGTTTTGTTTTTGATGTACCGCAAGGCTTTATATTTGGCCCTAAACATTTCATCAAAAGCACCACTTTTCATCCCTGTGGGACTTATGAGAGGGTTACAGAGTAACCTTTTCTTTCATAGGTGCTAAAACAATACCACAATGGAGGACTGCGTCAGTATCCCATGTCATTTCACAGGCTAGGCCTGCATGCAGGGCCAATACTAAAAGTCATTGGGGGTGGCAATTCACCAGGGCACTGAAGCAGACTGGATATTGTGTTTCTAACTTGGGAAGAAAACATTGCAGGTGTGGTTCAAAAAGAGCAGCTTGCTGTGACAGAATTGGGTAAGCCTTATCTTGTTCTGCTTTGAAGCGTATGACATCACTACCTTCATGGTTGCAAGATAACATTACTTTGAGGTCACTGGGTATTCTTTCTTAAAATCAGTTGTGCTTTTTTTCCACTGGTATATTTTTTTGAGCTGTAGAATAAAAAACATGATAAATGAAATTCTATCATATTTACTCACCCTTATGTTGTTCCAAATCCATATGAATTTCTTTCTTCCGTGGAACACAAAAGGAGATGTTAGGCAGAATGTTATAGATACTGATGGCCTCAGTCACCATTCACCTTAGAGGGATTTGTGATATTAGGCAAAATGGAAAGTTAGGCTATTTTAGAGGTGTAGCAAGTTATTACATAATTACAAGACAAAAAATTTTGTGCAGATAAATTCCTTCTTAATAAGACCAAAAATGTGAATTAAGCAAGAAAATGGGGTCAATTTATATTTCACGTTGTCATTAAAGGTCATACAAAAGCATAAGTACTGAGCCTGTTTGGAATGGATATGGTCAGCAAATAACCGGTGAGATTTGGCAAAAGATGTGGGAACTGTGACATCCTCGTTTCAACAAAGAGGTCATAGAGAGTGTGTATGTGTGGCATATAAACAGTATTTTAAAAATAGACATAGATTTTCAGCCAAATGAGCTGTTGTTGACAGGTTTGAGAATAGTATATAGTGTAGCCTAATATCATCAGTATATTTATTCTGAGTAAATAAAGCAAAAATTCTAGTTTATTTTTAATGTTGTAAATTTTGTGTAAAATAAGTGGTCATTTGATTTCAGCAATTTTGTTTTCATTGTATTGGCTGTCATTAAAGCTCAAGTGGGCAATATCTGCACTACTCGTGGCACAAAATGGAATTGCTAAAATAATTACATCAAACATCATTGATTCTCATCGCATCTATGACAAAATGTCATATGTCATGTGATGTCATGTCACAAGAACCAATATGGTTAGATGTTATCAACGAAGCTGCCATTTTTAATTTCAGCACTTTATTAATGATTTTATTTGAGAGTGAACAACAAATAATTTTGCTTTGTTAGTCTCACAAAGTGATCTAATGGCTTCAAAAGGCTTCATTAGTCATGAGTCGTATTGATTACTTTTACTATAGTTTAATGGTGTTTTTTCGAGCTTGACAGCCCAGGGTCACTATTGACTTGCATTACATGGTAAATAAACTATTAAAAAAATTCATCTTTGTGTCTCATGGAAGAAAGACATACAGGTTTGGAGCGACATAAGGGTGAGTAAAAAATGACACATTTTTGGATAAATTATCCCTTTGTATATCGGTATTGTAATTGTACATCGTCAGGAAAAACATCGCAAGTGTATTGTATTTGTTAACTCACCCTGCCCTACATCACCATCGCATATAGGTAATGCAAGGTTCATGACAAAATCCCAGCTGGATTGCTGGAGTTAATGGAATTTTCTGTTTGCACTTTTACTTGTGTGAGGTTTTCAGCTAAGGTCTTCGCCCTGGGGCAACATGACTCCGTTAGCATGCCCTATCTGTCCTGTGATTGGTGCATGGGCAGCATAACTGATGTTGCCTTGTGTCAATTATTTATGTGAAGTCACTGCTTTCCCCATCTGTCTTCCCAAGTCTTTACCCATTTAAAGCAGACTATGTTACTCTCTCTAGACTGTTTACAAATTGCAGGTCCAAAATGGAGCGGAAAGCACAAGTTTAACAACTCTTTTGTTTCTGAAAGTTAATTTAGCATGTTGCTCTCCACATATTAAATGTGGCTGCTCTTACGTGACTATGAACAAAAGACTTTGTGTTGTCTCTTAAAGGAATATTCTGGGTTCATTACATGTTAAGCTCAATCGACAGCATTTGTGGCATAATGTTGATTACTACAATAATTAATTTCGACTCGTCCCTACATTAAAAAAAAGTTAAAATCGAGGTTACAGTGATGCACTTAAAATGGATGTGAATGGGGCCAATTTTTGGAGGGTTTAAAGGCAGAAATGTAAAGCTTTTAATTTTAGAAAAGCACTTACATGAATTCTTCTGTTAAAACTCATGTATTATTTGAGCTGTAAAGTTGTTTAAATGTTGTTTTTACAGTCAATTTAGGGTTTATGTGTTTGACATTACATCGTCATGGCAATGAAGTTGTAAAATTGCCTATTAGGTTATCACACTGTGTTTACACGCATATTGTTTAATGTCTTGTAGCTAAACTTTTGAAAAAGCATTTTATTGTAAAAAGAAATTGGCCACATTCACTTCCATTGTAAGTGCTGCACTATAACCCAGATTTTTGCTTTATTTTTAAAGAAAAGGAGGGACAAGTCAAAATAAATTTTTGTGGTAATCAATATTATGCCACAAATGCTGTCGATTGAGCTTAACTAATCAAATCAATCAACACACTTTACTGGTTTGATAATATTTGTATTGGAATTGTTTTTATATATATATATATATATATATATATATATATATATATATATATATATATATATATATGGCATTCTACTAACTTGCTATTGCTAAGTGCAAAATTATTTGTCAGATGTTCATTGTGGTCTTGTTTGAAACTTGAATTGCGACTAATAGTTGCAGCATTTGCGTAAATTTGAGACATGAGTGGACATGGTGTTCCAGCTTTAATCTCTGGCTGATCAAACATTGACTTAGAGGGGGCCTATTTGTGTAATAGTTTAATTAATCATTTTGTGTTGTGAATGAAGAGCTAATTTTTTAAAAGGGAAAAGAGAGTTTGACATGACTTTAATAGAGTCTATGCTAGAATGAATCATTTGCCTCCTTATAACTTTCTCCAAGTAAACTTGAGTCCAAAAATAACAAAAGCTCTGAAGTTGGTTCACACAATTTACTCAAAAACAGTTACGCAACTGAAACTGGGAGTTGTTCTTCCTCTTGTTTTCCCTTTTAGATTTGGCTTACAGGGCCTACTTATCAAAAAGTTTCAGAACTGAAAACTTCCTCCTTAATAGAAAAAGAGCATTTATTTAAACCAAGCTGCAAAAATGGCTCGTTTGGAATTCATGGAACTTGTGACATCACAAGGACCAAATACAATGTCTATTTTCCCGTCATTGCATCCTTGGCCACGCCCAGTGGTGCTCAGAGTCAGTCACACATGTGAAGGGCAGAGAGAATGTGGCCTGTCATGGGAGGTTCATCCTAAATGGACTTACACAGGACACCTTCATGTGCCTTTCTGGATTGAAATGTTTTTCTACATAAACATGCACAGACAGACACCTTTGACTGCTTAATAAATATCTCAGGCTGCTTTGCCATGACTGTGTGTTAGATTATGGTGCTGACGTCCTGTTTACACCGGGTGCGTCCGTTGTCGTGACGCAACGGCTTGAGGCTGTATAAACCGGGTGCGTCAACGAACTTTCTAAACCATTTATTTGTGTTGTTGGCAGTAGTAGCGCCTCCTGCGTGCAGCGCAAAGTGGAATGGGACATCTGTTTACTGTCGGCGCGGCTCGCCACAACGGACACATTATTGAATATAATGGGTTCTATTGCTTTTGACGTGACGCGACTCTCACGTCCGGCGTAGACAAGGTGTGATTGTTAACTGTTGTGCTTGAGATGAACAGTTGAATATATTCGGATGCAATGTGTTGGATGTGTGTTACGTGTAAACCCTGACATTAAGTTTTATAATGTTGTTGAGCTAGTTCATTCTCTTCCGATTGAGTTTAAAAAGTGGCTGATGTTAGCCAATCAGAACAGTGGGCATTTATGTTGAAGTTTTAAGGAGGTGCTTGTGCCAAAACAGAGCGTTTCAGACAGAGGGCCAAAAACAGGGTGGAAAATTATTATTTATTACTAAATTATGACCGTTTTAATGCCACAAAAAAACTTTACTAACATTATCAGTGGACCTCAGGGAAGATAATAAAACTATACAAAATTTAATAAAAAAAGAGCATTTCATGACCCCTTTAAAACTTTGTAACAATTTGGAAAAGTATGTAGCGAAGTGATATGGAACTGTAATGCGGCCAACAAACTTGGAGCACCTTCATATCCATGCAGTTCTAGAAAATAAATTAACATCCTGGAACGTTTTTCAACCAATCAGAAAATGAATTCAGCAATACTGTGATATAATTTTATGTAATGACCAATGTCTTACATAGCTGTGCAAGTTCCATGTCTCTCAAATCACTTTGCGGTCTCTTTCTTTTCATATAATAAAACAAATTAAACTCAAATCAATAATTTATGTCCATTAACTCACAAATAGGCGAGTAATAAATGGGATTATGTACAGTCAGCGGGTCATTATAGATAAATAAACCCCCTTCAGGGTGATACAAGACCCTTATCATCCTGACAGGATTTATTTTAGTAACTGACTGAATGTGCATTATGCTACTTCAAAGTCTTTCTAGAAAGTCAGTCCACTGGCAGCCATCTTTGGAACACTCTCAGGAAGATATTTCCAGTCATGAAAGTGCAGCTTATATCAACTTGAATGGGGCAACACCGAAATCTCCAAAACGGTTGGTCAAGATTACGATCAAAGAACATATTTCAAATCGGCAGTAAAATCTGACCACAATGGTATCATAAATTGCGCTTCTTTACCTCAGATTATGCTAAAAAATGCAATTTTCCCAGCTTGTGTAGCTAATGCATATGCTTGTTCTCGAGTTGATTGACAGACGATGTTTATCTAAAAGGTGATTGGCTCTTTTACCTGTAAGGCAGGACTTCCTTTCTACATCCGTTGACTGTTGGGTGTTCCAATTTCTCCCATTCATTTTAATACAAGTGGCTCGTCTGCTAAATAGTCTCTGCCTACTTATATAACATTCTGATTCCGTGATCAAGCAGGGATATTCCCTGATGTTGACTACTTTCCTTATATCCATAAGACTTTGGTAATAAAATGTGGTGGTGGTGGATTACGAAAGTTTCCTGCTTGTATATGAAAATGAGTCTAATAATAGGCACGAGCTATTAATAGTGTGTAAACTGTGGGAGATTAGAACGCTGAATTATAAATCCGTCCCATTTGGTCAAGCTCATCTGTTCCTTCAGACAGTGTGAGATCCAAAACAGGAAATGACTCTGCACCAGCTTGTAATCTTTTAACTAAACAGACATTTCCTGCACAACTTGTTTTTTGACTTTTCGTTTCTACAATCTATCCCAACCAATCCCCCTGTCCACCCCATCATTCTCTCTCTCTCTCTCTCTCTCTCTCTCTCTCTCTCTCTCTCTCTCTCTCTCTCTCTCTCTCTCTCTCTCTGGTTTTCTTATTATGGAGAGTAGGTCTGAAACGATTAGTTAACGTTATCGACAACATCGACAATAAAAAATTGTCGACAACATTTTCGTTGTCGAATAGTCGTTTGATCTCATTTAACGTAACATGAGATCACATTAAACTAATGATGATGCGAGAGCAGCACTGCAGCTCACGCACGACCGAGGAGAGGAAGAATTACACAGCTCAAAGTCCAGATGCACTCTAAACTTTCCAAACAGCTTCAGGGGATGTAGATCGCAAAGTAAGAGAGAAAATACAAAATAAGTAAATACAGTAGCTAATTGTGGAATAATCGGAGCCGGAGATGCTGCTCCGCTGAAGCAAAACTTGTGTGTTGAGCGTCTTTAAAGGAAACACCCCGGCGTTACATTTTAAATGCAGTTATATTTAATGCATTATAGCTTTATTAAAGTTAAAATAATATGGAAGCAGATCTTGTAAATAACTACAAACTCCGAAACTGGCATTTCTCTGTGCGGTCAGCGCCTCTTCTATAAGTTGCACGAATGTCCCGATTAAGGGGGAGAGATTGAAACTACACCCGACTGATGCACACTCTGTCACGGGGATGCTCATCCCTCGAGCGCGCACGCTTAATGCAGCTAGATTATAACATGATGGCTCGTGACTTATTGAATCATAATATATATCACTGTGCATTTCTTATCATGAAGAAATTGGCAATACACAGCTTTATTAATAAGAGCAAGTTTGTTTTTTTGTGAGTTAAATATGGATTGAAGTGAATAGAAAGGTGAGAGAGGGTAATCTTCGCCTCATTATACACTGCGACGAAAAACGTTTTTCATTCGTTTTTGTTTTGGCTTGTTTTCCAAAAATAATATCTAAATGTTCATTTACTTTAGAAGCTATACTGCAGAATAAAAAAATTTTTTATCTGAGAATGTACATACATAATAAAATAATTAAAAATACAAATATTTTAAAATATCTAAAAATCCTTTAAAAAAGATACATTCACCTGAGAAGCAGCATATAAGATATTTAGACTTTCTTTTAGAGAATAGATCTTGAATATAAGTATATTTTGTCTTTACTGCACTCGCAGAAGTATAACCAAGTGAAAAAATTCACTTATATACAAAATAAGATACATTCACTTAAAGCAAGTCAAAATATCTTATATGATGCTTCTCATGTAAATGTATCTTGTTTTAAGGATTTTTAGACCATTTTGAATGGAAAACAAGACAAAAACACTTGATGACAATAGATTTTTTGCTGTGAATTTCTTTACTGAATTCAACTTAATAAAAAGTGTTTTTCCCTTTCAGTGAATGTCATTTAGAGGTATTTTTAAAAGATGATTTTGTCCACTTTATTGTTAGTTAGCACATTTAATACAACCTTTTATGTTGGGGCACAAGCTGAATAAATGGTTAAGGGCTAATGATTAATCGTTACAATAATCGCTGAATCATCGAATAATCGTTCTAATAATCATTCAGTTAATTGATTATCAAAATAATTGTTAGTTGCACCCCTAATGGAGAGGAATCTCTCTAGATTTTATTAGTGTCTTATGCTGGTCTTTTGTTGTCCCTGGCTTCACATGTTCTTATTTCTTAATTTATTTGCCAGTAATATCTGGAGAGAAAGTTCCCTGTAATTCTTGTTCTAACTAAGAGAAACCTATTTCTGTTTGCCAGACCCTTCAGCATTCTGAACAAAAAACAAAATCTAATGTCCCACCTGTGCAGTGTTCGTTCAGACTGATCTCACAGTGAAATCGGAAATAGTAGGGTGACTTTTCTTTAGCTTAATTTGGTGCCTACCAAAATGCGAAACACTGCCCCCAGTGGCCAAAGTTGTTGGGCATGTGAAAGCTTAATTTTGGGGATAAATGTCTACGGAGGGCTGCCAAAAGAGAGCTGTACTGGCGGTAAATTATTGGCTTAATTGTAACCCACAACCCAAACCCTAAACTTAAACCTTACCATCAGTGAAGTAAAAATGTAATGAAAGAAGGAAAAATGCAACCTCCGAATCATGCTCGTCAATGATTATGCAAACTTTACTTCCTGGTTTTAACACTGGATCTGAAGCCAGATCTCCCACATTACTGACGCAACACATTTTTGGGTTACACAAAAGTGGAAGGTAAACGTCTCCAAAACGGAAGTGGGTTATTTCCTGTCAAATCAAACAAATTTCAGAAACTTTCCTGGTTGGAATTCTGGATTATGTTAATACTTTTTCTGAAGGAAGATATACAAGAATGATAATCAAAGCCAAATTATTAAATGCTGTGGATCAATATTTACCAAGCAATCCATTATTTTGTGGTGGGGAGTGACAATTGACACTTAAAATGACAATTTTCATCTGTGATTTTGGAAGGTTGAAAAAATAACCTTAGAAAGATGGCATCATCATTATTTTATTGTTACACAGCGATTGATACGTGTATTACTAAAATCAGCTGACTTCAGCACCCCTTGTTGCGTTAGATGTTAATGGTGTGAGTCCAAAAATTGAAAAACACTTTTTTTTTTTTCTTTTTTTTATGTTGTTTTTTTCCAAAGTTGAAGTGCCTATAACTCCAAGTATTAAAGATATCTTAATATACTTATAGATTCTGTTTCAGAACTTTATTATTTATATCTTCATTTTAAGGCCCTATGTGGTTAACCCCCAGAGAGATGGGTCTCTTAATATGGCTTCATCTGTAAATTGTAAAATTTTAGAAGCATACGTCTGTCTATCACACGTTCAGTTTTCTTTTAACACCTTAAACTTCACAGGCAAATGCATCAAAGACCTGTTGGCTCTTGTATTTTTGTTCTTGAAGGTCTCAAACAAGCCGATTATATGTGCTGATATCTGTGCTGTGTTTTCATCGTAGAATTGGTTTAGATGGGTTAGTCTTTAGAGGAAGTACTCTAGATGTCTTATTTCTTTGACACAAGATGGCACTCTTCTTTTGCCCTGCCATCAATCCCTCTGTAAGGGGGGCCTGCTCATTGTCATGCCATTCAGAACTGATTCTGTCCCACTACACGTCTCTGCAGGTGACCCGCCCCCCGCTGTAGTATCCCATCCAAGCCAAGGACATGGAGGAGTGCCAATCCCCCCCGGTCATATTTAAAAGGAGGGCCTGGGCTCAGAGCCGAGACTCCTGGCAGGCTTCTGAGTCGCAGGACCAGGGCACAGAAGAGCCGCTCTCTGCCGAGCCTATGGAGGATAAGCCTTCGGCAGCCGCTGAGCCAGGTACAGAACTTATCTAACTATTTAAATTTATCACGATTCTGTGGTCACGGTTTGGTAAATACTTAATACCAGGGCTTGGCGATATAGCAAAATAGGTGTGTGTGTGTGTGTGTGTGTGTGTGTGTGTGTGTGTGTGTGTGTGCAATACTTGAACCATTATTCCAACCAAACAGCCATTGTAGCCAAGTAGATTCAAAATGTAAGAACTAATACAAAGTAAAAATGTACTCAATTACATTTTCCACACTGTTTTTTATATATTTCTTTACCATTTTAAAACATGTTAATATATGAAAAGTGCTTCGCAGAGACTTCTGTGAACAATTTTGAGTGATGATGCAAATTAATTGTTAAATCAAAGTTTTGAAATGATTGAAACATAAATGAATTGAAATTGGCAAATCTAACACCATCTTTACTGTTATAGTTTAAACCAGAGGCAACATTAAAACATCTACTAATGTGAGACAAGGAAGGATCATGGAACGAGTCTGTCATATAGTCAACACATAGTCTGTGAATCCAGTATGACACATATCATGAATATTTGATAAATCGCGCAGCTTTACTTCATACGTCACTATTAAGGCTGAAAAATAGTCCGTTCATTTACCTGATGAACTTTCACCTTTTGCTGACCCTTTATGCTTCGCAGAGCTAATGTGTGCTTCTAAATCACTTTCACCTTTATTAGCAACTGACACATAAGTGCCAGCTTTACATGTCATACATTCTGCTTCCCACGGATCTCGACCTGGACGAGTGCATGGGAATTTTTTGTGCAAATCTTCTGTAAATTTGCACTTTCGTTTGGGCATTGTTTCCACTCAGCTGTCATTTGCTGCTGCTGTCAAGCAACTGTTTGATGCCGAACACAACAGCGCTTCATGCGTTTGCGGAGAGATTGACAGGCAGGAAATTGGCCAATAGTTGCTGCAAGCCTCTTATAATTGACCAATTGGTGTGCGAGAAGGTGGGACTTACAAAGAAGGGTTAAAGCAATGCAAATATGCACGCACACACAATGAAGTATTAGACCAGATGCACATCACAATGCAACTAAAGCCGAATCCCAGACATTTTCGTAAATTTAGAAATCCCTGCCGAATGCTTTTTTAAGGTCCGAAAAAGAGGACATGTCTGGGAAAAAGAGGACGTATGGTCACCCTACGTTAGCAGCGGTGCAGAAAATACTTTTAACATGGGGGGCGATGAGGAAACATTTAGAAAATCAATTTAAAGTGACTACTACTAACAGAAACACGTGTGGTAATACTAATATGTCATGCTTGGGTGGGGACAAAAAGTAAACAGGACTTATGGTGCTGCCTTGCTGCCGTCTTGACAAAGCGCTCTGGGATGCTTTCGCTTCAAGTGTTCATTCATGGCGGTTGTACTGCTGTGATAAGCCATTTCCAATTTGCATAGCTTACACAGCACCACATTGTTGGGTCTCTGGCTAAAATACTCCCACGCTTTAGATGACCGTAGGCGAGTTTTTTTTTAGCTGCAGCTTGTTCTTCAGGGGAATCCATATTTAAACCGGGTGCTGCCATTTTAATTACTCCATTGCGACGCGCCGACGCATTTTATGCAAATCTACGTATTTCTGTAATCGATTACGTCGATGAATCGTCCCAGCCCTATTTTCAATGTTGCAGCAAGGGGTGCTATAGCGGACAGTGTGAACCACTTCTACAGTGAGTTGTCTCTTCAAGTCAACTAATATCATGGCAGAGCAACAGTTTGAAGAGAATATTGCTGAGCCAGTTAGTTAAAGGTGCTGTAAGCAAATTATTATTTTTGTTTTCATGGAAAGGTATGCAAAAATGTTACTACTACCTGAAAGATATTACTGAAATAAGTGTTGTGAGATATCTCACCGGTCTCTGTGACAGCTGTATACTTTGTAAACAGCAAAACAAAATGTGTCAACCTGTCAATCATTTTGCGCGTTCTCATTGTATTTTAGTTTCAGCTAATCATTTTGGTTACTGCCATTTATATGGCATGTTGCTCATAACAGTTGTCAGTTTAGGCCGCTGTTTTGCTGCTGTTGTTTTTAACAACCATTTCTGCACGATGTTGGTCTCAATAAAGCTCATTTGGTATTTTTGGAGTTCAGGTTTTGGAAAGAGGGGTCATGGCTAATCCAACGGCTCAGTCTTGTGTAAGTAGTACGGCTAAAATCGCCTACAGCACCTTTAAAGTCAATATATTTATGGCAACTTACCTGAAAAATAACACATCCAGTTTAATGGCAACTATCATCCCCTTGAGTACTAGGGCTGTCAACAGGGCTGAGAAACTAAATAAAAAATGTTCACTGAATTATATTAGAATATTAAAGACAATATTTCAAGTGGGGGGAAAATCTACAAGATATCTGGTTTTTAAATTGCCATCATCTCCTACGTATGGCGCAAAAAAATCTATATATACCAGTAAGCACCATGTGATAGCTATTGTTTATTACAAAGAACATACGTAGTATATGGCTGTTAAGAAAAGTGTATAAAATGATTAAGTCAAAAATTTAGCCAATTCATATTCTCAAATCTTGAGTAAAAAGTAAAATGAGAAAAGAACAGTTACAATAGAAAGTTATAGGTTAACATAGTGTTGCACAGTAGCCTATACTCAAGCTCCATAATACTAGAAGTATCACTGTGTTTTTTATTAAATACATTTGTATGTACCAAATGCTTATACAGTGAGACGCTCATAGGAACAAACCAAGGCATAGTCAAGACACAACCCCCAAAGAACTTTTCCTAAGGGGCTGTTCACTCTGAACGCGTCCGTCTTTTTCTATATAAGCATGCGCCAGACGGACGGACATCTTTGACTTTTTTGCGACTTTTGTGTCTCGCTGTTTTTTCAGGGTCTCGTGCTGGGGGCAGTGCATTTTTTTTAGACACTGTGTAAATTTAAAAGGAAATTCAGCCTTAAAAACACATCTCAAGACACCCGCGTTCTGTTTTATTTTTTGCACTGCACCTGTTTTAGTCAAATAAATTCGATGACAGTCTTATTGAGTACTGAGGTTTGTTAATGCCACAGTAATGCAAGGATGCATTTTAAGCATGTTCAACCATTTAAATACTCATTTAAATGGACACTTAACTTAACAATGTATACACATTGCTAAAAGGCTTTTTGGTGGTTAACAGCTCTTCAGGAAGGTGCACTATACACCGATCACCCACAACATTAAATCCACCTGCCTAATATCGTGTAGGTCCCCCTTGTGCCACCAAAACAGCTCTTACCCGTCGAGGCATGGACTCTACAAGACCTCTGAAGGTGTCCTGTGGTATCTGGCACCAAGACGTTAGCAGCAGATCCTTTAAGTCCTGTAAGTTGTGAGGTGGGGCCTCCATAGATCGGACTTGTTGGTCCAGCACATCCCATAGATGCTCAATCAGATTGAGATCTGGGGAATTTGGAGGCCAAGTCAACACCTTGAACTCTTTGTCATGTTCCTCAAACCATCCCTGAACAATTTGTGCAGCGTGGCAGGGTGCATTATCCTGCTGAAAGAGGCCAATGCCATCAGGGAGTACCGTTGCCATGAAGGGGTGTACGTGGTCTGCAACAATCTTTAGGTAGGTGATACGTGTCAAAGTAACATCCACATGAATGCCAGGATCCAAGGTTTCCCAGCAGAACATCGCCCAGAGCATCACACTGCCTCTGCCAGCCTGTCTTCTTCCCATAGTGCATCCCGCTGCCATCTCTTCACCAGGTGAATGATGCACACACACCTGGCCGTCCACAAGATCTAAAAGAAAACATGATTCATCAGACCAGGCCACCTTCTTCCATTGTTCCATGGTCCAGTTCTGACACTCATGTGCCCATTGTAGGCGCTTTCAGCGGTGGACAGGGGTCAGCATGGGCACTCTGACCGGTCTGCAGCTACGCAGCCCCATATGCAGCAAGCTGCGATGCACTGTGTGTTCTGACACCTTTCTATCATGGCCAGCATTGAGTTTTTCAGCAGTTTGTTCTACAATAGCTCTTCTGTGGGATCAGACCAGACGGCTTAGTCTTTGCTCCCCACACGCATCAATGAGACTTGGGGGCCCATAACCCTGTCACCGGTTCACCAGTTGTCCTTCTTTGGACCACTTTTGGTAGGTACTAACCACTGCATACCGGGAACACCCCACAAGACCTGCCGTTTTGGAGATGCTCTGACCCAGTCGTCTTGATATCAAAACTTGGACCTTGTCAGAGTCGCTCAGATCCTTACACTTGCCCATTTTTCCTGCTTCCAACACATGAAATTCAAGAACTGACTGTTCACTTGCTGCCTAACATATCCCACCCCTTGACAGGTGCCATTGTAACGAGATAATAAATGTTGTTCACTTCACCTGTCAGTGATTTTAATGTTGTGGCTAATCAGTGTAAGTTGAAATGCCATAATAAACACAGCAGGGATAAATTACAGAGGTTTGGCTGCTTGGAATGTCATTTGATTCCACTCCATGCAGGTCATGATAAGACTAAATAAAGACTTCTGACAGGCCTCATTCTGAGCCAAAGGGAAAAAATTTAAAGAAACACAGATAAACTGTTCTCTGAACTTGCCTTGTTGTCTGTCAGATCTGGTTGCCGTTGAAGTTATGTCTGTTGTTTTTAAGGAAATTAATTTGTTTATTACACGGAATATTTATTCGTAACTTTCATTTTTCATTCCCTCTGTTTTTATCCTCAGGTCCTATTCCAAACAAAATAGCGAGCTGGCTTAGAGACTGCAGGTAGGTTACTTAACAAACTAGGTGCTCATAAAATTTAAATACAAATGGCGTGAGAAAGATCTATGTACATGGTGTGACGTGAATTGTTAAATAAACAAATTGCTGTGAGAGTGTTTTAAAGGTTGCTGTGTCACTGACAAGCACACTGCAAAAATCTATCTCTTAATCAGTGTTTTTGTCTTGATTTCCAGTAAAAATATCTATATATTGTGAAAATAAGATACATTTACTTGTGGAACCAAATTTAATAAGGTATCATAAATCAAAAGGCATAAATACTGAATAAGATGATTTGTTTGCAGTGCAGTAAATTAGAATTGTGTGAATAATGTGTACAAAGGCAGATATCTTCCCAGATTCAGCAAAGTAATTACCTCTGAAGACTGACAATTGTCCTTTGTGTTTCAAGGTTTTTTCTTTTGCATGCAATTTTTTTTGGGGAGGCATGTTTGGGTCCATGGGGTCCCATTATTGCTTAAGTTGCCTTTGGAGAATTCTTAATCTCTCTTTCTGTACTGCCAGGCTGTGTTTTTTAAAGATGTACGACTGTTTGGCTTTAAAGCGTATGAGGAAAGAGCTGTTGCAATTGATTTACTTTGTAGATATACGTCCCTCATGACCAACATAAACCTTCCACGTGAAAAACAAAAAAAGATTCCAGAATTGATTGTGCATGTCCCTCATTGTCATCTCAACAATCTTGTTGCATTCTAAAGAAAACCCTTAGATGTTTTGTTGTTGTTGTTGTTGTTGTACGTATTGTTGGAACTTTATTGGCTCAAAGGAATAAGTACCCCAAAAAATAGAGTTCTATCATTCTTTATGTCCTTCCAAACCCTTTTGAAGTTATTTTTTTCCATGGAATACAATTTTTTTTTTTTTTTTTTTTTTTTTTTTGAAGAATTCTCATCTAAGCTCTTCCCCAGGCTGTCAATCTCCAAAACACACACACACACACACACACACACACACACAAATCCAAATCTTTAGAAGACATGTGATAGCTTTGTGTGAGGAACAAACCAAAATGTAAGTCTTTATTCACTGAAAATCTTCCCCTCTCCTGCAGATCTCAAATGTCATTCTTCTTTAACCCCTTACACCCTGAAGGCATTTTTAAGGATTTAATGCTTAAATGGTATACCCAAAAGTAAGAGCTTATAACTTAAAAAATAAAAAATAAATAGCAGAGGGTCAAATCCATGGAATAATTTTTAGAATAGCTTTCAGATTTTGAAGAAAATATATTTTAATCACGCTCAGAGACTCTCATGATACAACACTGCTGACAAAACACAAAACATGTGCGCTAATAAAAAGTTTGACATTATACCTTTTAGTCAGTATGGACATTCATGAAATTAACTTTGTTGTTCTCCAACATGTCAACTATACCAGGAAAAAAAAAGTTTTGAGTTTTTATATGCCACTTTTTATATCATGTTTATTTTTTATGAAGTTATAAACCAAAATGTGACAATTATTGTTTTCTCTGTTTATCATACATGTTCATTTCACATGATAATTATCAATGTAGTTTGATCTCTGAGTGAAACAAATCTGCTCATTACTGTCTACTAATCAAGACCTTTCAAAAGATATGACACATGGCTGTGTTATCTTTTTACCTTTTTATTGATTTTAAATATTATTGTTTATCACAAATTTGCGAACTATGAAAATGGAACAGTTCTACTTTGTCAGCAAATTTAAAAGCAGTATTTGAGAATTGGTTAGATCAGCTATATTCATTGTAAAGATAAGAGTCTAAGCTTTAAAACAACACCTATTTTGTGCATATCAAGCAACTGGTTGTTGACAAATACCATAATATACAGTGCATTCAGAAAGTATTCAGACCCCTTAATTTTTTTTTTCACATTTTGTTAAGTTGCAGCCTTATGCTAAAATGCTTTAAATATTTTTTTTGTCACACCAATCTACACTCCATACCCCATAATGACAGAGCAAAAACCAGATTTTTGATAACTTTCCAAATTTATTAAAAAGAAAAAAAAACAAAAAAAAAACTGAAATATCACATTGACATAAGTATTCAGACTCTTAACTCAGTGCTTAGTTGAAGCACCTTTGTCAGCGATTAAAGCCTCAAGTCTTTTTGGGTATGACAAGCTTTGCACACCTGAATTTGGGGATTTTCTGCCATTCCTCTCAAGCTGTCAGGTTTGATGGGGACTGTCAGTGGACCGCCATTTTCAGGTCTCCAGAGATGTTCGAGTCCGGGCTCTGGCTGGGCCACTCAAGGACATTCACAGAGTTGTCCCTAAGCCACTCTTGCATTGTCTTGGCTGTGTGCTTAGGGTCATTGTCCTGTTGGAAGTTGAACCTTCGGCCCAGTCTGAGGTCCTGAGTGTTCTGGACCAGGTTTTTATTAAGGATATCTCAGGGTTGGAAGATAGCGTTCAGCTTTCCTTCAACCCTGACGAGTCCCCCAGTCCCTGCCGCTGAAAAACACCCCCACAGCATGATGCTACCACCACCATGCTTTAGGGCTGAAACAATTGGTCGACGTTATCGAACAGTCAGTTGATCTCATTTAACATATTATGAGATCACATTAAACTCTAATGATGATGCGAGAGCAGCACTGCAGCTCGCACCTGACTGAGGAGAGGAAGAATTACACAGCTCAAAGTCCAGATGCTCGGCCCGGTACCAAGCTGCTCCGAGTGTAAGAGGTTAAACTGGCACTTCATATTTAGTTACGAAACACGTGAGATGGCGTTTGCTGTCAGTGATGTCAAACCTGGTGCAGCATGTCTTAAAAAAAAAAAAAAAAAGCCATATGTGATTTTATTGTGAATAACTTTTGCATGCTGTATTGGAGGGGAAGATTTGAATGTCATAGTTTTCCAAAGTATTATAAAAAGCGTTTTCGAAAGTTTAAATTTCCAGTGAAGCAAACGCCATTCCAGTGTGGATGAGAGTCATAAATGTAGCAAAAATAAACAGTAATATAGCTGCAAGCAGCGATGACAGGCCTAAGCACCATGGGTCCATTTCCACCCGGTGGCTTTCGGAAAACAATGCAAGGTGGACATTTGGCATTTGACATTATTCTAAACAGTTTTGAAGCAATTTGGTTAAATAAAAGAGAACTATTTTAAAGTAATTGCCACACTTCCTGCTGCCAGGTGGTGACGCTATAACCATGACCCAAAATAGTCACATCCATATGTTTAGCCCCAAGACTAAACATACAGCTGAATTTTCATCAAAATCACACAATGCACACAGAAGATATAAGGCACTTCCTGTTTCCCATTCTTTGCCATAAATGTATTGCTTCACCATGGCGACACTATTCAAAATATAAAAAATCTGTTTGCAATTTAGCATCTACAATGTCTTGGCATGATGCTACACAAATTTGGTGCCAGTCACATAAATCCCCTAGCAGGAGTATTTAAATTAATTTATTTACACCCAAATATAGGAAGGAATAATAATAATGTGTTGTCATGGCAACAGTATTTAAGATATCAAATATCCCTTTACAGATCTATATCAGCAGTGTCTTGACATTATTCTAAAGATTTTTGAAGCAACTCATGTAAACAAAAGAGGGCTATTTCAAAGTCTGTTAAAAGTGCCATACTTCCTGCTGCCAGTTGGTGGCACTATGACCGTGACCCATAATAGCCGCATCAATGTGATCAGCACCCATTACCAAACATACAGCTGAATTTTCATCAAAATCACACAATACACATAGAAGATATAAGGCACTTCCTTTTTCCATTTTTCACCATAAACTTATTGCTTTGCCATGGCAAAACCATTCAAAATATAAAAAATCCGTTCTCAGTTTTGCATCTACAATGTCTTGGGATGATGTTGCACAAATTTGGTGCCAGTCTCATGAATCCCCTAGGAGGAGTATTTCAAAGTTCAGAGCCTGCGATTTTCAGAAAATCCAAAATGGACTGCTTCCTGTTGGCCAGGGCAAATGACTCTATGAAAGTTGTTCGGCTTAATGAGAACCATGTTTGTACCATTTTTGGTGACTGTAGGTGAAAATGGGGGTTTCTACAGAGCCCCCTCTGCAACTTTTGCCCAGCCCTAATGGCCGACGACTCTGATGTGTGCAAAACCTTGTTCCGAAAACAATTTATAATAATAAATATAGCTGCAAGCAGCAATACTCGGGGTTCAAGCCATTGAAGCAGTTTAATTATTAATCAATAAATCAATTACAAATGTGCTCGTTGTCAGATATCACCAAAAACAGTATCAGTTTGTTCAGTATCACCTTGAACAAAGACACAGCATGCAAAATTTCAAGTAATTCGGATGACAGGTTCCATAGAGCCATTTGTAGATTTTTTTATATTATTATAGCGCCACCTAGTGACCAATCCAGGGCGATTTTATTATGTGTCCTTACTTTGATACCCTACACATTTGTCTCAAGTGTGGTTTGCTCATTGCTTTCAGGAGTTATAGCCTTGTGTTTTAGGCTCCGCCTTCAAGATTTCATTGGTCTATTATAGCCATGCAAAACATGAAGTTCAACATGTTTTTGATAATTATTGATTTAGGGACTCCAAAGAATTTTTCTAAACTGGTTTCATTTTGATAGGACGAAAAACCTAGGACTAGTTCGCAAAAGTAGGTTTTGAAAATAATCGATGTTAAAACAACGATTTAATTTACAGCAATAGTTCTTGAGGTAAAGTTGTTCAAGGTGAGGAGTCCAATCTAGTTACATGAATTACTTGTGTATTTGTTAAACACTGCGAGACATACAGCCATTTCTGTGCATGTAAAATACGATCGCACCTCCCAGTGGCAGATTTATTTTTATTTCACACACACGTCTGTGGCTCAATGTCGAATAAGCTCTTGAAGTTTCATTTCGATCGGCCATTGCTAACCTTGTCTAAAAGCATCTGGTTATTAATTGGCTAATGGCGGCCATATTTTTTTAGATATGCAAATTTAATCTTAGCTATTGGAGTGTTGGACAAAGAGGCTACATATAAGTCAATTGGGGCAATGTTCATAGAGCCATTTTCATGTTTGTTCAAATTATAGCACCAGCAAGTGGTGTCCTCAGAATGATCCCCTACATTAATGTCAAATTTGGTGAAGATAGTTATTTCCTTTAAAAACGTATAGCCATTTAAGTTAAATTGGCCCTGCATACTACGGACATTTTGGATGGGCGTGGTCATGCTGAATTGAAAGTTCAAATGTTTTTTTTTAGAATTATTGATATTGGGACTCCAATAAATATTTCTGCACTGGTTTGGTTGCGATCGGTCAAAAGGCTTAGGTTAGCTTGCAAAAGTTGGTTTTATGTAAAATCGCAAATTGCGAAAAATATCATGTTGGAAATAAAATCGGGGAGAGACATTTTGTTAGTCTTGAGCCACGGAATCCAATGATATAGGCACTTGAATCTGTGACTTGAATCTGGTTCAGAAGTTATGAGCATTTTGGCAGATTAGTTTGCTTTGATCACTGTAGCACCACTGTGTGGCAGATCGGGGCAAAACTTTGCGTCCATCGTGTCAGCTGAAGCATTAGCATCCCTGAAAGTTTCAGGTCTCTAGGACTTACAGTTCTACACAACGAGTTTTGTGGCATAATAATAATAATAATAAATATAGCTGCAAGCAGCAGTTATTGGGGTTCAAGCACCGTAGAGCCTTTAAGCCCATGTTCTGGACTATATTAGGCATTTCTCAAACATTATGCAACAAGACAATGCACAAATTGCATACAAAATGTGAACTCAATCGGAAAAGCGGTAACATTGTTATATCCACTTTAAATTTTGTCATTGTTATAGCGCCATCAAGTGGCTGAGCCCCATTTCTTTGTATGTTTGTCCTCAGAATGACCCCTTACATAAGTGTGCCAAATCCGTGACAATATCTCATTCCGTTTAAGAGTTATAGCTATTTAAGTAACAGTGGCTACTACTTAGTCAACTAATATTTTGCATGCCGTCAACACGTAAAATTGAAAGTGAAATTTTTTTGTGATAGTTATTCATAAATAGACTCCAGAGAATCTTGTGGCACTTGTTTCGTTGTGATTGAGCGAAAAACCTAGGACTAGTTCGCAAAAGTAGGTTTTTAACGTAATCTCAAATATTTAATGAATGGTTTGACGGACACCATTGGTTCTTGAGGCAAAGTTGTTGAGAATGAGAAGAGCTATCATATGATATGAATTGTTTTTTTTAAAAAACACTGCATTATATACAACCGTTAACACGCACAAAAATCATCATGATAGTGCCACCCTGTGGCCTATTTCTTTTAAACTTTGCACAGACCTCTTAGGCCAAGAGTCAAATAGTTCCACCGAGTTTCATTCTGATCGACCTTTGTTAACCTTTTTTTGTTTTGCTCACTATAGCACCACCGTCTGGCCGATCGGGGCGAGACTTTGTGCCTGAGTAGCGACATTGAGTACTACCTACTGACTAAGTTTCATGTCTCTACGCCTTATGGTTTGGGCTCCACGATCAGTTTTAAGGCAGAAAAATAATAATAATTTGTACTTGAACCCCTAATAGTAATAATGTTACATTTATATAGCGCCTTACCAGAGTCCCAAGAACACTTAACATTTTCAAATTTAGCAGTTTAAAGAAGAAATGCATGTTTCAGTTTCTTTGTTTTACATAAGCAGGAATATTCTGAATAGATGAATACTCTATGGAGCATTTTAACCTTCATGGCGCAAGTCTTAACCAGTTAATTACCTTAATCGCTGATGTGAATATAAATGTGGTCAACTTTAAGAGACGGTTAGACAAGCGGCAACGTGAAATCATCACTTCAGGTTAGGAATTTAACATCGCACTCAGGTTTATGCTATAAATAAATACATGAGAATCACGTGTGAAACGTGTCATACATTAATATAGACATTTCAAGAAGTGGAAAGTGTACATGTTGTTTTATCTTAATGTTACACTTGACAAGCTCCAGACGCGCACAACTAACAGAGTTCACAAACGGAGTAAAGACCATGCCCATCTGATCTGAAATCACAACGTGCGCATTTTTATTCACAAGGTTTACACTTTAGAAATATTAGGCTGCACAGATTCATACATTTGTTGTAATTTTGGATGTTTATTTAAAATTTTGCTTTATCCTTGTGCTTTTTCGATAATCAGTCAAACTAATATTTGTTTTTTTATATTATTTGGATGAATCCATTATTCGTTTTGAAGTCATTATCCGGCCTTTCTGAATAAGGTATTCGGCTTCGAGCACATCCCTAGTAGATATTGATCAATTAGTCAAATCATGTTAAATCAAAGGAATTGTATCCTTAATATCTTCGGAACAACTTTTTTTAGGGGGGTCTGTAGATGATGTATACCAAATTTCGTGCCGAATAGACTAACGGTCCAGGAGGAGTTTGAAAAAGTATGTTTTTCAAAAAAGTTGCAGAAAAAGGATTCACAGAAGACATTTTTTTTTTATTCTAGCCCCTACAGTTCAGGAGTTATGGCCCAAAACACATTTGCCTTTGTTATAGCGCCACCTATTGACCTATCAGGGTAAGAACATGTGTATGTCTAAGTTCTGTTAGTACTACCATTCCCCAAAGTTTCATGTCTCTATGACTTACGGTTTGGTCTGCATAATCAGTTTTAGGGGAGAATAATAATAAAAAATCCTGACAAATACAATAAAGTTTCAGCCCTTCGGGCTTGAACCCCTAATAATCCTTAGAAGAACAATAGGGTCTCCGCATTTTCAGTGCTTGGGCCCTAATTAAAGTAGCCATGGCCTTAAATTTCGGTATGCCCCTCACATAAATTTAGCTATTTATTTGTGTACATATAGCTTCAGAAGACCTGGAATATAGTGCAATATTCTTGTGGAGCTCTCCTTTTCGTGGTCCCATGTACATTCTCAAAATGTTTCCATTTTGAGTTCTATGGAAACAATAACAGCACAAGAGTTTCGAACAACAAAATGAGTAAATAATTGCAGAATTTTCATTTTTGGGTGAACTATTCACCCAAAAATATTTATTTAATCAAATTCTCAGATCAAGTGCAAATTCCCCGTCGCCTTTTGCGCATGACACAGATGCAGCATGTTTGAGCATGAACGCCACACACTAGGTCAATAAAAATACCTTGTGCTTCCACTGTCCTAATTCCCAATTCCTGCTCATTATCATTGAACACACAAAAGACAGACATCCTCCTACAGTCTAACAGGAAATGTAAGCGTCTCTGCACCGTTGTAGAGTCGCTGGTTGTCCGGAGGCAGATGACTTTGTGCTGCTGGCATCATGTAACATGGCCAGCACGCAGCAGAGTGCAAGCTAAACTTAGCATCAGCGGCCGTCGTTTTACATGGCGTGTTTCTTTTTTTTTCTCACTCCGTTTGAATATCTAGGTGTCTGGATGAAACTTGCAGGAGAGTTTGGAGATTTTGTTCTGTAAGTGTCGATACTAAGCAAGAAAGCGTATGTGTCAAAAGAATCTTGCAGTTATGTTGTTTTGCGTGAGTTGCGTATAATACGGTGTTGGGGTTCCAAGGACTAACTCTTCACATTGCAAAAAATTTATATAATCTTTTTTTTTTTTTTCTTAAATGGATAGAAGTCTTTTTTGCGAGTAAAAATATCTAAACATGCTTAAAACAAAATACAAAATATTTATTTGTCAAGTAAAAGTGCATAAGATATTAAGACTTGTTTTTCAGTGAAAATATCTTAAATTAAATTTATTCTTTATTACCCCATTGGTAAATATACATATTTGTTCTTGTGTTAAACATCAATCTAACAAAATGTATTGAGGTTTATGCTTAAAAAAAGAAGAAAAAACAGTTTGGTATTTTGGTAACCCGATGGGGTAAGCTGAATATTCTCTGAAACAAGTCTTGTTGTCTTACACCATTTTACTTCTTACACAAAATATATCATGTTTTATGGATGATTTAATATTTTTACTGGAAAACAAGACAATCATACTGATAATGACATTTTTTTTTTTTTTTTTTTTTTTTTTGCTGTGCAAGTGACAGGGCAGGGCATTTGTTTCTATGTGTTTCCACTCAAATTAACTTTTAAGTGAGGGAAATGAGGAGTTGAAGGAAGATATGTCATTTTTCATCTCTCAACAGGACTCCTCTTGGGGCCTCATTGGATGAACAGAGCAGCAGTCCATCCAAAGGTGAGTTTACCTTTAATAGACCCAAATGGTCTTTTGTTGTGCATTTGTTTAAGGGATGGATCACAATGGCCTGATATTGACTAGTCATCCAACAGCCAAGTAGTTTATCTTGATTGTTTTTCATATACTGTATATATTTTTAGCGACAAACCTTTAGTTAGCATCCTGAGAGCGTGCTGTGCTATACACAATAAAACCCTCTTGGAAAAGTTGTCTTTAAATTTATTTTAACTTCAAAGCACCACAGCTTCAACTATATACAGACAAATTTGGCGCTTGCAACACGTCTCATGCATTTTTTTTTTTTTTTATTTATTTATTTTTTTTAGCATGCCACCATGAGCCTTGTGTTTTAAACACTTATTCTGTTCCATTCCATTACACTTAGTCTAGCTGTTTTGAATGCAAGAATGCATCTTATGTAAATGCCCCTTAATGGAATATTCCAGGTTCATTACAAGCTAAGCTCAGTCAACAGCATTTGTGGCATAATATTGATTACCACAAAAATTATTTAGACTCGTCGCTCCTTTAAAAAAAAAAAATAAATAAATAAATAAATAAATGAGCAAAAATCGAGGTTACAGTGAGACACTTACAATGGAAGTGAATGGGGCCAATTTTTGGAGGGTTTAAAGGCAGAAATGTGAAGCTTATAATTTTATAAAAGCAGTTGTATTAATTCTTCTGTTAAAACTCATGTATCATTTGAGCTGTAAAGTTGTGTAAATAGTCATTTTTATAGTCATTTTAGGGTTTGTTGACATTACGTCGTCATGGCAACGAAGTTGTAAAAGTGTCTGTAACTTTACACAGAAAAGGTTAGCAAGCAATTTTATTACACTAAAATCATGTTAACACGCACATTGTTTACGTTTTGTGGCTATGCATTTGAAAGCATGAGTATTTCAACATTTACAGATTGGCCCCATTCACATCCATTGTAAGTGCCTCACTGTAACTCACACTGTAACTTTTTTTTTTTTTTTTAAGAAGAGGGGGAAGTCAAAATAATTTTTTGTGGTAATCAATATTATGCTACAAATACTGTCAATTAAACTTAACTTGTATTGGACTCTGAATATTCCTTTAAGATACACGTCTGGTTAGGGTCAGGTGAACCTGAAACCAGCCTAAGTGTATTGGACATCCTTAAAGGGGTAGTTCACTAAAAATTTGACCAAAATACTGTGAAAGTTGAATGAAAATGTACTCCAGTCACAGCTTTTGTGTTAACTGCATTAATCTGGGATAGTTTTTACTGTAAAAGGTTACTCAACTGTCAGGTGGCCCTTTTCTCCACCACTCCTTTTGAACTTTGGAGCAAGATCTCTCACACAGGTTGCATGCACATTGCCTAACACACACACACACACACACACACACACACACACACACACACACACACACACACACACACACTCTTACGCTGCCTTGGGGCCAATAGCAGCCCCCCACGCACTCCTTTTCGCCCCTGCTTTGGCAAAGAAGTGCCGATTAGATCAACATATCTTCAGAGTTTGATACTACGCAAAGCCTAGATCCAGGTTATGTCTTTCGGTTATAGCTCAAGTCATTTAGAACTGCTTCGGCAGTCTTTTGGATAACTTCTGATGTAAGGCAGTTGCACTTAAGAGTAAATATTTACTTTTAACCGCTTGAGTGCGTGCAAGCAAATGCCTTAGTCGAGCCAAGCGCTACTTGGTTGTGTGCTGAAGTAGTTTTTCATTTAGAATAACATTGGAAATGATCATTTGTTCATCGCAATAGGTCAGTGCATAGTGTTTTCTCTCTGAAAGGGTTTTCTCTTTGCTTTTCAGGGCCATTAAAGAATGGCTGTAGCTTTGAAGATGACCTGTCCTTGGGAGCCGAGGGTAAGTACTCTCCACTTACTCTCTCAGTTGGGTGTAATTACTCTCAAGTTAGTTCCTTTGTGCGGAATGTGCCCAAGTATTCCAAGCATTCCACATAGCTCCTTAGAGGTTAATGAACCATCAAGAGATCGCTATTGCCAACAAGGCTTACTTTATTGTCGTCATCTGTTTGTTTTCGTTCTTTAACTAACTTTTTTTTTGGTGCTGTTTACCTTCCTTTTTGGATTACGTGCTGTCTTGCATTTACACACCAACGCACCTCAGCATGCACACACACGCATGTGATACTTGGCTTAAAAGACTTGTCATGGCACATCAGATAAGTTATCTCTGGTTTCATGGTGAGCTCTCTATGGCCCAGGTGTTAGCAGGAGAGAAAGGCTTCAATAATTCAAGTGAATTTGCACATCACTTTTAATTCCTCAAGGAATTAAATTGATGTTAGTTTACAATTATTTGCAGTCAGGGATTGTTTAATGCTGATGTGCGATGTTTGATTAAGGGGTGGATTTTTTTTGTGTTTTTTTTGTGTGTACTGGGGTGGGCTGTATGACCAAAATCTAATATCACAGATTTATATTTTATTTTATATTTATAGATTTTTTTTAAATATATATTTCCATTATGTCCATTTTGCCTACATTTTAAAAAGAACTTCTCTCAGCCAATGTTGTAAATTATACAGGGAACCTTCTAATTTGGTAGATTACGAAAATATAAATTTTTTTAATGGGGGCCTGGGTAGCTCAGCAAGTAAAGACGCTGACTACCACACCTGGAGTCGAAAGTTCGAATGCAGGGCATGCTGAATGACTCCAGTCAGGCTTCCTAAGAAACCAATTGGCCCGGATGCTAGGGTGGGTAGGGTCACGTTGGGTTAACCTCCTCTAGGTCGCTATAATGTGGTTCTCGCTCTCGGTGGGGCGCGTGGTGAGTTGTGCGTGGATGCCGTGGAGAATAGTGTGAACCCTCCACACGCGCTAGGTCTCTGTGGTAACGCGCTCAACAAGCCACGTGATAAGATGCTCAGATTCACGTCTTAGTTGCTCTGAGGCAACTGAGATTCGTCGTCCTCCACCCAGATTGAGGCAAGTCACTACGCCACCACGAGGACTTAGAGTGCATTGGGAATTGGGCATTACAAATTGGGGAGAAAACTGTACAGCATTGTTCAAATGAAAAATCTATATTTTACCCGGCCTTACACGGTATGTATTTTTGTGGAAATGGCTTATGTATTAAAAAATCATTTGATAATGCTTATGTTTGAATAATCCATCGAATTTTATACTTTACAAAAAAAAGGACTATCTAATTGGATTTCATTTTCATTAGTTGAATTCTTTTGAACTTGATGGATGCAAACCAAAAAAATGTGATTATTCACTATGTTAAGATTATCAATGAATGGAAATTCTGGCTTCAGTGCAAAACAGCTTCACATAATGCAATACTTAAATTGCATAGATAAAAAACAAATCTTTGAAACTATAAAACTAACACTATGAAACAGATCGTTGCAATTCTAAATTCAAATTGGATTGTGTGCATTTGAAGCTTTTGTAAAATAGCCGTTTTACATGGACCAATGACCGTACATCAGTTAAATTCTATATGTGGCAAGTTGCGATGTTGCTCGACAACCATGAACAATTAAACTTTTAAGGAGCCATTCAGACTGAATGTATTCTTGCGCTCAAAAAGCTAGACACAGTGCAACGAATAGCACAACGCATGTGTCTCGAGACGTTTTTTAAAAGTTCAAGTTTTGACTTAACAGCCATCTAAAAAACTTGACGCTCCAGTGCGAGATGGCAAGAAAAGAAAAAAAAAACAGCGAGACACGATGCAACAGTAAAAGCCCCCCTACAATGTAAAAACTTCTACACTTAAGAAGTTCTACATTAAAAATTTTATTTCTCATCTTGACTTGTTTAGGACACACTGTATTTTCGCATTACTTAATCATCTTGCATCATAAATGAGATGAGTTAATCTTCGTCTCTCTCTGTGAAACGGCAACTGCCACAATTTGTCGCAACATGGGGTTCTGGAGAAAAAAATCTCATATCTTCTCCTAGATAAACCTATGATAATTCATTTTCTACTGAGATAAACATGATGGTTTCCTTAGTAAAACTTGCATTGTTTGAATGTAAAGTGGCCACTTTAGAATACTGTGTTTTCGTATTACGAATGCTATTTTATGTGTTGGTTTACCAGTACAGGTTCTTCCAGTCCTAAAACGACTAGTTTAAACCAACACAACGAGCTGATGGGCAACTTTCTCCACAAACTCTGCTCAAGCTATCGTGCTACCACTGTTGGCCAGGTTTCACCCTCTAGTGTGCCTGTATGCAGAGAGCCAAGCCAGACTAGTTGCAATACTTTTATTGACGGCGGGACAGGAATCAGGCTGCACCAGTTGTGAGCACTGTATTTCTGTGGAAATTCGAGGTCACAAGTTTTCACCCGAGGCTGAAGGATGAGTGCATCCAAGTTCACCTGTAATTGTACAGAGTGCTTGAGGCCAGAAAAGCTCTGGATAATGTCTTCCACTGCTCTGTGTTCATTCCTGTCCTCTTTAATGAACTAAAACCTGGTGTCTAATGTGATTTGTAACACGATTCGTTGGCAGGTTTGACCGTCAGCGCTTATAATTCTGTCATTGTGCGCTAAGTGCTGAGATAAAGGTTTCACAATATGGATTGCCATCTGTAGTGTATAATGTTCTGCTGAATTAATCGCTTTTGGAAATGAACGACGTCACAATGTCAACTTGCTAAGGCTTCTTTGAAAAGAATTTCTGAAAACTCCATCAATGCTCTAATATAAAAAATGGCACCCAGGGCTAGTTCTCTCATAAATTATGACAGAATTTTCATTATTGGTATGACCTATCCCTTTAATGGCACTTGTTCTGCCAGAGGTCAACTGGTGATTACTTTAAGTGGCTTTAGGGGGAATTTGGTGTTGAATTAGGGAGTAATCCAGTACAGCTAACAGCAAGCTCTCTTCCTGTTTCTTTCTTGTCAGCCAATCACCTCCAGAACAGCAGCAAAAAACCAGAGGCTAATGGGTGAGTAGGACCTCTAAAATATTCCCATCTTCTACTGTATTGGTTTGTGGACAGATGGGTCACTGTCTTCTCTCCTCAGCTGTGAAATGCCAGCCAAGGTCAAGAGGAGCCAGTTCAAGCAGAAGGGTAGAAGCATGAACTCCACAGGTTCTGGCAAGAGTAGTGGCACAGTGTCCAGGTACTTTATAACTTTTATATACTGAAGCCATTGACACATGCAAAATCTCCAGGTTGTGCAACAACTGATTGTGTGTCATATAATTGAATATGGCAAAGATTATAATGCACACGTTGCTGTAGTTAATCTGGCCATATTTAAATTACTCATTGAGATTTTGTTATTTGTATTAATTGGACGGACGGACGAATGGACGAATGGATGAATGGACGAATGGATGAATGGACGGACAGATGAATATATGGATGGACGGATGGATGGGTGAAAGGATGGATGGATGGATGGATAGAGTGAAAGAGGGATTGATTTGGTGGCTGTTTGCAAGAAAATGCAGCAGCTCGTTATTCATGTTATTCTTTATCCTGCAGTGTTTCAGAATTGCTGGACCTCTACGAGGAGGATCCAGAGGAGATCCTGTACAACCTTGGTTTTGGGCGAGAGGAGCCTGACATTGCTTCCAAAATCCCTTCACGATTCTTCAACACCTCATCAGGTGCCAATGGCATTGACATCAAAGTTTACCTGGGAGCCCAGATTCAACGCATGGAGCTGGAGAACCCGAACTACGCCCTGACAAGTACATGAACCGAGCAGTCAACACAATACCTGACATCTTATAGTATCTCAACCCCCATCACTCAGATGGCTGTGCCTGTGCATGTTTAAAATGATGATAGAAATGAGAAATGGATGGAAATAATGAAGCAGAAGTGTGTAACTTTTTCATTTTTAAAACACTTTCTCCTATCCCAGCTTATTATGCAGAGGCAACTATAAGTACAAGAAAAATTACACACTTCAGCTTTAAATGATACAAGCAGGGACGTAGCAACCATTTGACATTTTAAAGTTCATCCCCTCACCTTTTGGGAAATAATCATGATATTTTATAATTTTGTTTTGCTTGGCCAAGGTGCAATGAATAAACTTGACCCTATTTACATAATGCTTTACATAATGATTATTGGTTGCATGCTATTCCAAATGTTTAAAAAAACATTTATGACTTGCTCTGCCTCAGAATCCACTTTCCTTTCCTGATCACGTCAGCTGATGAAAGTTTCATGAGCCAAGGTGATAAGCTAGTAATGTGCCCCCGCCCCCTTTTTTCAGGTCATTCCTACACCCCTGTATACAAGCATCAATTTGTTAAAAAGGAATGAAAGGAGAACCAAGGAAGAGGAGGGGAAAGTTGTGGTGCCCCGAGGGAAATTGAACATTAATGCAAGGCTTTGCATTCATTCTTTAATTACTCATTTTTTCAAGCAAACACAGTGCTCCTATCCCTCAAACACTCAGTGATCAAAAAGACTATGTGTGCATGCAAGGGCTGTTCAATAGAAGTACAGCACAACGAGGCCATTGTCCTCCATGTACATGTAGGGGGAGAGAGAGACTGGGAGCAATCGGGGAGAGACAAAGTGACAAGCAGGCTGTGGCATAGAGAAGCTGATTCTACTATCCACTCACAGCAGGGTAATGCCTGTGTGCCAGCTTCGTGCCAGCTTGCGTGTTGGCCATATTTGCATAATTCACACTGAGCCTAGACAAAGCAGCTGAACAGGAAGAGCCTGGGTGAGGGTAGGAACGTGCAAAGTCTGTAATAAGGCCTGTTTTTTGTTGACCGAAAGACCACACTTTGTGGGCCTTCTGGCAACTTGGAATAGTCTGACTATGAGTTGTTGGGATAGAGGGAGAGATAATTTGTTAGTGGGCTTGCAGCACTCTTAAAAAAAAAAAAAAACCCTCAAATGTACTTTTGCTTTTAGGAACATTGATGATTGACAGGACATTTTTGTGATTGCTTTGTTTGTCTTTCATGCAGAAGTTTCACATTCAGTGTGGACAGATTAATTGTTTGTTGCTGGAAACATGTTGCACCTGGTTAGGACAAGGTGCAATGCAAGATTTTTGGTGCCACCTATTTGCTTTCACTTCTACAAACTAACTGTGTTTAAAATAATACCTTGCTAGGCAGGCATTTTGTCAAAGAAGCATATTTGACTGTTCACATGCACAGCCTCATTACTGTGAGGCATTCTGTGAACTAGTTCTCCCATGTCTTGTTGACTTTTCTTGCATAACACTTGCTTCTTCCTCCCTAAATGCTACTCTGTGGGGGCCACGATCACAAATAGGACGTTCAAGTCCCTCTCTCATAGAAAAGCATGCTCTCTGTTCCTCTCTTGTTTTTCTGGTGCATATCCTGCAAGCCGTTCTTGACCAATGACTCAGACAGCCTGGCTGCATTGCAAGAGATAAATGAAGACTATTGATTTCTGACCAGCGCACATCACTGGCTTTTTATCACTTGATATCATTCCATTACATGCCTGCAGAATTGTCAAATCCCTCTTCCTTTTTGTCTGCCATAACAAATGACGAACTTGTTGCTGATAAAAACCATCTAGTCATGCACAAGTTGACATGCTTGCAGTGTTTCATACAGGAATTTGTTTGTGCAAGTGTGGGTTATATATATATTAGTCTTGTCAGTCGATTAAAAAATGTAATCGCTATTAATTGCAGATTTTGAAAGTGTGGAAATTTTACTCTATATATACTTCTTTTCCTGTCAAAATGCATTTAGTTCCTCCTTAGAAAATAGCTCCAATTCAAGTAACATTAAACCTTTCCCAAAGTGTTAGGTTGACTATATGAAATATCTAGTCCCTGTAGTTTTCGTTTTCATTGCAATGGACGTTAAATCTCTTAAACCCTCATCCTTCGCAAAATTAATAGTTGCTATTCACTTTGCTACAGCAGTTGTGAAGCCGCATTTACATGATTTGGCCTTGAGCATTTTGTTAGCAAATTGAGACAGCACATTGCACATTCGTTTTTGCAGGTGAGGATAACGCAATAGCAAGTTTTGTTGATTCACATGTTTGTTGATTCACAAGTTTGCAACACAGCTAAAATTTGTATATCTTTAAATATGAGTGCTGTCAGTAAATTACCATTTTTAATCGCGATTAATCATGATTTTTCATTGTTAATCGCGATTAATCTCAGATTAATCTTCTTTGTTTATTTTATAAGAGGTCCTTTCTCCGGCATGGACTCGCTGTTGTGTATTTGTTTGTAGTGTGTATACGAGTGTAATGTCCCCGCTGGATACGTCGCAAGGGTTCCGCCCTCTAACCAGTGTTCAGAACTCACACAGAGCTGAATAAAATGTCAGGATCTAATGTCAAATCGGCACATGCCTTAATCACGATTAAGAAAAAAAAATGTTAAAACTAATCACATGCGTTAATGCTGACAGCACTAATAAATATATACTGTATATTTTTCTGTGGTGATTCAGTTTCCTGTGCAGAGCTGCAGGAAACACTTTATGCTTTTGTTGCAAAGTTGACAATTTCAAGTGTTTTCTATTGTTTCTGTGTTTTATTCTCCCCTTTTTACAAGAATCCAGAGGTTAGGTGAATTTGACTAAATAATGATAAACAAGGTTGTAGTGAGTTGTTTGTATGGAAATGTTTCTTCTTATTTGACTAAAGCTCTACTTCTCCTCCTGTAGGTCGTTTCCGACAGACAGAAGTGCTGGCTACAGTAGCAAATGTCTTCTCAGAGATCTACTCCCAGGTGTCTGGAAGACCAATGGAACGAATCGGCAACAGCGAAATAGAGACGATAAAACCCTCTCCACTAAAAAGGAACAATTCCGCTTTGAATGCGGCTAAGATCCTGAAGCGTAACATTACAAAACAGAACCTATTGGCCTCTACCACGGAGGAAACAGCCAATCAGCCTAGACCGTTGCAACTGGACAGTGAAGAAGGTGTGAACCCCATACGAGATGGACTGACAGATTTCGAGCAGAAGCCGCAGCAGAAGATCTTTAGGAAAATGGATTCTTCTCTAGCCACCGTGACCGAGGAGGCCCAGCAAGGTATCTTAGAGGCTTCCCTCAATGGAGATTTCCAAGGACCTTTAGCTAAGGACTCCACGTTAATGAACGGTCATCACTCCCTTTTACACGACTCTGAGATACCAGCTCTGGGAAAAGATATGCCAGATTCCCCAGTCCTGGTGAGCATCAGTCGAGAATCTGATGAAAGCGATTGTGGCCTCTCGAGACAATCAGATCTTGATATTGAGCACCAGGAAGCCATCACTTCCACCCCAGACAAAGAGCCATCCAACCTGCTGCCCAACCCACACATAGCCCACCTTCTCAGCCAACACAGAGACTCATTTGAGATGGAGGAGGTACGGTTCACACTGATTACCATTTTACTGTAAATATAACCAGGCCCACACAAAATCAGAAAGCTTTCAGTTATACAATTGGAAGCTTTTGATTATGCTTTTAGTTACGAAAGAGAGTGTGGTACCATTCTCTCAGCTCTATATAGCACATTACATTTAAATCCATAAATATAAATATCAATATTACGATTGCGGTTTCTGTGAACTAATTGTGAAGACACAATTAGGTCTCCTGTAGGTCTATTCTCATTGCTTCAAAGTTTGCAAAATGTTTATTGCAGCTGTTGAGCATTGTAACCAATCACAGATATGTTTATGAGCATGAATGCCTTGGCGAATCAAAAGCATTCAAATTCGTTTATAGGCAGGGTTGGGGAGTAACGAAATACAAGAAACGGGATTACGTATTTAAAATACAAAATATAAGTAACTGTATTCCACTAGTTACATTCAAAAAGTATTTTGATTACTGAAGAGATTACTTTGCATTTTATTGTCCTTTGTTTCATTTAATATTTAGTCCTTTCAGATAGAAAACATTTATACATATAAATGATGCGATCCAAAGTGCATTTGAACAGCGGTGAAACACTTTCTTATGATGTGTTACATTCATACGAGCAGACAGAAGTAAGTTTTAAGTAAGTTTGGAGCAGAAGAAATAGAAATAAACCTTGTGTAAATTGTCAGCTTTATGCTAAGCTAAAATGCTGTTTCTAGCCATTTTATCATCATCATATTTTTTTATCAAGAAAATTCACGTTGGATCATAATTTCTTTTTTTCTAGTAAGACCTTTGATATTAGGGCAAAAATCGTATTGATAATAATTTTTGTATCGTTTTCCTGTAAAAATATCTAAAAATCCTTAAAACAAGATACATTTTTATTTATCTTGTTTTAGAAACAACACTGCATAAGAAATGTGGGTTTTTCAGAGAATGTATTTTTAACACGTGTATTTTGTCTGACTGTACTGGCAGAGTTTTTATAGTCAAAAAAAGTGAAAAATCTACCAATGCTGAAGAAGTAATCCAAAGTATTTAGAATACGTTACTGACCTTGAGTAATCTAATGAAATACGTTACAAATTACGTTTTACAGCATGTATTCTGTAATCTGTAGTGGAATACATTTCAAAAGTAACCCTCCCAACCTTGTATATGGGCCTATCAGTTACAAAAACCAGTCCTAATGAGCAAGCTTTAAGCTGTCTGATCCAAAGTTGCATGTTTTATATTCCATGAATGTTAAAGAAACATCACCTGCCACTCAAAATGAAGGTTTAGTACAGTACCAAAGCAAAAAGCTTCAGTATTAATTTGGATTTTGTGCCACTAACTTGTAATGTAGATGGCTCCCAATATACAGTGCTTTCAGAAAGTATTCAGACCCCTTCATTTTTTTCACATTTTGTTATGGTGCAGCCTTATGCTAAAATTCTTTAAATTATTTATTTCTTTCACATCAATCTACACTCCATACCCCATAATGACAGAGCAAAAACCAGATTTTTGATAACTTTGCAAATTTATTAAAAAGAAAATATTCAGACTCTTAACTCAGTACTTAGTTGAAGCACCTTTGTCAGCGATTACAGCTTCAAGTCTTTTTGGGTATGATGCGACAAGCTCTGCACACCTGGATTTGGGGATTTTCTGCCATTCTTCTCTGCAGATCCTCTCAAGTTCTGTCAGGTTGGATGGGGACCATCGGTGGACAGCCATTTTCAGGTCTCCAGAGATGTTCGACTGGGTTCAAGTCCGGGCTCTGGCTGGGCCACTCAAGGACATTCACAGAGTTGTCCTTGAGCCATCTTGCATTGTCTTGGCTGTGTGCTTAGTGTCATTGTCCTGTTGGAAGGTGAACCTTCGGCCCAGTCTGAGGTCCTGAGCGCTCTGGACCAGTCCCCCAGTCCCTGCTGCTGAAAAACACCCCCACAGCATGATGAAACTACCATGCTTCACCGTTGGGATGGTATAGCGCAGGTGATGAGCGGTGCATGGTGTCCTCCAGACATGACGCTTGGAACTGAGGCCAAACAGTTAAATATTCTTTTTATCAGACCAGAGAATCTTGTTTTTTCACAGTCTGAGAGTCCTTTAGGTGCTATTTTTATGTGTCTTGCACTGAGGAGAGGCTTCCGTCTGGCCACTCTGCCGTAAAGCCCAGATCGGTAGAGTGTTGCAGTGATGGTTGTCCTTCTGCAAGTTTCTCCCATCTCCACACATTATCTCTGGAGCTCAAACAGAGTGACCATCGGGTTCTTGGTCACCTCGCTTACCAAGGCCCTTCTCCCCCGATTGCTCAGTTTGGCAGGGCGGCCAGCTCTAGGAAGAGTCCTGGTTGTTCCAAACTTCTTCCATTTAAGAATTATGGAGGCCACTGTGCTCTTGGTAACCTTCAATGTAGCTGAAAAGTCTTTGTAGCCTTCTCCAGATCTGTGCCTCGACGCAATCCTGTCTCTGAGCTCTGCATGCAGTTCCTTTGACCTCATGGCTTGGTTTGTGCTCTGATATGCATTTTTAGCTGAGACCTTATATAGACAGGTGTGTGCCTTTTCAAATCATGTCCAATCAATTGAATTTGCCACAGGTGGAGTCCAGTCAAAGTGAAGAAACATCTCAAAGATGATCCAGAGAAATGGGATGCACCTGAGCTAAATATCAGGTGTCATAGCAAAAGGTCTGAATACTTATGCCAGTGTGGTATTTCAGTTTTTTCTTTTTAATAAATTCGCAGTTATCAAAAATCTGTTTTTTGTTTTGTCATTATGGGGTATGGAGTGTAGAATGATGTGAAAAAAATAATAATTGTAAGCATTTTAGCATAAGGCTGCAATATAACAAAATGTGAAAAAAAAATGAAGGGGTATAAATACTTCTGAATGCACTGTACACTGCAAGAGAGCGATGCGACAAAATTATCATGCGTCCATTATAATTAACAGGGTGAAGACACAGTTTAATTAGGAGATTTATTCTGCAGTCTAGACAGCTTCATTATATTAGGAGGATTCAAGAGTCCAGAACTCTGAACACTCAAAGTCATGCATTGCTCACTTTGTGTATAATTTATAAAAAATTTGAAAAACAGTTCTATTTCGATTCTGCAATGTGAAGTTGTCCATTTAAGTATTTTATGTGAATTATATTAATGAATTTACATTAAAAGGGAAGTAATGTACAAACATTTTTTGTCATATTAGTGCAGTCCTACTTACTACAATAAGCCTCCCTGTTTTTTTTCCCTTGTATGGTTCTCACGCTGACAATCATCTCTAAGCCTCTTTTAAAGTTTTTTTGTGCTTTGTTGTAAAAACAGCTTTGGGTCATGACATGTAAAGCTAAAAATAAATAAAAGCTGGAACATTGATCGTCTGGAGGATTATGGTTCTGACTATGTTAAAGCATGATTTAGGGTCATATTGGAAGATGATGTATACTAAGCGTTGTAATGTTCCCTCATAATCAAAATGTATGTACAGACTACGTGGCAATGATCAAGGTGTTTCTTTGCAGTTGCAGAGTAATGAGGATGAGGCACTGCCTGTGCCTTGTGGCATGTCCAGAACTGGCAGTGGTAAGTGTTGACTGACCGCCATTATCAGTCAGGAACAGGAAGATAATATCATGAATTTTTATTTGTGTCAAAGGCTGTGCAATTTAGAAATATTTAAAACAAACATGGTTTTATATTCAAAGAAATTACTTCCTAGCAACGTGTAGGAATGAACCAAATTATCAAAAAAATAAATAAAAAAAAATAAAATAAATATAATTTTTTTTAAATTATTTTCATTTTTATTTTTTACAAAAAGGCAATCAACAAGGTTTGGATTGGGTTCTCAGGCAAAGCATTTGAATTGAATTAAGATCCGCATTCAAGCACATTCCTCCTGAGAATGTAACAACCGCACATAGGTTGACCTTCCCACAGAAAAAAACAAACTTTTTCCAGGAACACAGCAGAGTAAATTTCTTATTCAAACACGTGACATAGCTGTGATGTGTTTTATCACGCTGTGTACTATGGACCAGCCCCAAACAGATCCAGGAGACTTTGGCTCTTCCTTTAGATATTGGTCAAGTCTGCCCTCTTGTGTTGCATATGAACATTCTGGATGCATATCCCCACTTTAAAGTACAGTTCTGAGTTCAGTACAAGCTCTAAAGACAGCATTTGTTGCATAATGTCGATTACAAGTTGTTCTTTTTTTTAAAGCAAAAATCATCATTATAATAACACTTATAATAGAACTACACAGGGCCAGGCAATAAACATTAAAATTTACAGTTTCCACAAGACTTAAACATATGTTAACTTGAGGCTTGTGTGATAGAGGCTCTTTTTGTAGCTTATTGTCTGTGTAATGTTATATCCAATCTTTTAACTTCAATGTCATGATCTCATAACACTGTTAAACTGGGTTACTTTCACATGATATGCACAAGGATAAAAGATAGAGTTTTGACTGTTTGCATAAAGAAATTTCCACTCTTAGGAATTATTTCAATAGTGAGTAATCAGAAGTTCATCCATCTAGAAAAGTAGTCCCACCTTAAAAAGGACAATTTAGACAACTTCACAGCTTAAAGAATACATTGACTTTCACCAGAGTGCTTTAGCAAAAATATAAGCCTCACATTTCTACTTGTAAAGTCTCAAGTTCGACTTGTGAACCACTGGCCCTTTTTGGTTCCATTGTACATGCCGTACTATAACTGTGGTAATTTGTGTTAATCAACATTAAGCCACAAATGCTGTCGATTGAGTTTGACTTGTTTCGAACCCAGAACATTCCTGGAAGTTTGTCCTGAGATTGTTGACATTACAGTAAAACAGAAGAAAAATACACAGATGAGCCAAAACATTATGACCACCTGCCTAATATGCCGTTGGTCCTCTGCATGCCGGCAAAACACGCCAACCCGCCGAGGCATGGACTCTACAAGACCCCTGAAGGTGTCCTGTGGTATCTGACACCAAGACATTAGCAGCAGATCTTTCAAGTCCTGTAAGTTGCAAGGTGTAGCCGATGTGGATCGGACTTGTTGCTCCAGCGCATCTCACAGATGCTCAATCGGATTGACATCTGAGGAATTTGGAGGCCAGGGCAACACCTTGAACTCTTCATCATGTTCCTCAAACCATTCCTGAACAATGTGTGCAGTGTGGCAGGGGGCATTATCCTGCTGAAAGAGGCCACTGCCATCAGGGAATACCATTGCCATGAAGGGGTGTACATGTTCTGCAATGATGTTTAGGTAGGTGGCATGTATCAAATTGACATCCACATGAATTGCTGGACCCAGGGTTTCCAAGCACTACATTGCCCAGAGCATCACACTCCCTTCACAGGTTTGAGGTCTTCCCACAGTGTATCCTGGTGCCTTCACTTCCCCAGGTAAACGGCGCACCGTCCATATGATGTAAAAGAAAACGGGACTCATCGGACCAGGCGACCTTCTTCCACTGCTCCATGTTCCAGTTCCAATGCTTACATGCCCATTGTAGGCGCTTTCAGCAGTGGACAGGAGTCATCTTTGGCACTCTGACCGGTCTGCGTCTACGCAGCCCCATACGCAGTAGGATGTGATGCACTGAGTGTTGTGACACATTCCCCCTGTAACCGTCAATAAAGTTTTCTGTGACTTGTGCCACAGTAGACCTTCTGTTGGTTCGGACCAGACAGAATAGCCTTTGTTGCCCTCACACATCGATAAGCCTTGGGCGCCCAACACCCTGTCGCCGGTTTGTCGTTTGTCCCTCCTCGGACCACTGTCGGTAGGTGCTCACCACTGCTGACCAGGAGCACCTCTCAAGCCTTGCCGTTTCAGAAATGTTCTGACCCAGTCATCTGGCCATAACAATTTGACCCTTGTCAAAGTCGCTCAGGTTTTTACTCCAGCTCATTTCTCCTGCATTCAACACGTTGACTATGAGAACTGATTGTTCGCTTACCATCTAATCTACCCAAACCTTGACATGTGGCCTTGTTAGAAGATCAACGTTATTCGTTTCACCTGTGAGTGGTCATAATGTTTTGGCTCATCAGTGTATGTGGCAATCATTTACAGTATTTATCACATTGAACCTAAATAAGCCTTAAAAGTTGCAACATGTGATGATAAACATGAATTATATGCATTGGCACGAAGTCATTTCAATTTTCAGTCCAACTCAGTTTTGTTCCTCACATTTTACCTCCCTACAGAGCAGTTATTGAGGACTGCCAGCCAGCAGTCTGATAGCAGTGGGTTTGCTGAGGACCCATCCACAGACGGTTCGGGTAATCACCTAAAGGTATGTGTGTGTGTGTGTGTGTTTCAGCATAGCCATCTGGACTCAATCTACAATCTAAAGCTGTGTCCAAAACCATGTACCATCACAGTATGTAATGTATTTGATGAAGAAATGCACTTATCAGCCGGTAAAACTGTACGTTCTTTTATGTATGCATGCGAGTAGTATGAATGATTTTGGACATAGTTCATCCGGGGATGTGGCTATTGTCTCGTGACCCGAATATAAGACATAAGAACAACAACTGCATAAAAAGCAATTTGCTCTGGTTTTGTTAAACAAGCACCATTTAAGCACAGTGAACAACTTTCTCAGTGTATATATAGCACTTAAAGTTGAGAAGAGCCGTTCCTTTTAATCCAACATTTTGAATGTAATGTTGCCGCTGCTCCCGAAGGTTTATGGGATTTTTAAGTGTCCAGTCAATCAGCACTTCTTAATCTTGCCAGAAATAGTAGGTCATTCAGGTATTTCTCACTTACAGCTTCAGAAATACTCTGTATTCTGACATACTACTCCATTGGCATACTGTTTTTGGCATACTATATAGTAGGAAAGTAGGGATATTCAGATGCAGCATAAGAAAAAAATGGCTGAGAGGAGTTAAAAGTGAAACCAAGAGAGCTGCTCTTTTATTCTGTAATTCTGTCATTATTTACTCTCACCTTCATGTTTTTGCAAACTTGTATACTGTAATTTTTCCCTCAAAAGTAGTCCACATTACTTGCACTATAGTTTAAATCTTCTATAGCCATACAACAGATTTGAGTGAGGAACAAACTGATAGTTGTTATTCATTGAGGGTTTGAAGGTTTACAGGTTTGAAACAACATGATTGTGAGTAAATGACAGACTTTTCATTTCTGGGTGAATCATTCCTTTCAAGTTTTCTAGAGAACAAACTTCTTTTGAGTAACGGAAGTGAAACTTCTCTCTTGAACTATCATTAGGTACAGGAAAGCTCAGACAGCTGTGACAGTGAAACAACAGTAACATCACATGCAGGCGATGTCAGCACTCCCATAGCATTGGAATACCCTAACTTTGAAAGATTGCAGGGTGAGGATGCCCATCCTCAGCCCAGCAGAGGCACCTCAAGCCAGAGTGAAGCCAATCGAGAAGTACCCGAGTTCACCAGCCTCCAGATTCCCAATCCAGACTCTGACAATATAAGTATTCTTGCTAACAGTTGCACCAATGGCCTTCTCCTTTCTCCTGAAAAACACTTTGATAGGGAACCCACAGTGGAGTCTAGTTACACCACAAACTCTTCAGAAGTGGGTTCTTCCATGATTGTAGAGCCTACAAAAGATTCCATCTCAAATATAGACTCTACCCCCATCCCCATAGCTGATGGGTGCAACATTTCCCAGTCTGGGGATCCACCAGATCAACCAGACTCCAAGGACCTACATCTATCTGGGCCAGATCTTTCTTCTGGTCCCGAGTTTTCTGCTGAGCCTGGCACTGCTCTTGATCTTGATACCTCATCTCATCAAGAACAATGCCACATTACAACTCAAAGGAAGCAAATGGCCCTCCACACCACCCAGCAGAGGTCATTTTCTGTAGGCGAAGAGCATCCTGGCCGAGTCTGGGTGAGGGACAGGGACTTGCTCACAGAAAGAGAAAACTTGGAGAGAAATCCTCTAAGGAGATCAAGCTCTCTCCCAACCTCTCCGGTCAGCCCAGCTCGTGTAGTCACCTCCTTGCGCATCCAGCTCGGAAGGGGGTCAGTCAAGCACTGTACTCCACCCTCGTACATGTACCGCTATGATGAGGAGATCTGTGCCGACCAGGAAGAGGTGGATTCCATTAGAGAAGACGAAGATGTCGATTGTGTCGGATGCCAGTCTACACTCTGTAATTCTGCTCCAGTTGGACATGGGACAAATGTGGACAGGGGACATCCTCTAAACCTACCCCAGCATATGACTCGCTCGTCAAGTTCCCTTTATAGCGTCCCTGCTGACTGGCCTCAGAGGCCCCTTGGGGAGGGCAGATCTTGGAGCACATGTAGCGTACCGAACATTCCTCATTTTACAAGCCCTGCCCACCATCGTCCTCATGGCCCCTTCCTGTCTCCACACCACAGAGTTGCCTACAGCTCGTCTAACCCCACCAGTATTGCAACTAATCCCCAACAAAGTCCCTTCCCTCAAACACAGAGCTACTCTCCGCAACAAAATTCACCCTATCCTCAACCACTACAGAACAATACCTTTATGCCATCACAGGGGGCAACCTTTACACCTCTACAGAGCAATACCTTTACAATGCCACAGGTGGCGCCCTTTACACCACCACAGAACATGCATTTTGCTCACCCGAACAGTGCACCCTACAACCCTTTGGGCCCCTTCCATTCACCTTATAACCATTCTCAGGGCAATCCCTATGGCCCTTCGTTCAACATGCACGTCAGTCCTTACCAACCTCACATCCCTCTCGGACAATCCCACAGCTCCCCCTACAGTCTTTCCTACAACAACTCTCCTCATCACCCCGGCACCTCCTACAGTCATCCGTTTTACTCTTCTCCCTCCTACCCTTTATCTTTTGGGATGCCCCGTGCATTGGCCCCTGTGGTGGGCAGCACAGAGATGCAGCTCAGGCGAGTCCTGCATGATATTCGTGGAACAGTGCAGAACCTCAGCGAGGTGAGAATCACCCAAGTACCTGACATGCCAAAATTCTCTTTACACTGGCATATTACCATTGTCCTTTGACAAAGTAGCTTTACAAGCTACTCATAAGTTAAAGTAGCTAAACTAAAATCAAGCTGCTCCTTTGAAATAGTACATTTAACAAGTAGTACAAGACAATCTGATTACAGAAGTAAAGGAATGTTCCTGGTTCAGTGCAAGTTAAGTTCAATCAACAGCATTATGTTGACAACCACACAGAAAAACGCAGTTACAGTAAGGCACTTAAAATGGGAGTGAATGGTGGCAGTCCTTAAACGATAAAATACACATTGTTTCTAAATTATAGCCTCAAGACATATACATTAAACCCATTAACATGATTTTACTGTGATAAAATGGCTTATTAACCTTATCCCTGTAAAGTTAAATCAAATATTATTATTTTTTTTTGCCATGACAACGCAATGCCAGTAAACCCTTTAAGCAATTTTATCACATTAAATCATGTTAACACGTGTAATGTTTACATCTTGTGGCTATACTTTCTAAATGTGTGTATTTTAATGACTTGTCCCATTAACTTCCATTATAAGTGCCTTATTGTAACTTAGGGCTGCACAATTATAGCAAAAATCATAATTGTCGATTATTGCCCTTGATATTGTAATCGCGATTATTAATGTCGATTAAAATAAATTACTGTAACGTCACAAATTAAGCAACAGTGCTGTTCTTCAGAGTAGCAGATTTCAATGGTGGATATGAGCTGCGCTCCAGTTTCTTTGAAGCATCTTTTAAGCATTAAATATTGTAATAATGTTTGTTCATTTTAGGCCAAATAAAAATTATTTTAAATGGATATCTATGGTGTAGAATAAATTAAATTATTGCTAAATTTCTGCTTAAATTATTAGTCCACGTACAGCAAATAATATAACATATTCAATATTCAAACATATTAAGAACCAATTTAAATTGATCAAGTTACTTACTGCGTTCAGTAAGCCCTTTGGTGGCGAGACGGGACCATTCATCCCGTTAGATCTTCAGTGGTGATCTTGTTCATGTAAGATCATCATTAGATACTTTCTGGCCTCAGTTGTTGCACTTTGTAAATTAAAAACAGTCATTTGCGGTCAGAGTGTGTGCAATTTGTGAAAATGTTAAATCTGCTAATACCAGCTGCGTTTCAAATGGGTCTTATTAGAGCAGACTCGATAACAATGACGGTGATTCCTGAAATATGCTATTCATGCCATATTCTTTATGTTGGCTATGTCCAAAACAAACTTAGAACATTTAGGCTGAATTACTTTATTGCTATTTTGTACAAATCAAATTCATATTGGCCTACTTAACATGACAAAACAAAACCGTTATTACATTTGTAATAAATTGTACACAGAAATCGAGCAACACGACAAACTCTCCCATTACAATGACTGCTGTCACTCACTGCAGGTTTACACTGTTTGAGACCTGCATTTCGACGTGAGTTCAATGATGCTCCGCATAAAGTTCTGCACTCTCACGAATGCTCTCATTAAAATAAGATGCCTTGATTAGAACGGGAGCATTTTAGTTTTGTTGTGTTGCTCATTTGCAGTGTATTTAACATCTACGTTCAAAGCGAGCGGTTCAATATGCAACGAATCCAAAATAATTCCAAAGTGCTTTTCACTCTTGTTCTGCAGCTTCTTTTTGAGTATCAGGTGATGTTTCACAGAGGTGGAACATAAAGCAAGCATCTGGGCATTCAGACGGTTTAAAACTTGCGCATTAGGATCAGTTGGCATTGCAGATAGGACGGAGGACTAATTTAAGCAACTCTGATTGGCCATTGCCATTGGTTAGAATACTCAACCGCTGCAAAAACACGTTGTAAATAGAAACCATTGACGCAACAGGAGCAGACTTAAATTGAAAGCTGTAATCGTCAGTTTTTACGATGACAATCGTGGCAGCCGTAATCGCGATTAGTTTTTCGATTAATTGTGCAGCCGTACTGTAACTGCAAATGTTTTTCTTTTTTTTTTTTTAAACATGATTTTAGTGTGATGAAATGGCTTACTAACCAGTGTAAAGTTATATCAAAATATTGCAACTTTGTTGCCATTATGACGTAATGCCAGTAAGTGCCTTACTTCAACTGCATTTCTTTTATTTATTTATTTCATAAATAAGAGGCAAGTCAAAAATTTTCTTTGTGGTAATCAACATCATGCTGAGACTATAATTTTAGTCATATTTATAACATCATCTTTAATAAATGTATTTATGTATTTAAACATAAATGTATTTAAATGTATTTAGAAAAAATATTTATTGCTTTTGTGCTACAAATATTGTGATTTAGAACAGTATTGTGTGCAGAACAACAAAGATCTTTAGTGTAAAATTAAACATTAAGGGTGACAACATAAAAAAAAAAAAGATTCACATTCTGCCTAACATCTCCTTTATGTATTCATGGAGGAAATATGGGTTTGGAACAACATGAGGGTAATTAAATGATGACATAATGTTCACTTTTGGGTGAATTGTCCTTTAAACCTTTGGAAAGCCCTGTTACTAATGAGGCCATGCCTAACGTGCACTTATTAGGAAATGTTTGTGACTAGGGCTGGGTGGGATGACGGGACTGTAGTAATGTGTAGAGATTATAATATACAGTTCATACCATGCTAGATATATTTGCACAGACTTAAGCGGGCAGGACTGCTTCATGTTATTGACATATCAGAGCAAATATACAGAATGGGAGGTGTATTAAGGGGTGTTTAGTTAAAGCAATGTCATAACTTGCTGCATTAATATAGAATACAACCACTGTAATTTTCGGTCACAGGTCTGCATGTATTGGCTATTTTACAAGGGCTTTGAATATGGCTCATCCAATCAGAATTTACAGTCAGAACTATCTGTTTTATAATATTAATGTAACTGTTTTGTAACTTGTTAACTTGTTTTGCACTTTGTTCGTAACTCAAGTGTTTCATAATATAAAGCTCTTTTTGCAGTGATGCCAGACTAATCAATAATTTGTTAACATTAGATGATTGTAATTTATTATATGCAATAGATAATCTTATCTTTTGCTTTGCATCCATCAAGTTACAAAAAAATAAAAAAATTATAATAATAATAATAGAATGAGATGAAGTACCTTTCATATGTGAAGTACTTAATGCTTTAGATTTTTCAAAAACAAAATGACATTATCACGTTTATTTATTATATTAAAATTCCAGAAAATATACAATAGGTATATAGTGAATATATATATATATATATATATATATATATATATATATACTGTGTATGTGTGTGTGTGTGTGTGTGTGTGTGTATATATATATATATATATATATATATATATATATATATATATACTGTGTGTGTGTGTGTGTGTGTATATATACACATGTATATATATACATATGTGTGTGTGTGTGTGTGTGTGTGTGTGTATATATATATATATATATATACACTGTATATATACTGTGTATATGTATGTGTGTGTGTGTGTATATATATATATATTGTGTATATACTGTATATATATTGTGTGTATGTACACAGGTGGCCAAAAGTTTGAAATAATGTACAGATTTTGCTCTTATGGAAAGAAATTGGTACTTTTATTCACAAAAGTGGCATTCAACTGATCACAATGTATAGTCAGGACATTAATAACAATTACTATTACAATTTGAAAAAAAAAAAAAAACTACTTCAAAGAGTTCTCATCAAAAAATCCTCCACATTCAGCAATGACAGCTTTGCAGATCCTTGGCATTATAGCTGTCAGTTCGTCCAGATACTCAGGTGACATTTCACCCCACACTTCCTGTTGCACTTGTAATAGATGTGGCTGTCTTGTCGGGCACTTCTCACGCACCTTACAGTCTAGCTGATCCCACAAAAGCTCAATGGGGTTAAGATCCATAATACTCTTTTCCAATTATCTGTTGTCCAATGTCTGTGTTTCTTTGCCCACTCTAACCTTTTCTTTTTTTTCTGTTTCAAAAGTGGCTTTTTCTTTGCAATTCTTCCCATAAGGCCTGCACCCCTGAGTCTTCTCTTTACTGTTGTACATGAAACTGGTGTTGAGCGAGTAGAATTCAATGAAGCTGTCAGCTGAGAACATGTGAGGCGTCTATTTCTCAAACTAGAGACTCTGATGTACTTATCCTCTTGTTTAGTTGTACATCTGGCCTTCCACATCTCTTTCTGTCCTTGTTAGAGCCAGTTGTCCTTTGTCTTTGAAGACTGTAGTGTACACCTTTATATGAAATCTTCAGTTTTTTGGCAGTTTCAAGAATTGTATAGCCTTCATTCCTCAAAACAATGATCTACTGACAAGTTTCTAGAGAAAGCTGTTTCTTTTTTTTGCCATTTTTGACTTAATATTGACCTTAAGACATGCCAGTCTATTGCATACTGTGGCGACTCAAAAACAAACACGAAGACACTGTTAAGCTTCATTTAATGAACCAAATATCTTTCAACTGTGTTTGATATAATGGCAAATGATTTTCTAGTACCAAATTAGCAATTTAGCATGATTACTCAAGGATAAGGTGTTGGAGTGATGGCTGTTGGCAATGGGAACTGTCTAGATTTGATCAAAAATTACTTTTTTCAAATAGTGATGGTCCTGTTTTTTTACATCAGTTATGTCCTGACTATACTTTGTGATCAGTTGAATGCCACTTTGGTGAATTAAAGTACCAATTTCCTTCCGAAACAGCAAAATCTGTACATTATTCCAGACTTTTGGCCGCCTGTGTGTGTGTGTGTGTGTGTGTGTGTGTGTGTGTGTGTGTGTGTGTGTTTGTGTGTGTATGTGTGTGTGTATATATATATATATATATATATATATATATATATATATATATATATATATATATATATATATATATATATATATTAGGAGTGTAACAGTTCAAATTTCTCATGGTTTTGGTTTGTAACAGGTCACTGTTTTGGTACGGTTCAGAAAAATAAATAAAATATTACTGCCAAATCCAAAGTAAGAATAATCTATTTGCTAACAAACACTTCAACAGGTTTGCTCTTATTAAAAATCATTGTATTACAGTAACCTTAACTATGGTATTTGTAGTAAATACCTAGTAACCACAAAATCAGCATGGTTACTGTGATGTTTAAAAAATATAGTAGAAACATGGTTACTATAAGGAAACTTCAGTATTAAAAATCATGGTTAATTGTATCAAAAACATGATTTCTGAAAAGAAAACCATGGTGACAGCAGTCATGTTTACTACAATATTACTATAATAAAACCATGGTTAATTTTCACTAGGGTCTTTAAAAAACATTTTAACTTGTTACCTGCACTATTACGCTACATGCATCAACATAAAATGCATTTCAAACTCTACTGCACGTATATTCAATATTCAGTAGCTGTACATCAATAGAGAAAGGAACTTTGCCATTCAAATTGATACGAGGGATGTTGTGACATGGCTCGAGTGTTTTAATCATTATGCGGAAATCACACATATTCCTCAGCGGAGTAGGGAAACATATCGTTGGCAATGAACACCCCAGTCGCTTTATTTATTGTTTTATGCCTGTCTGAATCAGCACTGAGTGCTTGCTTCAAAACAAAAGGGAGTGTGTGCAGTTTCGGCTTATATTTCCCCAGTGATTTTGGTGTAAATGATCATGTATGTCAATGTAATTACCGGTATACAGCACTCGTGTCGAGCGATGTCTGCAAACAGTGCCTGTTTTGTAAAGGTTTTTTGACCTTCGCTGTTGTAATTGACTGCAAAATGAAAATGTTTCCAGACAAGAGACCTGAATAACGTAGGGGGCTTATTTATCAGCGGCTCGTTTTCTCCACTTGCCATTTTTAACTACACACAACGTGTGCAGAACAGTGATGTCATCAAGTTGACCCACGTGAAACGTATCCATCTACAGATCCATTCAGGTGCATTAGCGGTGGTTGTAACTGTGCGTGTCTATTTGCTGCTTTATTTTCTTCACAAAACCTTGTGCTCCAGATGCCTCAATAAATTTGAGGTGAACCGCGGTGCCAATGCTTACCGAACTGCACAGTTCGTTTTTTTTACCGAGAACCGTTACACCCCTATATATATATATATATATATATATATATATATATATATATATATATATATATATATATATATATATATATATATATATATGCTTTTACCATGATATAAAATTATTCATACCATGATATAAAGTTTTGGTCATATTTGTGCCTCTTAATGGCTTTCTTGGTGTATATAGGTCATTGTAATTAGATTTGGTTTAACCACTGTGACATAGCTGCATAAAGTTGAACAAGGAAGTGTGTTCTGGTTTCATGCGAATTCCTCCCTAAATGCAAATAATTGACTGAATCAGCATGCCGCATTATCCAGGGCTCAGTTGAGACACGCTTTTTATGTGTGACTCATAATTCATAACCGATCTGTGGTTTTGTTTGCAGAGCTCATCCATGCGAGGAGACGACACACCCATAGACAGCATCGGTACACCGCGCACCATCCAACCATTATATGAGGTACAGCATTCCTTAAGAGCAGGGTTGGGGAGTAACGGAATACATGTATTTAAAATACAAAATATAAGTAACTGTATTCCACTAGTTACAATTTAAATCATTGGTAATTAGAATACAGTTACATTCAAAAAGTATTTTGATTACTGATGAGATTACTTTGCATTTTATTGTCATTTGTTTCATTTAATATTTCGTCCTTTCAGATGGAAAACATTTATACATATAAATGATGTGATCCAAAGTGCATTTGAACAGCGGTGAAACACTTTTTATGATGTGTTACATTCATACGAGCAGATAGCTAAAATGCTATTTCTGGCCATTTTACATGCACATGCTCATTCATTTTCATATCCCTGAGTTTTCATATCATTGTTTAATAGAGGCCTCTTATGAAATTACGAAAGTTTGGACACACTTGACTCAATTTATGTTTCTCATGATCTTTAAAGTCTTTAGATCTAAAGGCTTATGCTTAAATGCTTGAAATTAGACAAAGATAAATTGTGCCCACAAATTTCTTTACAAAACAATTTAATGATCTATGTTTAATTTAATCTAATGAAAATAAAAATAAAACCGTATGAGAGTTCGCCCTTGTTATATTTCTCTCCAATACAGAAACATCGGCAAAAGGGCTGAGAGAAGAGACATTTAAGTAATGAAATAATGTAACACTGAAAACAGAAGACAACAAAGCAATAACATACCTGATGAAAATAAAAATAACTTTTAACTGTATGTGAGTTCTCCCTTTGTCTATTTAGAATGTGTTTCAAGTTCATAACTGTAAACAAGTCAAAATAAGAACATAATCAAAAAATATGGGGAAAAAAAGAATATGATATATTATGACGGAGCCCCTTAGAGGACAGGTGGGATTTTTAATTTTTTTTCTGAAGTAGCTTGCGTTCCCTTGCAATAAGTTCTGCGTGTCGTCGCAATAAATTTACAATGGTATTTAACCGTGATAGTCGTAGTAAAACTATAGTAATAATACAGGAAAATGAAAACAATGGTAATAAAAATCCTAGTTTTGTGATTATTATGGTTGTACTACAAGTATTTGTAGTAAAACCCTAGTAACCACAATATTACCATGGTTAATCTATAGTAAAACCATGGTTACTATATGGATACAGTATGCTGTATTAAAACCATGTTTTCCACCAAAAAACAAAACATGGTTACCCTACAACAGTCATGATTTCTACAGTATTACTGTAGAAAAAGATTTTCGCCAAAAACAATGATTACTACAGTCTACAATATTAGTATAGTAAAACCATAATAACCACAAAATTATTCTTTTTATTGCCTTTGTTTTCATTTTCCTGTATTATTACTATTGTTTCACGACAAATATCATGGTTCAAATATGGTTACTGTAGTAAAATGTTACATTTATTGCAAGGGAATGCAAAATTTATTTGCAAGGGAATGCAAACTATTCAGAAAACAAATTCCTGCCCAGTCGTCTAAGGGGCTCTGTAGATATACATGAAATTAGATTGACTGGAGCTTAGCATAAACCTACCTCTCCCATCCAGCAACATTGCTGAAAGGGAAGAGGATGAGTTTACCTCCTGAGACCCCCACATGACTGCTGTGTTCATTTTCTGTTTCCCTTTTTGATTTGTAACTAGTAGCACCTAATAAACAAGCAAAAAAATATGATTATTTTTTCTAGTGCAAATACTTTTCCTAAAAATGTACGTCCACATATGTGGACAGCGAGACTACGTTGTGAAATTTTAAATAACACTAAGATTTAGAAAGTCATATTTTTTTCATCAAATTGTTTGTTTCCAGGAGTGTTGGTTATATATACGTTTTTGAGACATTACAGACATTACATCAGAAATGAGCATAATTCATTCTGATTCAAGGTAAAGGCCAGTATCATCCAATCACTGCCAACCATGTTAAAATAAAATGCTGCATCATAAAATTCTGAATCTATGTACTTATTACCATTGTTCCATGTCTGCTAAACATGTTGGGTGGTGTAAACATCATCTGCAGCCTGAAACTGAAATTTTAGTCAGATTTTAGGAGTGAATGCATTTAGCTGCATAGAAAGCTATAGGGTGCTTCCTTGTCCCCTATTTAGTGAATTACTTGACCTCCAGTGTGCTGTCTGTCTTCACTGGTCTCAGAACAGTTTGAAATTAACCTAAGTCCATATAAAACCTCTGAAAGCAACATTTTTCAGCTTTTGGATGAACCCATTTATTCTCAATGTGAAAATGCATAGTAAATATATAGGAACGCATTTACTAATGTTAATGAATAGAATGGTATTGTACAGTGATATCAAAATAAAATATAACAAAATGTATATTAAAGTGAAGCGAAATGACCCACAGATGTGTTAATGTTGAAAGTTTTTTTCTACTTTTGAGGAAATGCGGTATGAGTTTCCACATATGTGGACATACGTTTATCAGGGCGCTGACGCATGAAAAATGAACTGAATTTTTAATGCAGCATATCAAACGAAACTAGAGACTATACTCTTTGCAACCAAACTGGTTTCAATGAAAAAACTTTTAGTGATTTCTTTACCAGAGGCACTTTTGTTGGTGCTGCGTCCGTAGGAGCACTTCAAGAAAATCGATGTCATGTTGTTGTGTCACATGACTCGGTGCGGCAGAAGTTAACCCTTTAAATGACAGTCTAGAGTCTTGTGAACAGTATTCAGTCAGGTTTTTATTCATTTAAATTATGCGTTGCATATAGTGAAGTCAAAATACAGCGTCCACGCATGTGGCCACGGGGTCACACGAGGTTAAGACATGAAATTATTGAGAACAGAATTGCAGTCAGAAAATTAAAGGGGCAAAGACAGACAGGCACATCTGGAATAATTCTAAATGTAAAATATACTTTCATACCTCTTACATAGGCAAAGGGTAGCTACTTTTAATAATCTAAATAAATATAAGGTAGTTTTTTTTATTATTTATTTATTTTATCACCACATAATTCGTATTCTTCCATTTGTGTTCATTCATAGTTTGACGATATTACCATTATTCTGAAGTGTGGAAAATAATAATAATGTAGATTTAGTATGTGTGCCCAAACCTTTGACTGGTATTGTAGTTTGTGCATCAGTTTAGGTAATGTTCTATTATTTTTCTCCCAACCATCTTGCTGTCCACTGCAGGAGCTGCAGATGCGGCGCAGGAGTCTGAACGTGTTCCGGACTCAGATGATGGATCTGGAGCTCGCTCTCATGAGACAGCAGTCTATGGTCTACCAGCATCTTAGTCCAGATGAGAGGTGAGGAGAATAAACAAACCTTATAGCAAGGCACAGAACTGTAGGACAAATGTGTTTTTCTTGTTGTCTTTTGCTAGTGGCCACGTACACAGTGTAAAGTTCTAGGAGTGACAACCGCATTTAAATGCATTTATAAATCATACAACGTGTTTGGTCATAGCTGTTTTTGACGAAAGTCATTTTAGTGACCAGATTCATATTAACATCTAGAAATTATTAGTAAACATCCGTCAACAGAGGCACCATATTTTGTTTACGTGTCATTCTCAAGATGTTGACTTTCTGACTTAAAAAATATTGAAATTTTCTATTCAGTTCAGTTTGCGTCCATTGCAATTACCAAATGGTGCAAATACCATTAAAAACATGATGTTTTTTTTTTTTCAGTAAACTCTTTCACATGAACATTAAACAATGTAACGCCAATGGCATATTTAAATGAACCATGTGATTTAAAAAAAAAACAAATGTAAATAACCTTTTCAACATGGTTTGAAAATCACTATATGCACATTTGAGCAGCCACCTTTGACATTGGAAGTTCTTTTCTACAACTTTTTGTCATTTCAAAATACAAGTTTTGAACATCAATAACACCAATGGCATGAAATCAAGGGGCAAACATTCTTTTTACATTAATTCATTATTATTTTGTTTTTCTTTTTGGCACACTTGTCAGGCCTTGCACTAATGCTTGACCTGAGAAAACAAAATAAGTACAAAATAAACTCATAAATAACTGTAAATGTCATAGAATTTTCGAAGGATTTTTCAGGCAATTGACAAATTCAAATGTATTTTCTAATTTTTTTTTTTTACTAAAACAATATAAGGTCAAACCGTTTCATATTATTTTATAAAATATTAGGGTATAGAATTATGCCTTTAATAATTTGACTATTTGAAATATTTTTCATGACTGAAAAGTCAATTGACATGTTTGTCACCATATTTTGATAATGATCCTTATGCTTTTGGTTTTTTTAATAAAGCAAATTGACATACATCAGTCATTAAATCAATCTTTTATATCATAAATATTTTAATAATTCCTATGTATTGACATATTTAATCAAGTGTAATGGGGGGCCTGGGTAGCTCAGCAAGTAAAGACCTTGACTACCAACCCTGGAGTTAACCCTGGAGTGGGGTAACCTCCTCGTGGTCGCTATAATGTGGTTCTTGCTCTCGGTGGGGCGCGTGATGAGTTGTGCGTGGATGCCACAGAGAATAGCGTAGGCCTCCACATGTGCTACATCTCCGGGGTAATGCGCTCAACAAGCCACGTGATAAGATTCGCGGATTGACGGTCTCAGACATGGAGGCAACTGAGATTCGTCCTCCGCCACTCAGATTGAGTTAAGTCACTACGCCACCATGAGGACTTGGTGCGTATTGGGAATTGGGCATTCAAAATTGGGAAAAAAAATAATGTGTAATAGGCATCTAATCTCCATTAAACCAATTAGTGTCAAAGAGAAATACTCATGTCAATATTGCAATATTTTTGTTTATCTTTGAATTTGTGAGTCTCCGGTTTAAGCCAAATTTTGGTTATCTGCTTCAAAGCCACTATCTTACATCCTCTATTTTATTTCTTAAAAATGGAGCAGCTTTACCAAGAATGATGTTTTCAGTATGTACTTCTAATGTGCGATTAAATGGCAAGTTTATCTGTCTGTCTGATGTGTTTGCAGACAGGAGGCAAATCAGCTTCAAACGCTGCGCACTGCAGTCAGACAGGAGCTGCAAGAACTCGAACTGCAGCTGGAGGATCGGCTGCTCTCTCTCAATGAACAGATGCGCAGCAGCTCCCACCACAGTGGCCTCTACCGCTACCACATGGTCAGTGAATGCAACTGCCTTGCTGTCAAATCCATTATTTTAGAGCACCCAGCATACATTAAGTAATAATAACATGAGATGCTTTAAATATTGTACCATAAGTAAGGCTCACGTCAGCTTTCACATCTCATTTTAATTACAAGTTTTCAGCAGACTGAAATGTGGAAGCTTGGATCTGTCATATATGTAAATAAGTGAATTTTTGGGATCTTTTGTAACACATATGTGCATCTCGCAGGGCATGCACAGAGGTCACAGCATGGACAGTCTGTTTAATTCTTCAGCCCTGCGGGCCATGGAGCCGGTGAGTGGATTATAAGCACTCTTACGTTACAGGGTACTCTATCAGATATCATATGCATGCTGGTTTTGTTTCAGGACTCAGGTTTTGAACATTGGTCATCCAATATTGTACGTAAATGCTCAAAAATGTTAATAAAAATTAAACAGTTCATGTATTAATACCAGGGTTCCCACGATCATGAAAACCTGGAAATATCATGGAATTTTTAATCAGGGATTTACGGGCCTGGAAAAGTCATGGAAATGTCTGTATTTTTGTAGTAATGCCCTGCTCTGAAACATTCTGCTCTTCGAGAGTGTGGTTTTTTTTTTTTTTTTTTTTTTTTTTTTAAATCCTTGTACAGTAATGCAAATGACTGGAAATGAAAATTAAGAGGTCAAAAAGTGTGGGCACCCTGTAATAAAAAAATAAAAAAAGGTATTGATAATAATGATGCATTAGTTTTATTAATAACGAAGTAAGTTAATAATATTAAATTAAAAAAAGCCAAAATACCATAGAGTTTGATTGGACGCTCAGCCTCTGACACATAGAGCAAAAGATATAGGAAGCATTTCCTCCTCCCTTTTTAAAGTTGATACTCTTATTTGTTTTGCCATCCCAACTATGCGTGATTATATAGTTATTTGCATTTTATTTTTGAGGATCATTTTGGGGACCCAAACCAATGCCCTATTCTACTCTTGGACTCACTTTCTATTAGGTGTCTACTACTGTGTACTTAAGCATTGATACAATGTACTAATTATGTACATATGTGTTGTTGCATGGTACTTACATTTAAAGTACCTGCAATTACATCTGTATTTACACTGTTAACTTTACCCCTAATCCTCACTTTCCTCTCACCCTTTATATGTTTTTCTCTGTGTATGTATACAGGTAACCGACCTCCTAAGGGAGCAGCTGTATCTTCAGTCTGAGCTGGGATATGAAGCTGTCACACCCAGCTCAGGGTGCTCATCGCGGGCGTCCAGTCCAGAAAGATTGAACCGAACACTGGAGTCCTTCTCTCCTGCCCCACAGAGAGGTGGTATGTACCGGGCCACCCTCAATCTCACGCCCACTGTCCCTCCACGGCCTGGAGTTGAGGTTCCTCAGTCTGTATCACCAGAAATGACACCACACACCTCCTTCGATTTGAGTAGAGATGAGGATGAGTCACTAGATGGTCGGAGAAGCAGAACGCTGGAAGACTGCAGTGCCACAGAGTGGAGGAGTAGAAATGGAGGCAATGATGACCTGAAACGTCTTATTCAGGAGGTGAGAGATGGTTGTCTTCTCCTTTTGGAATTCTGCTTATTTGGTATCACATACTACTAGGGCTGGGTATCGATAAAGATTTCCTGATTAGATTCTGATTCACAAGCACTCGATTGGATTTGATTCCGATACGATTTGATTAGATTCTGATTCATTTGGGTATAAATTAGTTTTAATGTCCATTTTCCTTGCATATAAAAGAAATTCTCTCTCAGCTAATACTGTAAGTTATACAAGGGAACCTTTTAACTGGGTACATTATGCAAATATTAATTTTAAAAAATAACAACAGGGCCCAAACTATGCAGTTGAAATGCAATTTAACAGACTTAATAATCAACACTACCAAATTAGTAAAAGTAAACAAGGCTCTACAGTGCAAGCATTTTACTCGCATTTGCGAGCGAGAATTACTTGGGTGCACAGGTGCGAGTGATAGCTGATATACCACCAGAATTTAAGAGCATATATTTTGGCCTACAATCAAAATCAAGACTCCATAATGCAACAAACATTATATGCAAAGTACTTTGCAAAGTACTCTCTCTCTCTCTGTCTCTGCCTCTGAATGTTTCTGAAGTACTAATTACCGATATCATGTTTGTTATTGGCAAATGGAAGTATAAAGTGTTATAAGTACATTTTAAGTTTATTAGATGCTCGTTAAGGTTGTTTCTTGCTGCCTAAAATTTCAACTATAAAAAAATTGCCCGGAAAAAGATTTTCATGGATCATGTTTCTGAATTCTGTAGAAATTCTTAAAGCCTGCTTGTGCATATTCGTGTTGTAATGTGACACTTTGAAGGAATATTCCGGGTTCAGTACAAGTTAATCTCAATCGACAGCATTTGTGGCATAATGTTGATTACCACAAAAATACATTTTGACCTGTCCCTCTTTTCTTAAAGAAAAAAGCCAGAGTTACAGTGAGGCACTTACAATGGAAGTGAATGGAGCCAATCTGTATATGTTAAAATACTCACTGTTTCAAAAATATAGCCACAAGACGTAAACAATATATGTGTTAACATAATTTTTTGTTATAAAATCACTTAATAACATTTTCTGTGTAAAGTAAACCCTGTAATCACAAAAATGACGATTTATCCCTCCTGTTATATTCGGGTTATTTTTTACCCGTTTAAGAGTTAAAAACTGAAAAACTAGACTTAATCTTAAATTTAGTCAAAAT